>NW_027138164.1:0-600000 GCF_017655625.1 Lodderomyces metapsilosis | reverse complement strand
GGACCTTGATACCACAACAATCACCCCATGTGTTGGTCACTTCATGCACATGTCCACAATCCTCTACTTCATGTTGATGTCCAGGGATCCCCTCGGGACATTTCAACAACTCGCCAAACATGAAATGTTGAATAATTGGCAACTTGCCCAACACTTCAACCTTGTACATCTTTACCATTCCTTCCTTGATTTTGCTCCACAGCTTAGCAGAAGAGATATCATCCAACATTGGCGAATGCCATCTCAAACTCAACTTATCCTGCTGCGTATTCGTTGACGTCTTGATATTGTTTATAAAATTGATACATTCCATATAGATATACTTGTCCTTGTACATTTCCACCAATTCGTCATTATGTATCGACTTTGGCTTCATGTGAGGGTGGTTGCACAACTGTGCCCCGCCAAATAGGAACGGCAAGAAATGGTAGTCATCTAGTCCCCAAACACCATGTGATCCAGCTGGCTCAAGCCAGTATGTACGTTGTAAGCACCTCATTGTCGACATGTACTTGGTAAACACTTGAAGTATCAATGCAGGAAAGTCCTCTTGCTTAATTATGCCAAGTTTGTAAAGACATAGCAAGAAGCATATAAAGTTGAGCTCGTGTCCGGATCCGTAATCGATTCTTGTCCGATCACCCCATGAGTTGGTAAGGTATGTTGATGTTTCAATTAAAGCTGTGTCGCAAATTGGCTCAATCAAGGTGGATGCATTCGCCTCAACTTCATCGTAAAAGTCACGAAACTCAATTTTGCCGAATCTCAGTATATCCTTTTCCAACGTGACTGGATGGCGTTGTATGATTTGATAAATTTCTTCAATTAGGTGGATTAGCTTTGTAATCACTGGCGACGTTGCCACTGGATCATCATTTGCTTTATCAGTGACGGAATCTTGCAACTGAGTGATGAACTCAAGCACTTCCTTATACGTATCCGACTCAATCCACTTAGATAAGTCGTCTTGGGTAAATACTCGTCTAACTGGTTTAAAGTACATTATTGCTGGGTGACTATATAAAACTTATTTTCTTTTTTTTTTCCCTACATACTCTCAATAAGCAGATCTTTTAACCTCAAATCATCCAAACTTTGCTGCAACACTTTAATCTCAGAACTGGATACATCTGGGTTCAGCAAGCTCACCGTAAATGCAATAAACTCCTTGTTGGTACTATCATCAAAGAGGTACACTGTATCACCTTCTATTAATTGCCGTTTTTTCCCCTTTCCGAGAGCAACATCGTTAACCTTGCACGAGTTGGTGCTCATATCTAGAAGCCAAATGGTGCCGTTATCTCTTTTGAATATGCAGTGTATCTTGGACAACCGGTCGTCACTGATTGCGGTGTTGCAAACATCAGCTCGTCCAATGGCAAACTTATCGGTCGAGACAATAATGGTTTCTGTGTAAAGGGACTCGGGTATTGGCTCCAATGTTAACACTGTTGTCCCATCATCCTCATCTACTAAATCCTCCTTTTTTATCGATACATTCAACTTTATGCGTTTGGTCCCATTAGGAGGGTCAATTTGATGCGGCCGTTTCAAAGGCTGTGACATTGCTTGTGATTGTGGGAGTGGAACTACTCTTTTGGGCACTTTGAAATCATTCTGCTTCTGCTTGGAAGTTTTTCGGTTCTTTTCACTATCCAATGGTCGAAGCATGAAATCTTCATCTATTCTGCTCAACGAATCAAGCTGGCTGTTGTCCACTTTTCTCGATTGTTGAGACTGCGATTGTGATAAACTCAATGGTTTTTGTGATGATTGAGATGGTTCCTCTTCAGTTAGCCACTTGTGCTGCAACGCCTCCGCGGCAGTGATTCTATTCTCTGGATCAACTTGTAAACAGCAATGAAGGAAATCTTGGCATTCTTTACTAATCGACTGCAATGGCGCTTTCTGATAATCTCCTTTCTTGATCCTGGCAAACATTTTCTGATGACTGTTGCCAGGGAATGGTACTAGCGCAGTTAATAGTACATACACTAAGCATCCCAATGACCATATGTCCACCAACGAGGAATAATTACTATTGGTTTGACTTGAGTTGTACTTTCCCGTAATCACCTCCGGCGCAAGGTATGCCAATGTCCCACAAAATGTCTTCATAACTGTCAGATTGTCACTAAACTTGGCCAACCCAAAATCGGTAATTTTAACCAAAATTGGTTCATCTTGCATAATGAGGATATTATCTGGTTTTAAATCCCTATGTGATATTCCCAACTGGTGCACATAATTTATCCCTTGTAATATTTGCTTCGTGATTACCCTCGTCGCTTCTTCTCCAACGGGACCAAACTCTTCGACAAACCCCATCAAGTCCCCACCAGGAACTAGCTCCATAATGATATAATAGTTGTCAGCATCTTCATAGAACCCCTTCAACGATACAATATTTGGGTGATGTAGTTTGCGAAGAATGGAAAGTTCACGCTCAGCTCCAGATAAAGCGCTGGCACCACCAGTGCTGCTCAAGGCTTTCCGTCGATTGATAATTTTGACGGCATAGGCATTACCTGTGGATCGCTCAATACATTTCTTCACTGTAGCAAATGCTCCTTGTCCAATTGTCTCCGTTTTGATAATATAATCCTTGTGAATCCCTTCATCATTGATGTTTGTGTCCGGCGACAATGCTGGGTTAAACCGATCAGTGAAAACAACAATGAATTTCACTACATCTTTGGCAACTCCATTCCCCACACTTATTTCATCTCCCTGACTGAGCAAATAGTTTGATCCTTTTACTGTCCTTTGGCCATTGCGGTACGTTCCATTTGTCGATGTATCCCTAATCCACAACGAATTATCCTTTAAATTAAACCAAATCATGAAATGTCTATTAGATAACCGTGATGAAGATGTAAGCTGCAAATCAGCATCTGCAGATCTACCGAAATACCAAATTATTTTACCATCTTCTTCAGGTTTATCAGTTATATTAAGTGTTTTGTTTGCATATTGACCTGTCGTGCATAGTAGTTGACAAATTTGATTGGGGTTGGTTTGTAGTTGAGTTTGAGTGGCGGGAGATTGCTGAGTAGGCTGTGTTTCAGAAACTTGAGGCGCCTCCATTGATTGATGGGTTGAACTGGTCTTTGGATTGGGTGTTTTTACTTTTTTTTTTTTTTTTCTTTTTTTTTGCTTCAAGACGCGTCAGGGAAGGATACCATATGCTTTTCTAGCTGAAGGGATATAAGGAATAAAAGCATGCTGGTAGAGCCAGGAGAACATTCTCTACTGAGTTGCCTGGCGAGAAGTGGTTCCGACTGTGTTTCCACTGAGGAGATTACAAAAAAATTGCTTCAACGAAACATCACAACTTGAAAATTGTCCTCAAGATCAATAAGTGTCCAATTCAGTAGAATCTAGGACTGTATCACCCGGAACCGGTTCCCCTGCCCAAGCCAATCTGCATTAAGAAACCATTCACCGTTTATTTAGTTCGAATGGGCGCCAAAGCACACGAGGGTACGTGACCTCTACACACACACTGAGATTAATAATATCAATCTGACTATAAACTTCTTCGAGACGACTGTCACCGCAGCGTAACTGTGGTTAGGAAAACTATAGTCAAGGATGAACGCTGCTATGGTATTTGATAAGCAGTCGGACTTAAAAGTTCAAGGATCGGATTTAAAACCTCGCGGCTGTCTGTTTGTTACTAGCGACACTACGACTACATATGCCAAGCTACATCACTTTACAGAAAAGTGTCTTTATTTGGAAGAAACCACCATAGAAGTTGAATTTACACTCATTAACAACAGAAGCATATTCAATACACCTATGATGCTACACAAAGGGACTGAAGTGTATGGACCGAGGCTGATGTGTGGGTATAGCTAAACTGTCCCGAGTCTCATGTTTGTGCAAAATGACTTCAACTATGTCTAAATATGAGCCGCTATAATTAATATATTACAACATTACACACTTTCTATCGCCACTCTAACTAGGCAAGCTCGTGTTGATTTAAATGGGTTTTGTCCCAACATACAAACATGCACACAGAGGTTGATGATATTGACTTGATTTACGAAGCGATTTATGGGTGACTATTTTCGTAAATAATATTGTGACTGCGGCTGTGGACGCAATTTTAAAGCCGAGGATGACTGCGGCTAACCGACTTCTCGGATTTAAAATGCAGATACAGATAAACATTCCACAATATCAACATCTAAAAAAAAGAGCATGATTAGAGCCACAGAATAGACTAGAGACCTAACTGAAGTCACGCATATATCACACTCCATCTCATTGTTCACAGCCTTGAATGAACGACAGGATTGTATAAATACCAAGCAAAATCCCATCAATTAGTAGCTATCAGTTCATTCACCAAACAATTGACTCAGTACACACACTATGAGTAGACAACAAGCTCCCCCGCCATACACGAACAGACATCCAGAAGACGAGATCAGTTATAGTCAGCCGCCGCAGGTAGTAGGAGATGAGCCAGTTTATTTTGAAGATGCAGCACCACGAGGTTGGTGTGTAACTATAAACAATCGACGTTGGAGTGATGGATATAAAATCTTTGTCAGTAAGGATGCAGCTGAAAAGTATAAAGCTTTCAAAAAGAGCTCCAATGAACATATCTTGGACTTGCAACGCAATGGGATTGGAATGCCTTTGCTTAAAACCGATCTTCCCTTCAGCCCATTCTCATCGAAATTTTTAACCTTTAGCAAATATGTACCCAACAGAGAAGGTAGATTTGATGATAGTAAAGATTTTCATGTCTATTGTGATGTGAGGAAATTCATTCATAGAGGATATAATACGTATGTTTTCAATTTCATACCAGATCCCAATTCACCCAACAAGAATTTTCAAATTTTTATGTTTGCCCATTCTACATACCCAATTTGTGATTATAAATACAAAGGTCAAGTGCATAGATGGGTTGATGTGAGTTCTCAAGCAAAATTTCAGAGTTACAATCAAGTAAAGTATGGATTTAAACATACCATACTAAACCCAGGACAGCCGTCATTGGTTGATAATTGGGATGGGTGTTCCGACAAGTTGGACAAAACAAAACCGAACCCTTTCTTGAAATCGATGTTCAAGGTAAAACTTACTACGGGGCTAAGATTACCCAAACCAGAATATTATGGTACTTATTGCACAGCTATTTTAGGAGAAGCAGATTCTCACTTCAAGACAGGATATGGTCAAGTTAAGATTGATGATTTGTATAGCACGGATCCTAATGTCAATTATGAAAGTGCACTATCAATGCATGAAGATGCTTCGGTGCTTGTGTGCATTGCTGCTGTTTTAAAGAGGCAAAAGGATACCGAGGAAGAACGCAGAAGGAACAGAAGGGGAAGGAACAGGAGCAATGCTAATAATATCAACACTATGAATACTATCAACATTATGAATAGTGTTTAGCAACAGAATGTATAGTATGTACGAGTTTACTTTATTCAGCCAACTTTGAATAACTGAACCGTTGACTTCTCTCCACGTTGTCTCTAAAAGCTCTGTCTATATCCTATAGTCCTCTTATGCACTTCAGACAAGTGTTTCTTCGTTAATCGTACAAAAGCCGAAAACTTTGCGCTGTCGTATAGGAACATCACGTCTACTGAATGACACTAATTTTGGATCTACTAACGACACCGCAACACTGGAATACGGTACGCAGAAATAATTCAAAACACTCGGAAATAGGGATCAACGGATATGATACTATAATGCTGCTAAGTGTATATTATATAAATAAATAGGAATTCCCATTTTCCATGAAAAGTGGAAAAAAGGGAAGAGAAGAATTAAGATTAATATTTGATACAAGAGTGAATTTTTCACTTGGAACGAGGGCTATTCACGTATACACGAAGCCTAACGCCTGTTTGTGTTAAAATAAGGTATGGGTTCACACCCTTGCAAGGATTGCTCTTAAGAATGTTTAGCAGTGGATCAATTTTGTTCAAAGAAAACAACCATACCACATCTTGTTCACAGAACATGCTACCACAGCAATCCCTGTTTGTACCTTTCCGTGAGGATTTTATCCAAACTACTGTCTTTATCCAAAAGCCCATCATATATTGCGTTTAATTCAGGGTCCGAAAAGACTTCCTTGAACACGACATGGTTATACTTTGTCATACGAGAGCGAAAGATTTCGGGAAAGTGATATCCCACTGTGCCATGTGGCAACAGGGGACTCAACCAGTTGATGTCGTGGGTAAGCAGGGTGTCATAAGTGTCCTTCAACGGTGTCAGCCATAGTGGCTCGTACCACCAGTTTATTGAAGATTTGGGAAAGTTGAAGCATAATCCACTGATGGCTTGTGCAAGACTGTGATTGCTGTATCTACTTGTGACCACAAGCATGCGTAGCTGTCTGTGGGAGAATTGTTTTAGGTCTTTAATGGAAGGTCCGTCCTGCTTCTCGCCAAAGTATCTGATGCAAAGCTGTGAGAGGTGCGGGTACTCCTCCTCTAATTGGTTTGCCTTAAACACAGTTTCAAAACGAAACTTGCTAGCAATGGTTAATTCCTGGAGCAACGAGGTGTCATAAATCTCACTTATACAATAATCAAGCAAAGGCTGATAATGGTGAAGATGTAACTTGCGCAAACAAAAGTTTTTTGGATATTCTCTTCCAAGGGTGTTAGTGCAAATTTCACGGACCACAACAGACAATGAAGTTAGCAAAGGAAATCTCTCGGTGAGAATTTCTTGGTAGAACTCTGAATATACAGGGGCATGAAGTGCTGTTTGAGGGTTATAACTCGTATCAGTGTAGGTCGGCCAGGAAGGTAGTGTGAACTCGGTGGAAACCCTCTCCTCAGCGTCAGTTACAAAATCGGACAATCCCCAACGTATACGGAGCATTTCGTAACGATTGGAAATGCACAGTAGTATTTCAAAGTGATTAATTGCTTTAAAGTGTTGCATGATGCGTTCTGAAAAAGAACGGTGGAATTCCTTGAAAACAATGTGATGGACTTGTATTTGTGAATGCATGTGAGGTAGGTATTTTTCAAGATTGTGTCTTGATACAATGGTGTAGTTGCTCTTCAAAGCATTGTCCTTGCGGAAACGAAAGCGGGACCCATCACTCAATGGCCATGCTTCGTAGACGTAGATGTTGCGGTACAATTTCGTCCTTGCGGCGTAGTAAAGTTTTGAATGCAATGGTGCAATCGCCAATGTTTGGGACTGACTGAGATGAGGAAACACCTCATCCAATGCCTCAAGGGGTAAACTTTGTAAGCAAAACATTTGGTTTGACTTTGGACTTGCCTCGACTGCAAAAAAAAATAAAAATGGCTCTGCTTACAGTCACAAGAGAAAAGGGAGCCTCTTCTTTTCAGAGGTTTAGCTACAAAATTTGATTTATAATAATAAAATTTCATTTATTGAATTTCTTATATAAACTAGATAGATTTAATAGCAGCTTGTATTCATTTTATCAGTAATATTCTTTAATTAGCACCATCAAAACCATTGCCAGTTGTATTTTTTCTTCTTTCTTAACTTTCAAATAATTGTAATCAATTGCCAGTTAGAAGAGAAGGCAGTAAGAACCAGAAGCTTACTTGCTCCTTGCTCTTACTGCCCGTCTCTTCCTCTTCAACCTTCTGACTCTCTTCTTTCTCCACTTATCTCTCATGTTGTGTTGGTAGTAGTAGTTGTGAGAGACTAAGTGGTGACTGTGGATGGGTGACTGTGGTTGGGTGACTGTGGTTGGGTGACTGTGGATGGGTGACTGTGGTTGTGTGACTGCGGTTGAGTAAAAGCTTCTAATTCAAATCAAATTTATCTCGAATACTCCTCTGTGTTCCCAAATGTTGTTGTCTTATGGAAACAGTGATATATCGGATGAAGTTTTAAACCTTTGAAATGAGTTGATGCTTGATGAGGAACCTAAGCCAACCACAGTTTCGGAGAGTTTTTACGCAAAAAGATATAGTTGTACCTGCTCAAGATGTTGTCTTTCAGCAGAAGCCAGAGTCTGCATGCACTTGATCACTTGTTGGAACAGGAGAATACTTCTAGCCCTTGCAACAACAACGGCTATATCTCTCCTTTTGCAACAATCTCGGTCATAAAAATTGATGGCGGTAGCGCGCGATCCCCAAATGTTCCGGATCTGACCAAGGAAAAAAGTCATAGCAAAGTACAACACTCCTTTTAAAGCAAAATCACCAAAATGAGAGCCAACTCCACTCAAATATCAAATAGAATGTTCAAGACCCAGAGAATGATTATCATGGTAATAGCTACCATGCTTATACTATTACTTGTGATAACCTCGCTTGCTGGTCATCATGAAAAGGTTATCAATCAGGTCAAGTCGTACACTGATAAAGCTAGTGAGTCATTAAGTGGATTTTACAAGCCGCTGGATAAGTCACCCAGTTCTGAGTCACAAGAGGAGGCACAGAAAGAGGGAGTCAAAGAAAATCAGGATTAAATATTTTTTTATACACCTTTCCAAATCGCCTTTTCGACATATTCGCTCGTTCTTTTCATTTGTAAGATTCCCATGTGCATGAACTCGAAGCAGTTTTGGATAAACCAGGAGTAAGTAATTTTCTTCCACTCATCTTCGTCAACATCATTGGGCTTGTTCAATGATGCTGTAAATGCTTGATAAAAGTCGTACAAGTTTATCGACGCTGGTGCCTCTTTGTAAACTTTAAACATGGCGCACACTAACGGGTGTTCATTGTTTAGATGTTCCTTATTCACTAATGGGTTTGCCAAATACAATTCGCAATTATCCAAACTCATCTCGAGCGTTTGACGCAAATTAGGACGAAGGAGGTTGATCATGAGGTTTTCGAAATTTTCCTCAAAAAGTGGCTGTTTGTCGAATTTGGCGTAAACCGTTCCTCCATTGAGGGAAAATACTTCGTTAAATACCATATACTCGAGTGGAGTGGTCAATATTGGGTTTTCAAAATAGGCTTCCAAGGATGATGTAGTGTTGGTAGACAATCCTTTCTTTAATTCTATTAGGTAGGTATCGGTGATATTACCAACAGACTCGTGACAGTTGTCGGTCAAATGCAGCACAATACGATTCACCACTTCATCTGAGTATTTTGACAAGTCAAGACAATCGTGAAAGTATTTTGAGTTGAGCAACTTGTTGTTGACTAGTAGTTTGTACAATTGGAACTTTTCCTTTGGCTTGTCGGGGTGTAGTTGATACACAACATTGATTGCGTTCATAACCGCTAGTTTGTGTTTTTGATACTGTTTCTTGCATTCATGGAACAACATGGCCACTTTACTATCATCCTCAAGCATTTGCTTGACAATTGGGTCCTTTTGCAGTTGCTTAATCTCCATGTGACGTTTAAATGAGGGAGTTTTCCTCAATCCGTCAATGTACAAACTCGACGAGTCAAACTTTGCAATAAGAATTGACAATGGCAGTTGGTAAAAGAATATCATGTAGCATAATTTTATCTCTGAGATTAACGTGTCAATCGAGTTGTTTGAATTTTCGAATCGGTTGAGAATGATGGTGCTTAACGTGCTATTAATCAACAATGGGTTCTCATCAGTAAGCTCCGGCGTGAGGAAAAGGTTATTCAAAATGATATACCCCAAGCTTTTGTTGTCGTTACTTTTAAACTTATAGCCATCCAAGTTTAATCGCAAATCGTTTCTCAAGTTATTGTTGACCCATGAGGAGACTGTGTCGCAAGATAGCGCAAGTAGCAACTTTACCGGCATCGACTGGAGAAGCATAATCAACTGGTTCAACAATTGATGATTAAATAAATTGGTGTCTTCAATTACAATAACTGTAGTGGCATCATCATTCTCGTTATACCAATCGCGCATCACGTCCAAGTCGTAGCCCAAGTAATCACCCTTTAGCTTGTGGTGTTCTTCAAATTGTCGAATAATCTCCCTCAATGTACCTCTAATGTGTTGACAATTCTTGGAGTTCAACTTGATCAAGTTGAAAGGAACACACTCATAAAACTCACTCAAAATACGAAGGTTATTTGCATTGTTGGATGTGAGTTGAATATACCCAATGGATAACTTTGTTGAAGCCGGCTCGTTGATGAATCTGATCAAGTCGTTGAATAGTTCATCGTTGGCGTTATTCAAGATGGAATGAATTTTCTCCAATTGACTGGCCCAAATCTTTTGATACAACTCGAATCGGAATTTTACATTTGCAATTGGCTCTTTTCCATTAAAGAGGGACACAAATGGCACTTCTGAGTCGTGGATAGATAGATTACCAAGCCGTTTCTTTGGCTGGACAAAGTAGTACGTCTTATCCATGAAGAAGTAGATGATGTTGCTTTGGATTTTTATTTTTTTCTCCCTAACTAATATAAACATATTTATCTCCCTCTCTACGAATATATTCCTTCTCAATCAACGTATCAATCAGCTTCTTAACATCGAGCACTCTAGTGGTGAATCTTGACAGCGCAGCTTCCATCACTTGATTCAACAATTCTGCATTTCCCAAATCTTTTCTACTCTTCATAATTCTAACAATGGTGGCTTGTATGTATGTTTGCCTAGCAGCAACAATTTCCCTCGTTGCATCTTCCTCCTCTTGTTTAACGTCAACTGACTTGATACCGGATATAAAGTTGACTTTAACCTTTTTGGAGTTGTAATACTCAACAATTTTTAATGTAGCCTCAGCCAAGTTTTCACTAGACGACTCAACCAATTTAAACTTTATAAGCGGATTGAGATGGTTATCAAACACAGTCTTGTTACAATCAACAATATCATACAACTCATTGTAGGTATAGCTTGACCTCTTGTTGAACGCCATCAAAATCATCAATTGCACATTACTAACCTGAAACTGAAATGGTGGCTTCCCCTTTCTTGAAAGGTTGGCCTTGACTTCAGCCCTACCGTGGTTAAACAACCATTGTAATTTTCTCCCTTGATGCTGGCTTGAATAAACTTGTTTGAGTTGAGCAAGTGGCGCTTCAAGTTCTGGTGCCACTTTCAAGTCGTAGTCAGGAACATGACGGAATGGCCACATACTCTGAGCAAGAATCAATGGATTAAACTCCTTCACATTGGTGTCTTTAACCTTTGTTTTCAAATCTTCTGATGCCTTCATATCGGAAAACATTTTTGTCATTTTCGAGGTGTACTCGATAGAGTTTTCCTCTTGTAAACGGTGAATGACACTTTCCTCCAACTCGTCCGATTTGCATGTCCCATTGATCAACCTCTTCGCTAAGGACCGTCTATAATGCTCCTCAAATGTATCCTTGTCGTTGATAAATTTGAAAACAATCATCAAATTGTCGGCATTCATGTCTACAATGTCGGCATCCTTGGCATTACTTTTGAGAAATCCATCAGCATATTTGGCCAAAAATTCAGGGGTCTTACATGGCGATCTTGGCTTGGGGAGGGCAATAACGTTGTTGTTGACAAAATGACGGCATGCATTATCCAATGACCTGATAAACTTTGTATCCTTGTTGAACGCTTGAATTACAACGTCGTTAAACTGGTTATAGATGGCGATGAGCGTATTGATGTACACTTTTGGCTCCACTCCTGACTTTTTCTTTCCAACATCGGCATCGGCTTGGTTCTTGATCTTTTCCAAAGCCACATTAGCTTCTTTCTTGATAAACTCTTCCAAAGACGAGGCCAATGGGTCTAGAGTTTTTGGCACTCTGGTTAAAAGCTTATACATTCGGTGTATATGGTCAATCTGGTTCTGCTCAAGCAAAATTCTAAACTGATCATACATTTCTGAAGCATGGTTTTCAATCATTGCTTGGTTGAGGATGTTGACAAAGGCCTTTTTCGAATGGTCTTCTAAAAATGTGTTTGATCGAGAAATCTCCTCCGCTAATCTAGTCTCACATTTCTTCATATAGTCGACAACATTGTGGTTGGCCAAGTATTCTGAACTCTCTTTTGTATAGTAGCTCATTGTTGCATCCAAAAATGGCTTTTCAAAAGAGTTGACATAAATGATCAAATTTGGCTTCTTCAAGTCTTGAATGTCAATACTCAAATACACCAACGACTTTATCGCAGTAGAGATCAAGTTTGTATCCACAATCAAGTGATTTCTCTGCTTTTCGATTAAATCCAACACCTGCTCAATTAAGATGTCAGCATTTGGCTGAAACATTTCATTCCTCCATTTAATCAACGACAATGTATTCACATCAAAGACGTCCTTTCTCCCATCAGATCTCTCTTTCTGCACCCAGTACCTATTCATATAATCAAACACGTTATTCATATAAACAGCACCAATAGTGAATCTCGTCCAACGGCGAACATAAAACTCCAAAAACGATTCATTAGGAGATTTCCTTAGGTTACGAATAAACTGCACCAAATACATTTCCAATTTGTTATAAATCTCTGCTCCAGCTAATGAGTATGAGTTGTTTTCATTGCTCAATGTCAGTCCTCTTCTTGATTTATTGACACAGTAATTGTAAACTGCAGTGTAGCAATTCATGTACATTGTCGACGTGACGCCTTGATCATTCTGGGCGCCTAGGATAAATTCCAACCCTGGCTGGATGAATGCCCAAGTAGCATTGAGATCAGTGAATGCGGGTAAGGTAGACATGGGTTAAAGAGAAGTTGGTTGTTGTTGCCTTATTATTATTTTTTTTTTTTTCCCTTCTACACATTTACTCTATCTATCACACGCACTACACTGATTGTAAATGTCAACACCCATGTGACCAACACCACAAATAGAAACGAAGCTAGACCCTTTTGTCGCGTGCAGATGGAGGATATCACTGGGAACTGATTGGCAAGTTCCACTCCGTGTGGGTTCTTGTAAATCTCACACACCCACTCATCATCATATAGACTGTCAAATGCTAATGACAAGTTTGCTGATGAAAAGATGATAAATAACAAGTCCAACATGACTAGCCGAAACTTCCCAATAGGATCACGCAACCCCAACGGCTTTCCTGAGTACTCGTCGTACGCAATGTAGATTACGTAAACCAAGGCACATGTTTGCACCACAATCGCCATGATCGTGCTCGCCTTTTGGCCAACTTTGGCACCATCGTATGTGTTTCTGGAGAATACAAAGATACTGCATGCCAACGCCAACGCTATCGCACAGAATATCAACGTCAATATCCTCAATGTCAAAGGAAGCAATGGGTTTTGCATGAAAAACTTTCTAAATGCCGGTTTCAACTGTGACCTGTTTTCTCCCATCCAGTATCCCGCAGTTGACCTAACCTTTGTATCATTCTCCCCTGGATCCTTTGTCCTCATAAATAGGTTAAGAAAGCTGCGATGTTTATTAGCCTCTTTTAGTTGTTGATAATCGGTAAACTCCTCCTTAAGTCGAGCATCTCCACCCCAAGCGCCCCCTAAATCGTACTCCTCTAGATACCTCTGATCAATCTCCGTCCTATGTGTTGTTGGATTGAATATGGATTTTTTAAACTGGAACCAGGAACCGTTTATGTCGGCACCATATGGGTCAACAGAATCATTGTTTCCTTTGGATACCGTATCTAGCACGTAAACAGGAAACACATTCGGCCTGTGGCTATACGTCTGCACATTGGCATTTCTGAATGGATCTAGTGACTCCTCTGACTCCATCGTTGTGGTTTTTTGTTCTGCTTAAATGTCGTTGTTTACGCTTTAGTTTTTCGATAGCAATCAAACACTTTTTTTTTTTACCCAATGGTTCCCATACCCAGCAAGAACTCGATATATGTCGTGTCGATCCCGCTAACCACCTCCAGCTCGTTTATCTACTGTAACCACAGGCCACTTATTCAAAGCCGTGCTCCGTTAGTCACCAAGATTGAAACCAAGGCTGTTAATGTGGCGACAATCGGATGGAATAAATTAACAGCCTCAAAGCTTTCAGTTAATGTCAAGATTGTCGAGTGGGTCCGCAAACTCCTCTCAACGATACCGTATGAGGAAAATTGTCTTCGCTCGTTTCCCAACAAGCAGGCAATGATTAGAGAGATTAACGAGGAGAGTTTGCATTTGCTCAAACCGGCGGAAAAAGATACGCAAGGTTTCATCCACCAATCGGATGTTAAACAGTTGGAGATCCCCAATAGCCAATTGAAACCGATTCCATTGTACCACGCGAAAAGCCAATCACCATCGGCAATTCTTCAAGAGTTGGTTCAATTTCGAACAAACAATTACCAAAAACACAAAAAGGGAGCAATCTTATGTGCAGTAGGGATCCCATTGACGTTGCCATTTGCATTGGTTCCAGTGGTTCCTAACGTCCCTGGTTTCTACCTCGCTTATAGACTTTATTGCCATGTGAAAGCATTGATGGGGATCCACAACTTGGACTATTTATTAAAGGAAACACATCTAAGGTTTACAGCACTTCCACAGATAGACGAAGCTTATAAAGACACCAAGGAGAAGCTCTTGATATCGGAGGAGGTCATTACAACTTTGGTTGATGAGTTGTCATTACCCATCAAAGACGACTTGACAAAAGCAATGATACAAACAAGAAGGAGGTTAGAGGGTAAATAGAGCTTGTATAATAAAGGTAAAGTTATTAAACCTAAAAAAGCTGTTTATTCCGCCTCCTCCTCACCTTCCTCTTCTTCGTCTTCACGACGTTCCATATTTTGACCCAATACCAGCACGAATCGATTTCGCAGTTTTTTTATCCAATCTCCGTACTTCTTCTTAGTGTCAAGGTTATTTATTGCGTAGTTGTTGACCTCTTGATGTAGCAAGCTGAGATCGTTAGAATAATAAACACCCCCATTGCATGTAGATAAAACGTGAGCTCTCAACCTGTCAACGACATCTATCATCGAGTGATATGTCTCCCCACTCCCTCTTGTGCTCAAATATTGTACACCTTCATGTTCGTGTATTCTAAATTTTCCAAAATCAAGATCAGTGTCTGGCTCACTTGACGTATCAGAAGCATCAGCATCATTATCAGATTCCAGGTACATTGGATAATCCTCTTCGTCTTCTTCTTCTTTTTCCTCGAAAAGGTGGTCATTCTCACGTCCTGGTGGATCCTGATATGGTGGAACTCGAAGAGTCATACGTCGATTTCCCTCATTGGCTTGTTGATTGTCATCACGGAGCTGAGTATTGTTGGTCCAATCATATGGAGGTATGTGTCCCCTGAGGCCGAATAATGCTGAGCCAACTGGTCGTTCAAGAACTCTTTGTATTCTGGGAGCATGCACCTCGTAATCCCGGTCAATCTCCTCGAGAAAGTCATCGTCGGTTTGATATGCTGCGTGGTCATACCTCGGCATCCGAATACCCCTTAGAGCTGGCATTAGACCAAGATTTCCAATGTAATAGTCATCGTCATCTACCTCCTCCTCAAGTGATGAGTGCAGTCCACGCGAGATGAGTCTATTCTGCATACATGGGGCATCACCAACACTTTGTACGTATTTCAAGGTTGCACTTTTCTCAGCCAAGCCCTTAAAACGCTGTCTAATTCTTCGATTGAAAATAAATGGGAGCTTTAGATCCTGCATTTGGAGCCATCGTTTTAGCAACGTGTCCATTACTTGGAGCACAGTTGACACCTCAATGTGGGATCTTCCTATTTGTATCTCAATATCAATAACATACTTTTCAATCACGTTTTCAACCTGGTAGTGTGAGTCGATAGCCAATGTGTCCCGACATGCAAATTTCAAGTTTTCACTGCTCTTACTCACCAAGGGAATAAAAAAGATATTCCTGAAGAAAATCCTGAACCTATCAACTAGTTCATTGTATAACTCTTGATGATTCTTCATATTCAATCTCGAATTGTTTATAACCACATTCAATTCAAGCGTCCCCTTAAAGATAACCGGGGCTTCGAAGTTGATAACATGGTCGAAAAACAAAGTAAACTGTTCAAACATGCCATCTCTTAGGTCGTAGTGTAAGTGAAATGACCGTTTCTCGAAGTCCTCCGAACCTCGATACCCAGCAAACTTGCTTTTCACGTCATTGAACCCAAAATCAGGATCACGTGTCCCTTCCTCTGTACGAGTATATGTGCCATCCGAGTTTTCCAACTTGACCGAATGAGTAAATTTCCTCTGCTCTGTGCTGGTTCTCAACTTTATTGGAACAGTGTCGTGGAGCCCCAATTTGTACAGAATATCAGTTGTCATTCTTGAATTGTTGAACCTGGGTGGTTGTAATTGCTCGATAATAATTCTTTCCGGAAAAGTATTTCCATCAATGCGATGAATTTGGATTTGGTCACGGTTCAATTCTAAAAGGCGATTCCTTGAGCCAGGTTGTTGATTACTGGACATGGTTACTGAACTTAATGGCTACGAGTTAAAAAGTTGTCATAGAGTCAGGTTTATATAGTAAAAAAAAAAACTTGCCACAAAATGCCGTTTTCATAACACCCTCGTAGCGATAAACCCAATCTTTGCGATTTTCGTTAGTAAAACCTTCTTCAAATTTAACACAATTAGAAAGATCTACTATGGATGTGATAGGAATTTCCAATTTAGACCACATGTTGGTGTTTTGCTTTGTGTATTTTGGGTTGTAGGATTTTTAAGTAAGAACTTTGTATTCAAAACTACTTACGAATCTATACAGACGAAAGGCAAACTTCTACCGTATTTACAACACCGTCTACGGTAAGTAATTCTCCACTTCTTTCCGATTGCCGTCACTATTGTCCTTTGATACTTCATAGTATATCTCTTCTCTCAATTTGTTTTAACTTTCTTTAAATATCCCACGGTTATTTACCAATTTTTTTCACATGCATTCCATGGATATTCAATTACAATTTCACATGATTCTATCACCGTTCTTATCCGGAGAATAACCGAGGGATTTTCTTTTCAGTTTGTCTGTATAGTTTTAATAGTTGCACATTGATTTTGTGTCACATCTTTTGTTCTATTCGCTCTATTGTAAACTTTTCCTCCCCTGTGTAAATTTTTCTCGTACACAAAAAATAAAAGATACACACACAAATAAAAAAATAAGTAGAATTGAATCACACCGAAACACTATACAATCTAGATTAAATAGAAAAAAAGAACAAAAAAAAAAAAAAAAAAAAAGACCAAATAAACGAAACCAAAGCACTATTGCTTCTCAACCTAGCTTTCCTCAGAAGCCCTATTTCTCTGTAATTAATATCTCCGTCTTTTTCCGTCATTGTTGCGGTGCCTCTCTGAGGAATTTCTGTCGAAAGTCTCGATAGCTGAAGTAATACGGTCCATTCCATCTTTCAAAGTATCAAAGCCCGCCTTCATGACATCAGCTAAAACGTCGAATTCCTGTTTAGGTTTGTTCCTGATATTCAAAGTACGTCCAAATGTTGAAGCATTTGGCAACATTATCTTGCCACCAGTTGATTTGAAAAAATATTCCAGGATGTGTTCAATGAATTTCTGGGTGGTGATTTCATCTACTCTAGCACTGTTAAACGCCAAAAAATAATGGTAATCCCGACCGATTGCATGATATTTGAATTTATCAAGTAATGACCCCTTTTCCATCCTCTTTCTAAGGACCGCCCAGAACTTTCCTCTATCATAGGGTGAAGGGAGAGTTTTCTCAAAGTCACCCACCTCATAGAAGAACGCAAGCAAGTCTTCTTCTACTGCAACCTTATCCCACCCCCTCAAGTAATTTAAAACGTCATCCATTTGAATATCCGTCTTTTTTTTCACTCTCAATGATTCAATGAGGTTGGGTTTCAATTTGAGAAGACGATTGAACAATGTTTCCTTTAAAGCAGCAATAAGATACTTTTGGAACAGTTTGTCCTTCAACTCATCGTAGTGCATTGTATAAACAACGGCTGTAGGCGTATCAAGGGATCCTCCAAATCTTTGGATTCCCTTATTAATATAATTGAGCCACTCATTGTAATCTAAAGATAGTGGACGAGATAAATCCAAGCCATAAACTTCATCAAATTCACGGGCAACTGCCTTTCGGAAACTCTCGACAACGTTCCGATCGTGCTCAGCTATAGCTGCTCTGCGTTCCAACTCAACGTCCGGGATTGATTTGGGTTCTTCGACTTCTTCGACTTCTTCGACTTCTTCGACTTCTTCGACTTCTTCGACTTCTTCTGTACACGTCTGTTGATTAGACTCTCCTAAAGCATCTTCTTCCACATCACTTTCGTCATCAGTAGTGTAATCATCGTTTTCTGGTAAATCAGCGTGCTCTAAGTAGTTCTCAACATCAGTTCCGTCAAATTCTTCTTCTTCTTCTTCTTCTTCGTCCAAAACATGCACTGACCTTTTTCTAATAACGACACTTTCTTTATCCTCGGTGTTGCAAATTGTAGTGCTTGTAGCCATAGTGAATTTGTTTTCTAAAAATGGTTTTAGGCACAACCAGAATAGCAATGTCCAGGAATCACCTCCTGCTTTTATATTAGGAGACTCATAACCAGTTAATGAAATTCGCTTTTAATTTATTCTACACTTTAAAGTTTGTTAAGATATAAAAAATTTTGTTTATTTAATAAAAGTTACATACTAAAATTTATAAACAATAAGCAGCAACAGCAAATAATACCGAAATTTTTTTTTTTTTTTTCTTTTTCTTTGTATTTAATTTAATTTAATTTCATGTGATTGATTTTAAATTTGATTTGATAATGTTTGAGATCAATCACTTAGAGCGGGCCCTGACGGCCCGTCTCTTTCTTTTGAGTCTTCTGACTCTTTTCTTGCGCCACTTGTCACGCATTGTTGAGTAATTTCTAATGAAGAGGAAAGAAAAGAAAAGAGTAAGCAGAGTAAGCTGTGTGTTCATATCTATTCACAATTTATACTCTACAAACGAGAAGAAAAACTGAAAAAACTGAAAAATTACACAAACTAAAAACCCTAATCACACACACGTGTCCTGCACGTGCCTAGATGTCCAACCTGTTGTAATCGATCTCAATGGTCTCCAAACCATCGGGAAACAGCGTAGACTCCACCTTCTTTAAAATGACATACCCCAAGTTTGCATTCTGGTTAAGACCGACTGTTCTGTTCTTGTTAAAGATGTCTATTGCCACATACTTGATAAACAAAGGAATCTCTTCATCTTTCATTAGATTTGAGGCCCGGCGTTTCTCATTCGCCTTGATGGTTGTGTTCTCGTTTGTCCTTTGAGGGACAATGTCTAGGTAAATCGTATTTGGTATCTTAGATCTCAATTGTAAGTAGATGTGAAGTCCCGCGGTGTCACGGTCAGTGACGCCGATGACAGGAACTTTAAACCTTGTCGTTATTTCGGCAATCTTGTCCAACAATCCGTGTGATGGAAATCCTGAGGAGCTGACACATATGTACTGCTTTTCAGTTCTCGTATGTCTATACTGATGTAAAAAATCCATCATTGCACCAAATTTTTCGAATATGAGCATAACCACACCATTACTGCTCCTAAGGCGATAACCATCCTCTTGTAGCCAGATGTTAATTGCATCGAACGCAGCAAGTTCCGTCAAATCCTGACGCAAAAATGTTGTTTTGACTGTACACATACAGTCTGGAATCACATTCAAATCGTCGAGTTCTATATTTAGTGCAGTGGAAATCTTTTTCACCCGTTTTGATACCATTTGCTGGTTGGACCAGTGATCTTGATCCATATAATAAAGTTCCCTGAACCCAATCACTCTACCGTCAGCTAAATTTCGAAGTAAGCGGCCAACTAACAAATAGTAATCCAATGGCGTATCTGATTCATACAACAGCAATGTCTCATCGGGGAACTTCAATTTGAGATCTGTAATACCAACTCGAATATGCATCAGAGCATAAATCCCCATAAGGGTATCAATAGGCTCCCTATGTCTTGATACGTGGGGCGTGATCAAAACCGGGTGTTTAAGGTTGAGTGTAAATGGAACGAATCCAACTGGTAAGGTGCCAATTGTGGGTGTTGAAGACATTCTTAAGGTTGACTGAGTTTTCTATGTTCTTCTCTTTGCTGTTTGGATAGAGATGGTGGATATTTTCACTACTGGGGACAGTCTTTGCAACTGGAGCGAATATAATAATAGATGTGACACAAAATCAATGTGCAACTATTAAAACTATACAGAGAAACTGAAAAAAAAAAAATCCCTCGGATATTCTCCGGATAAGAACGGTGATAGAATCATGAGATTGTACTTGTATATTCAAGGAATGCATGTGAAAAAAATTGATAAATAACCGTGGGATATTTAAAGAAATTTGTGACAAATGAGGAAACACATTTCTCTTATCTGTTAATTAATTACACAAAACTGGGTAGTGATTGATTGATTAGTTGCCACACTTTCCATAAGCATTCATTTTTGTAACAATAGCAACAATAACTTTTGCTTATTTGTCTAGATTACTACTGGTGTTTGGATGGGTTATGAGCCCTGTCTGTGTTTTTTTTTGGTCATTCAAATCTTTTTTTTTGGTATTGTTCTTTATGCCGAAAGATCCGTATTGTAACAAGATAGTACTTATGGAAAGAGCCACGTGGTGGCTTAGCGTTGTAGTTTGTTGTGAAATTTTCCCAAGTGGGGCCACGTGGGGTTGGTGATTTTCTTGTTGTGAAAAGTATAAAAGCCCACCAATCTCGCCAACGAACAGATTCGATTTTACTCAACACTTCAAGGAATCTTGAACAGCATAGAAGGTACGATGTATAAATTCTATGTTATCTTGAAAAATTTACTAACATTGTCGTAGTTGTTGTTGGTTGCTGGTTGCTGGTTGCTGATGCTTTAGGGGTGCTAGATGTTTGCGGGTATTGGTTAGGATGACGTCCTCTTAAGACGAGGCCTGAAAGGACAAAGCTACTTTGTCATTTTATGCTCGAACCAATTGGGGACGAGGCCAGTGTTGCTATTCCACACTCTTCGAAGGTTATTAAAAGGCTGTTTCGTTAGTAACGTTGCAGTCGCCTCGTATGAGCGCAGTGACATCCGCCTCAATCGTCCTAACCCCCCGCAACACGTGTTGATGGTCACCTCCCCATAGGCTTCACCATCACCTTTGGGATCTGGTCTTGTGCCTGAAACACTGCGGAGGGTTCTGTTTTTCAAGCAGCTTTAGTCTTCGGACACTTTTTTTTCTCCATTTATCTCGCATATTTTGTTGGTAGTAGAAGTTTAATCGAATTCTTTTTGATTCGATTCTATATACTTTTTTTAATAAAATTTGTTAAATTAGCGTAATATTTTACTATATGTAGTTGACTGTTTCCCTATTTTTTCAATTTTTTCGTTTTTTTCTTTCCTTTTCTTTGAACAAGCAAAAAAAAAAAAAATAAAAAAAGAATTTTGCAACCAAATTTCCCTAAATGGACTCCATTGCAATTTGTGACATCAACATCCACCGCGAAATTGCCGTGAGCTCTTTCAGAAGCAGAGACGAGTTGACCGAATTTATGAGGAAGTACAGGACTTGGTTGTACGACACGGATGGTACCGAGAGAGCTAAAAGTTTTATTAGATACAGATGTGCAATGAGAAAGTGTACCGCTACAATCAAGTTTATTCGCAATCTGAGATCCGGGGTGTGGAAACTCGACACCCTGGAGAATAAGGATCACAGATGCGATTTGAAGAATAACCTACCAGGTTATTACATTCCCCTTAGATTTGATGATGCTGCTGACGAAATTTGATTCATGCTGAGTGTTGCTCTGAGAAAAGACACAAAAGCGAATGCAATTGCTCAGAGAGGAAGACGAATAAACACACTTTTCTCAATAACTCTTCATCTAATTGCTGTGTTGGAACTAGTTAAGTTGGCTTAGTTAAGTAGTTTAAGTTTAATCCTAAAGTACACTACTTAAATTCTCTGTCTATTCATCCGGGGCGGGGAAAAAATATCCCAAAAAGGAATCAAATCCGATTTAAATTTTTCAAACTTCGTGCCGTATGGAAAAAAAATCCCATTGCTACTACTCTTTACACCAAAATGGGATCGTGTGATATTAGAGATCCCTTGAGTGATCCCCTGTCCAACAGTTTGAACCCGTGCTTTGTAGCTGCGGCTTCTTTGGCTAGCAGCTTTGCCCTTGCAATCCTTGTGGTGTTTCAGTTTGTTCAGCTTATATACAGCAACTATTATGGCCCATTTAGAATCAAGTACAGCTTTGGCAACCCATTCAAGCTTGAGAGTGTTGGTGGTTTCCACTTGGTCAAGTTGAATTTGGTGGTGATTCAGTTGCTCTTGTATGTTGTTTTAATGGTCCACTTTTCAGGCTTGTTGTTTTACTCATTGTTGGCAAATGTGGTTCTTCTTGGGGTTATCTTGCCGTTGCATATTATTGAGCCGGTGAAAAGTGTTGTGCCGTTGGCAGCCCCTTCTTTATACTGGTTGGCACAGGTAATATTCACCTTAATTGTCTCCCTTCAGGACAACTTATCCGACGTGAAAATATTCAATCACAACCGGGTTACTCAAGTTGCAGAACTTTGTCTCTTCATAAATGCAGTGATGATATTGGTGTTTGAAGTTGGATTGTATTCTCCAAGTTTGGAGCTTAAGCAGTATTACGAATTGAACGACTGGAATATCGAAACAGTCCACAACTTCTGGTCGGAAATCACATTCCTGTGGTTGGATCCCACAATTCGGAAGATCTACGAGACGCAGACAATTGACCCTGGGGAAACTCCACCAGTACATTATGTACAGAATTGCTTATACACCTATGATCGAACTTTAAAGAAATGGAAGGATGGTAGTAAGTCCTTGTTTAGGGTGTATCTCTCCCTCTACTCCTTAAACATAGTGCTTATGTTGGTTATGGAGTGGATTGCCATTGCCGCTAACTTGGGTCAAGCTTTCCTATTACAGCAATTCCTCGTTTACATCAACAGTGGGAAACCTCCAGTGGTTGGACTCTCCATCGCAACAGCAATCTTTCTCTGCTCTGTTGGTAAATTGACCGCAATGTTTAGATTTGCCGCAATTCATTTCCGTATTAGATCACAAGTTTACTCTTCGTTGGGTACCTTTGTCTACAGGAAAGCCATCAACCTCTCTGCTGATGCAAGAAAGGACAAAAACAGTGGAGAAATCATCAACAACTTGGCTATTGATGTGACTAAACTCTCGCAATTGGCAATGCATGCGTTTGTGGTTAACTTGCCATTTAGATTATTAATTGGTATATGGGCATTGTACCGGTTGCTTGGGGTGTCCGCATTGTTTGGTTTTGCCGCCGCTGTGGTGCTAGTCCCATTGAGTAGCAAAATCAGTACCTCAATCTCCGCCCTTGTCAAGAAAAACATGAAGAATAGAGATGAAAGGTTGAAATTGACGTCGGAGATCTTACAGTCAATCAAAAGCATCAAGCTTTACGCATGGGAGCAGCCAATGTTACGACGTCTCTTTGCGATACGTAATGATAAGGAATTGGTGATGGCAAAACGAATCGGCCATTTCAATGCATTTTCCATGTTTTTATGGAACACAATTCCGTTTGCAATTACCATCACTTGCTTGGTCGCATTCGTCAAGCTCACTCGGATCTCCTTAATCCCGTCTATCATCTTCCCCGCGTTGTCGTTGTTTGATTTTATAACTGAGCCAATTATGCAACTTCCTGATGCCATTGTTGCGATAGTAGAAGCAACAAATTGTTTTGCTAGGTTGGATAAGTTCTTCTCGATGAAGGAGAATGAGTCGAAAGTGGTTAGACTGGACAAGCCTGTGTTGCCTAATGATGTGACAGTCTCAGTGAAAGATGCAACATTTTCATGGGATAGTGATAACGTTGCCCTTAGAAATGTAAACCTCACAGCGAGGTGTGGACAGCTTACTTGTATTGTTGGAAAAGTTGGCACAGGGAAATCAGCTTTAATTAAAGCAATCCTAGGGGAAGTTCCCATTTCCAAAGGCTCGGTCGAAGTCAATGGTTCAATAGCATACTGCGCTCAACACCCATGGATCCAAAATGCATCAGTGAGGGAAAACATTTTGTTTGGGAAAAACTACAACGAGAGGTTCTACAATAGAGTTGTTGCTGCATGTCAATTAACAGTTGATTTTGAAATCCTCCCTGAAGGTGATGCTACAATGGTTGGTGAAAAAGGGATCGCACTTAGTGGTGGACAACGAGCAAGAATTTCATTGGCGAGAGCAGTTTATTCCAATGCAGAAGTTTACTTACTAGATGATGTTCTCTCTGCTGTTGATGCACACGTTGGTAAGAGCATCATTCGTGATGTAATTAGAGGGATGTTGTCTGATAAAACGGTCATTCTTGCCACAAATGCTATCAATGTTTTGCGATATGCGGGAGAAATTATATTACTCCAGGGAGGAGAGATTGCCGAGAGAGGGAGTTACAAGGAGGTGATGGAGAATGAATCAGAACTAGCACGTCTTATCAATGAGCATAGTAGTGACCTGACACATGAAGAGGATACTCCAAAACGAAGATCAAGTGTGGTATCCAACAAAAGTGCAAAGGAAGATGAAGTGGACAAACCGGATAGAAGAGAGGTCAGAGCTAAAGGGCAGGTCAAGTTGAGAGTTTATCTCGAATACTTTAAAGCATGTAACTTCCCCATGATCATTTTATATGTGTTTATTTACGCTGGGAATGTCACTTGCAATATAGGTGCAAATTATATCCTCAAATACTGGTCAGAAATCAACTTGGATAAAGGCCACAACTCGTCTATACTGTTTTACCTCACAATCTATGCTATTACTGGTATTTCTGGTGCCGCGTGTATGCTTGCTGCCGCGTTGATTATGTGGAGCTACTGTGTCATCAGAGGATCAAAGTACTTTCACGATAAAATGGCTAGGTCAGTGTTGCGCAGTCCCATGCAGTTTTTCGAAACCACTCCAATTGGACGTATTTTGAATAGATTTGCTGATGATATGAATGTTGTTGACCAGCAGCTTATCTGGTCCATCTTGGCTGTCATTGATTATGGATTATTAGCAATTGGTGTTCTCTCGGTGGTGATTTTCAACCTACCAATAATGATTGTGGTGATTTTGATCCTTTTTGTTATATTCAACCGAATCAGGGTGTTTTACATTCCCAGCACCCGTGAGCTCAAGAGGTTGGTCAGTACTTGCAGAAGTCCTTTGTTTTCACACTTGCTGGAATCAGTCAATGGTGTTGAAACAATCAGGGCTTATGGACAACTAGGCAAATTTACCACAATCAATAATGAAATCACAAACCGATTTATCAGAGTCCATTACACGATGTTGTCATGCAACAGATGGTTATCAATGAGATTACAAGCTATTTCCGCTGTGATTCTTTATTCCTCGTCGTTATTCATTTTGGCCACACGAGGCACTCTGCACGAGTTGAGCTCGGGTCTAGCTGGGTTTGTATTGGTAAATGCATTGAGTATCAGTAATGCACTTAGTATGATCATCAGAGGATGGGCAGATATTGAAACAAGATCGGTTTCCTTAGAAAGGGTGATTGAATACTGTGGGTTGAAACCAGAAGCGGCTGAGGTTAGCACCTACCGCCCACCCACCAAGTGGCCTGCCAAAGGTGAAATTCTGTTTCAAAACTACTCTACAAAGTACAGAGAAGATCTTGAACCTGTGTTGAAAAACATCAATGTCAGCATCAAGCTGCGGGAAAAGATTGGAGTAGTTGGAAGAACTGGCGCAGGGAAATCAACTCTAACAATGGCATTGTTTCGTATAGTTGAGGCGACTGCAGGCCACATTGTACTTGATTCAGAAGCTATTGACAAATTAGGTCTCTACGACTTACGAAGTCTGTTGAATGTCATTCCGCAAGATTCAAATGTGGTTGAAGGAACAATTCGTGACAACTTGGATCCTTTGGGTAAGCACACAGATGAGGAATTGTGGGACGTGTTAAGATTAGCCCACTTGAAAGATCATGTTGAGCAATTGGGTGATGACTCCCTTGGCGCTATGATATTTGAAGGAGGATCTAACCTATCAGCAGGACAACGTCAACTCCTTTCATTAGCGCGGGCTTTGCTAAACAAGTCAAATGTGTTGGTTTTGGACGAAGCCACTGCTTCGATTGATGTTGAAACTGATAGAATAGTGCAAAACACCATCCGCACTGAGTTCAAAGACAAGACAATCTTGACAATTGCTCACCGATTGGCAACTATATCTGATAGTGATAAAGTATTGGTTCTTGATAAAGGAGAAGTGAAGGAGTTTGACTCACCGGATAATTTGTTGAGAAGCAAGGATTCTATGTATAGAGCATTGTGTGTAGAAGGTGGGTTAATTAGCAAGTAGGAACATTATTTATTTATTTATTTATTTATTGGTAATTTATTTTTGTGAGCAATCAATCTCAACACTTCTTTCTCCAATGAAGACAAGCTTACTCACCATCCCTAGCAAAAAGACCGAGGAGGTCTCATGGGTCAAACCACTCAACAATTACCTCCTATCGATATATGGAAACACCTCCTCTTACCAAACAGATATAACTGCGTTTGAAAAATTGCGCCAAGATATCAGGGGCGTTCATGCCGACAACACGGGGTTGAGATTATATTTTAAATACTACAGCCAGTTGGAAGTGTTGGATGTAAAAATTCAGTTCTCCTCATTGAATAGATCCAAGAAGTTGGACTTTGTCTGGCATGATGCATTTTCTCCTGACATCACACACAGGCAAAATGCCTTGCCATTTGAGAAGGCCAACGTTTTGTTCAACATTGGTGCGTTGTTGACGAAATTTGCCATTACAAAATATAATGAACTGCAGAGTAGTAATGGGGTTGCTACAGTCAAAGACTCCATCGTAATGTTGCAACAAGCGGCAGGGATTTACGAGTACTTGAATGAAAACTTTCTTCATGCCCCTAGTGACGATTTGAGCCAAGCTACAATTAGGTTTTTAAGCAAGTTGAATCTCGCCCAGGCGCAGGAAGTGTTTACCTTGAATGCAATCACAAATGATTTAGATCAGCTGAAGAATTCGTTGATTGCCAAGTTGTGCAAGTCCACTAGCTTGCAATATGAGGAGTGTTATAATATGATTAGTCAAGAGGAGAAAGAGAGCTTTAAAATTGTTGATGACTATGATGATTTGGAAGATTTTGACGGTCCAGGTGAAGAGGAGGAGGATTCACGATATGTCACTGCACAATTGGACCCTTCTTGGGTTTCGATTATATATTACAAAATCCAATACTACAAGTCATTGGCTCTTTACTTTCACGCTTTGCAACTTGAAGCAGGAAGGAAATATGGTGAGGCGATTGGGTTCCTAATTCAATCGAATGCAGTGTTGGAGAATGTAAACCCCCATGCTATGAAAGCTATTAGTAAAGGACATGGTAACGTGTATGATTTATTGGACAACTACAACTATCAAAAAGACGCAGTAAAGATTAAAACTGATGAGTTGCTGAAAGATAATGATTTGATATACCACGACTTGGTGAAGAAAGACGCCAATTGGAATCAGCTAACACCATTGCAAGTGTCCAAAGCAGTACCTTTGAATGATATACCCATGTTGAAAGAGGTGAACGAGCAAGGATATCAAAACTTTTTAAGCAATGTTGTGCCAATCAACATTCACGAGCTTTCAAGTTATTACTCAGAGGAGAAATCGCAGTTGTTGAGAAATGAGATTGACTATTATGAAGTATCAAAAGAGGAGACAGAGTCCTTCCTTGAGTCTTTGAAATTACCCAAGGCGTTGCACCAGATAAAACAAGCATTGAAATCGAGTGATGAGGAGGAGATTCCCGCTGATGTTATTTCCAAAGTGAGAGAGATATCAACCACATATGTGACGGATACCGAATTGGAGGAGGAAAATGTGAAATTGAGACAAAGAATTTACGAAACAATTTCAAAGTTTGACCCATATACTCAGCAAGATGAAGCAATTAATCTCAAACGAGCTCTCTACGAAGCTTCCAATTCAGATAAAAAGATTTCCTCGCTAATTGATAGATCATTATACCAACTCCTCTCGAAGGGGCCAAATGATCAAAGATTTCGCCAATTATTTGAACTGGGTACTCACGAAGTGAGCCTTATTGATCAAGACGATACACAGGATCAACAAATCAAGACATTGGAAACATTTTTATACGACTTGGGTACCATAAGAGGAAACAAGGCCAGTTTAATAGAAAACTTGAAAAAAGACATTCACTCTGATGATATCTCAAATATCTTGATGTTGAATGCGAAGCAAATGAGCAATAATGAAATCAAGAGTGTGATATTCCCCGCTGAATTGAAAAAATTTCAACCATTTATTGACAAGTTGGATAATTTAATCAATAGAGAAAAGTCAATACTTTCAGATGTAAAGACAGAGTGGAGCAGATTATTAAGTGATCCAGTTGTTAAAAAGTTGCAATCAAGTAACCAAGAAAAAGCACAATTATGGAGTGATAGCATTGCAAGGATTGAACTGTTTTACAAGAATTGGACGCAGTACCACGCAGGGTTGGAAAAGGGCAACTCCTGGTACAAGAAGCTTCTTAAACATTGCGAGGACATCGTAAGCTCTACCGTAAATCAGTCAATGGGTTCCCTCAAGTTGAATGACTATCCAAGAACGGCAAGTGCAAACTCTACAGGAGGTGGAGCTCAATATGCGACTCCTTCATACTCACAGTCATCGCCTTACAATGCCCCACCAGCACCACCTATGCAACCACAATTTTCTGGTTTCAATGCACCTCCTTTACAGCCACAGGTCAGCACCTCCTCTCAGTCACACCATTCTTACTCTAGGCCGCCGCCACAGTTACCCCCACAGTTACCTCCAAAGAATCCGAGCGAGTCGTTCTCCCCTCCTTCATACTCGTCTCAACTGTCGCAATCAAAGCTTCCACCATGGCAACAGGCAAACAAGAACTCGGACTCAAAGAGTGGTTTAATCTACGATCAGCCTTCAACTTATGATCCCAACATGTATGATTTCTTCAGTAAGTAAGTTTTATAAGAAACGATTGATTCAACTTACTCACCCCCTTTCAAAACCTCTTCGTGTAATTAATTGTCCCAATCGGGTAATATATAAATAAACAAGTCGTGTAATGATGCGCAGAAAAAAAAATTGTCAAATCAAGCGCCTAAATCCCATCAGTTCATTTTTTCTCTCTATAAAGGCTGTGTCATCATCTAAAAAACAATAAAGTTGATACAAGTGCTGTCACTCGTTCTCCATTGTTTAAGTCATCACACACTCGTTTCATCAGATGAAGACTCTTTATGTTTTATTGTTCACACTACTAAGTTTGGCCATCGCTTCCGATACTACAAAATGTAACTCAACTCAACACTGTCCTGAAGATGCTCCATGTTGTTCTCAATTTGGGGAATGTGGTTCTGGTGCTTACTGTTTGGGTGGTTGTGATATCAGATACTCATATAATCTTACGGCTTGTATGCCTATGCCTAGAATGGACGACTACTCAAAGACATTTGACTCAAAGGAGTCGGTTGAAGAGCTTGAAAAAGTTACTGAGTACTTGGGTAATGCAACAGAAGCAGATTGGGTCTACACAGGTTGGGTAGATTATTTCGACAATGCTTTGTTGATACAAATGCCTAACCACACAACTGGTACTGTTCTTTCATCAACTAAATATTTATGGTACGGCAAGGTTACCGCTAAAATGAAGACATCACACGGTGCTGGTGTTGTTACTGCATTCATTTTGTTTTCAGATGTGCAAGATGAAATTGATTATGAATTCGTCGGGTATAATTTGCAAGCTGCCGAGTCGAATTTCTATGCGCAAGGTATTTTGAATTATACTAATTCCAAAAATGCCACTGTTAATGATACGTTTGCATACTATCATACTTATGAGTTGGACTGGCATGAAGATCACATCACTTGGTCTATCGATAACAAGGCTGTTCGTACATTGAACAGAAATGATACATGGAATGACACCACAAAGAGGTATGATTTCCCTCAAACTCCGTCCAGAATCCAATTTTCCTTGTGGCCAGGTGGTGATTCTTCCAATGGTGTTGGTACTATTGAGTGGGCTGGTGGTGAAGTTGACTGGGATGCGGAGGATATTCAAAAATACGGGTACTTTTACGCTCACATCGGTGATATCGAAGTTGAAACTTATGATTTACCAAGTGGTGTGCGTCTTTCCAGTAACTCCACTAATTCAGATGATTACCACGCGTACTTGTACAACAGTACCGATGGTGATGCTTCAAACGTTTACTTGACAAACAAAAAAACTTGGTTGGGTAATGATGATGCCAGTGGGTTTGATCCTGATAATGACAGGGAATCTCAAAATGAGAATGAAACTACAACTGTTGTCAAAACTAGTGGATCATCAACAATAACCAGTGTGCAAACCACTACAAAGAAAGTTTCCGCCAATGCGCCGGCACAAAACACAGCAGCTGCAAATCAAGCTACTACTAATCAACAAGCAACCACAACAGACTATGATCCAAGTGCTGGAGTAGGTGGATTTTTACAAAATTCAAAACAAACCACTTCTGGTGATTCCTCCAGTAGCGGTGGAGCAGCAGGATTGAATCTTGAAGTAGGAAGAGAAGGAGTCTTGTTTGCGATTGCATTAGGATTTGTTTCTTATTTTGTTTAAATAGGTATTTATTAGATAAAAGTTGATTAAGAGCAAATGCTCTTCTGTTTAGTACGTCTTTCCTCTGTCTAGTGTCTCCTGAGTAGTAGTGCACATTGGTTACAATTTTATTCGTTGAATTTTTTTGCTTCAACAAAAAAAAAAAACAAACAACGCATACCTAAAGGACAACTAACTTTTTTAAACTAACCATGAAGATGTTGACCAAGTTTGAGTCCAAGTCATCAAGGGCTAAAGGAGTGGCATTCCACCCCAAGAGACCTTGGTGCTTGGTATCCTTGCATTCATCCACTATTCAATTGTGGGATTACAGAATGGGTACCTTGATTGATCGATTTGAAGATCATGTCGGACCAGTAAGAACAGTTAATTTCCATCCAACTCAGCCATTGTTTGTTTCTGGAGGTGATGATTATTCAATTAAAGTCTGGTCGTTGAATACCAGGAAATGTATTTTTACCTTGAATGGGCATTTGGATTATGTGCGTGGAGTTTCTTTCCATCATGATTTACCATGGATTTTGTCGTGTTCTGATGATCAGACTATTAGGATTTGGAATTGGCAAAATAGACAAGAGATTGCTTGTTTGACTGGTCATAACCATTATGTTATGAGTGCTCAATTCCATCCAACTGAAGATTTGATTGTTTCAGCAAGTTTGGATCAAACTGTACGTGTTTGGGATATTTCCGGTTTGAGAAAGAAGCATTCTGCTCCTACTTCAACTAGATCGTTTGAAGATCAACTTCAAAGGAACCAATTGCCTCAACAAGATATCTTTGGAAATATCAATGCCATTGTCAAGTATGTTTTGGAAGGGCATGATAAAGGTGTCAACTACGCGGCTTTCCATCCTACATTGCCGTTGATTGTATCAGCTGGAGATGATAGATTGGTGAAATTGTGGAGAATGAGTGATACCAAAGCTTGGGAAGTTGATACATGCAGAGGACATACTGGTAATGTATTGAGTGCTATTTTCCACCCACAACAAGACCTTATTTTATCAGTTTCCGACGACAAGACAATTAGAGTTTGGGATTTGAACAAGCGTGTTCCAATTAAGCAATTTAGAAGGGAAAGTGACCGTTTTTGGTTAATTGCAAGCCATCCAAGCATCAATCTCTTTGCTACATGTCACGATTCAGGAGTAATGGTTTTCAAATTAGAGAGAGAAAGACCAGCCCATGCACTTTTCCAAAACAAGTTGTTTTACATCAATGCCGAAAAACAAGTTCAAGCTTTTGATTTCCAAAAACAAGAAAGCTCATTGCCAATGTTGTCTTTGAAGAAAATTGGTAAAGCGTGGTCATTTATGAGAACTTTGGCTTATAATCAAACTGATAATTCGATTTTGGTTGTTCATGGAGAAGGTGATAATTCAAACTATGCGTTGATTGCATTGCCTAAGCATGCCACGGGTGCTATTGAACCAACTGATATCAAACAAGGAGAGGGAAACTTTGCCACTTTTATCTCACGTAACAGATTTGTTGTGTTTATCAAGGGTTCGAAAACATTACATGTGAAGGATTTGAGCAATAATGTAACCAAAACTATCCAATTGGATCTGTCGGTGAATGATGTATTGCCTGGTGGTCCTGGACGTGTGTTGTTGGTCAAGGCTCACTCTGTCATCAATTATGATGTTCAGCAAAAGAAGGAATTGGCTGAACTTTCTGTAAACAATATCAAGTATGTCAGTTGGTCCAATGACGGTCACTACTTGGCCCTTTTGTCAAAACACACAATCACCATTGCCACTAAGGATTTAGAATTGATCACCTCGATGCATGAAACTATTAGAATCAAGAGTGCTTCATGGGATGATTCAGGTGTGTTGTTGTACTCGACATTGAACCATATCAAGTATACTTTATTGAATGGAGACAATGGTATCATCAAGACTTTGGAAAATACTGTCTACATTACAAAAGTTGCTGGAAACTTGGTCTATTGCTTAAACCGTTCAGGACAAGTTGAAGTCATCAAGATTGACCCAACTGAATACAGATTCAAGCGTGCCTTGGTGAATAAAAACTTTGGTGAAGTATTGAGGATTATTAAAAACTCAACATTGGTTGGTCAAAACATTATTGGGTATTTGCAAAAAAAGGGGTTCCCAGAAGTTGCATTACATTTTGTTCAAGATCCAGAAACTAGATTTGAGTTGGCTTTGGAATGTAGTAACTTGCAAGTTGCTTTAGAGCAGGCCAAGATTTTAAACAATAATAAAATCTGGGAGAAATTGGGTGAAGAAGCATTATTACAAGGAAATATTGACATTGTTGAATTTGTTTATCAACAATTGCACTTGTTTGATAAATTGGCATTTTTGTATTTGTTTAAAGGTGATGGTGAAAGATTAAACAAGATGACCACTATTGCTGAACATAGAGGTGATGCTTCTGCTGTTGTTCAAAATACTTTGTACAGCAATGATGTAAAGAAGAGATGTGAAGTTTATATCAAGAGTGGTATGTTGCCATTGGCTTATACTTTGGCCAAATCAAATAATTTGGATGATTATGCTGCACAAATTTTGGAAGAGGCGGGAATATCTGAAAAGGATGTTGAGTTGCCTGAGTTGGGCGATGCTGTTCCTCTTCCACAGCCAATTGCTGAGCCAGTTACCAACTGGCCTTTGAAAGAGTCTTCTTTGTCATACTTTGAGACTGCTTTGCTTACTGGTAAAGTTGACAATTTGTCACTTGAAGAGGAGGAGCACAAGGAAGCTTCAGCTAATGATGGTAGTTTACAATATGATAATGATGAATTTGAAGATGCTGAAGAGGAGGATGAAGGTGATGCATGGGCACTTGATGAAGAGTTGGATATTGGTGATGATGAAGGTGATATCTTGGCTGGTGAGGAAGTATCTGAAGCTGCTGCCACTGCCACTACTACTTTCCTGGAGAATGAAATTGGTGATTGGTTACGTAATGCCAAAACTCCCGCCACTTATGTTGCAGCTGGTGCCTTTGAGCAAGCGGCATTATTGTTGAATAAACAAGTTGGTATTTCAAACTTTGAACCATTGCGTGAAAGATTTTTACAAGTTTATGGTGCTTCGAAATTGTACTTGCCTGGGGTGAATGATTTACCCGCAATGAAGACATTTATTAGAGAAGATACTGATGAAGAAGATTCCAAGAAATTTAGACCAGAAGTTCCTGGATACGATTCCTTGGAAGAACAATTGCAACTTGCATTTAAGAAATTCAAAGCTAATAATCTTGAAGATGCAATTAAAACATTCAGACAAGTCATTTATACCATTACTGTTTTAAATGTTGATGATGAAGCAGCCGAAACCAAATGTCAAGAAGTGTTGGTGTTATGTCGAGAATATATTCTTGGGTTATCCATTGAATTGGCTCGTCGTGCATTACCACCAACTGACGTCAAGCGTAATTTGGAATTGGCTTCATATTTTACTAAGGTTCAATTGCAACCAGCACATAAATTGAATGCATTGAATGTGGCCATGACTCAATCATTCAAGAATAAGAATTTTGCCAGTGCATCGTATTTTGCTGAAGAGTTTTTGAAAATTTCAAGTACTGGTCCTCGAGCTGATCAAGCAACTAAATTGAAAGCTAAAGCCGATGCGGTAGCTAGTGATTCAGTAGAGATTGATTTTGATCCATTTGCTGAATTTACCATTTGTAGTGGAAGTTTTACGCCAATTTACAATGGTGAACCTAGTGTGACTGAAGCTTTGGTTGGTGCTACTTATAAGCCAGAGTTTAAGGGGTCAGTATGTAAGATTACCGAGATTAGTACTGTTGGAGTGCCTGCTTCTGGATTACGCATAAGAACATAAAAAAAAGAAGGAAAATAGTGTATAAAATGGTACAATATAGTATAAAAAATCATTATTGGGAGTAAACACTATTAGTTACTGTCTACTTATGAAAGACAGTATAACAACCACAGCTCTTGTTGCATCATCTATGTTTTGTTGCACCATTTATTTTTAGAATGCAAAATGCAACAGGAAAACTAAAAGTCACGTGCAACAATTACACTAAAAACCCAATTCTGCATATGCATCACCCTTTTTCTCAATGTAACATACCTTTCAAATTTCATATAATATGTACACATGATTGCACAAACTCAAGTTAAAAAATAAAGGCACAAGAGAAACAAGTTACATTATAGTAACAATATAGACCACACCTTCTAAACCAAAGACAAGTTCTCATGAAAATTTAATGAAGTGTAAATATATTTTCAACACTTTTCTCTCTCTAAAAATAGAAATCCATCATCTAAACCTTATTAGAAATCAGATCTCATTCAAAGGAGAAAGACAAACAAAGTTAGTTTGTATCGTGCATCTAGATCTCAACAACGAAAAGCCCCTTACACTAATAAGACAGCACAGAAGGAAGAAGAAGAAAAGAAGAAAAAAAAAAAAAGAAAAATATTTCTTCAACTATTTTCTTGTTCAACAACCGACCGACCGACCGACCGATACCAGCCCCTGATTATAGAAGGACACATTAACTACATATACACCCAAACAATTACAAACAAGCCATCCATAACAAAGCTAAAGCTTATTACACAAGCACACATATATATATACACATATACAAAATGAAAGGATTGACGCTATTTGGGTCAAGACTGCCCTATCTTAAGTATGTTGCTGTGGTATTGACGGTATTGGTGATATATACCCTTACTCATCATGGGCCAGCACTGTTTAATATCAATCAAGAAGTACAGCAGCTGAAGCCACAAGGAGGTGGAGCTGGAACTGGAACTGGACAGACTGGTGAAAAAGTTCTTGTTCCTGATCAACTAAAACAACAACCAAAAGCAACACCAGAGGATGTGAAAAAATTCCAAGAAGAGATATTGCTGGGAGATAAAACTGGAGGTGAAGCAGCAGATTTGCTTAGTGATGAAGAAAGAAGAGCCGCAGTTGCACAAGTTAAGGAATGGGCTCAACTTCAATTGGAGAAGGAAAAGTCACAATCACAGGGACAAGCGCAAGAACAAGAACAAGGGCAGAATGCACTTCAAAAGAGCCCACAAGATCAATCTCCACAAGCTGCAGCTGCTGCTGCTGCTGCTGGACAATCTCCTCCAACTGAAAAAGTTAAAGCTACATTTGTCACACTTGCCAGAAACGAAGAACTTTATGACCTTATCAAGTCAATTCGAGTAGTTGAAGATCGTTTTAATCGTAAATTCAACTATGATTGGGTATTTTTAAATGATGTTGAATTTACTCAAGAATTTAAAGATTTAACCACAGCTATATGTTCTGGAAAAACCAAATATGGATTAATCCCTAAAGAGCATTGGTCGTATCCAGATTGGATAAATTTGGAAAAAGCAGAAGCTACACGTAAACAAATGAAACAAGCTAAAATCATCTATGGAGATTCTGAATCTTATAGACACATGTGTCGATTTGAGCTGGGTTTCTTTTGGAGAAATCCATTATTGGATGAATATGAATGGTATTGGAGAGTTGAACCAGGTATTGAAATCAATTGTGATTTAAACTATGACTTGTTTAGGTATATGCAAGAAAATAATAAAGTTTATGGGTTCACTATATCAATCCATGAATTTGAGAAAACTATACCTACATTATGGCAACATACTAAAGATTTTATTGAAAAAAATCCTCAATATGTGGCCAAGGACAATTTCATGGATTTTATTAGTGATGATGGGGGTGCAACTTACAACTTGTGTCATTTCTGGTCCAATTTTGAAATTGCCAATTTAAATTTCTGGCGAGGTGAAGCATATAGGAAATATTTTGAATATTTGGATTCAACTGGTGGATTCTTTTATGAAAGATGGGGTGATGCACCAATACATTCCATAGCTGCAGCACTTTTCTTACCCAAGGATAAGATCCACTATTTTGAAGATGTTGGATATAGACATCATGTTTATGGACAATGTCCTTTGAATGCTCAATTTAGATATGATCACAAGTGTTCGTGTAAACCAAAGGATGATTTTACGTTCCAGGGTTATTCATGTGGTAAAAAGTATTATGATAAGATGGGGTTGACTAAACCTGCTGAGTGGGTCAATTATCAATCATAGAGACAGACACTAAAAGGGGTATTTTAGATTATTTGTATTTTTTTTTTTACAGGAAAAATTAGAGAAATAGAAACGGCTGTTGACTAGGCAAATGACTATGTAATGGTAGCTGCCATTGACTAAACCTTAAAAACTAGGAAGATCTTATTCATATCAAAGCTAGAGTCTTGTCTATTCATTGGATTGGGTTCCTTTATAACAGTTTATACTTTTTTGTTCATTTGTACACTACCTTTTGTTTAAGTCTAAAATTAGATTTTTATTTTCGTTATAAAAGACGTGTTTGTGTCTGTCTGTCTGTTTGTGTTTGTATGCAGGTGAAAAAAAAAAGTCTTAATGACACGTCACCAACATAAGATACATACATCTAAGCGATAAGACACAGACACAGACACAGACACAGACACAGCCACAGCAATAGAGTTCTTATATAATTGCAACAGAGCAGTGTTGTCTATGTCGATTGTAGCTTCACCTCACACCATACCTTTGCCCCAATGAAGCGTATATCTAAGTAACACCATACTTCGCGTCCTCTCAATACATAAACAAGTGGACACAAGAAAGGCAAGTACGCACATAGTCAATTGCACAACTTCGGGTTGACGGCGAGTTTCGTCTGTAGGAGGACGCCTTGTTTTCTATTGAGTTGAGATGAGATTTGATTTGTTGAACTTAAAGCCCTTCTCTTTTGTTCGACAAAAGTGTATGCAGAGTCTATTATCCTATAAAGTTTCGTATCCTTGGCAAAATGCGCCCATAGCATGAACCATTAACTTGGATAGAAAATCAGGCAATGTGAGTGGAAGCCAAGAAGAGTACAAACCTGGAGGTTAAGTTGTAGAAGGGCCACAACTTTATAAGAAAAGAGAGCAACTCGGATATGGTAAATCTACTTTAATCTCAAATACTACAAAGTCATCACTATCTCTCAACACAATCTGGTCCACATGTTCAACAGAAGTGTTTTTAGCTGGTGTCGTTGTGTAGCTTGAATCGTAAATCCTTTTTAAAGAAAATCAAGCGCTTAATTTAGTTTGTTTTTGTGTCTATACAGAGCAAAAGAGAAGGAGAATTTTTTTGTTGCACGATAATTATCACAAAGTTTCAGAAGACAACCAACAAGAAGAAGAACAAGAAGAACAAGAAGAAGAAAGACTATATTACAGCGATACATCTTTTCCATTGAAACCCACATTTACATTAGTCTTCCTCCATAAAGCACACTATACTCATCTGTCTATCTAGTGTGAACACAAATGCCTTCTACTAGATCCAATGCCCGTTTGATCAGATTTGGGATCTTTGCCTTGGTCTTGATTGGATGTGGGTATATCCTCACCAAAGGTTCATCTTTCCAACTACCATCATCGATATCATCATCTCAACTGAAATTACAAGATCCTAAAGGGGCATCCTCCTCTTCTTCTTCTTCTTCTACGCAACAGAAGGATGATGGGTCTGGTGATTCCTTTGGCGCTGCTGCTCCTGCTAATATTGAACTCCCATATATTCCCAAAAATATGGGTCCTGTAGCCAAAGCCCACATTGGTGGTGATGGCAACCCCAATTACATTGAACAGAAAAACATTGATCCTGCAACTTACTCACCAGAAAAGGACAAAATTAAAGCCACATTTGTCTCATTGGCTCGTAACAGAGATTTATGGTCATTAATGGATTCCATTAGACAAGTTGAAGATCGTTTTAATCGGAAATTTCACTACGATTGGGTTTTTCTCAATGAAGTTGAATTTAGTGAGGAGTTTAAAACAACTGTATCTCAAGCAGTTAGTGGTGTGGCCAAGTTTGGTTTAATTCCAAAAGAACATTGGTCATATCCACCATGGATCGATCAGGAAAAAGCAGCATTAGTTAGAGAACAAATGAGAGAAAAGAAGATCATTTATGGTCATTCCGAGTCTTATAGACACATGTGTCGATTTGAGTCTGGTTTCTTTTGGAGACAGGATATCTTGAAGGATTATGAATACTACTGGCGTGTTGAACCTGATATCAAAATCTTTTGTGATATCGATTATGATATTTTCAAATGGATGAAGGATAATGACAAGAGTTATAGTTTTACCGTATCCTTACCTGAATATAAGGAAACCATTCCCACATTATGGGACACCACCAAGGAATTCATCGAAAAGCATCCTCAATACTTGGACCCCAACAACATGATGGACTGGGTAAGTGACGACAAGGGCAAAACATACAATGGATGCCATTTCTGGTCCAATTTCGAAATTGCTCGTTTGGATTTCTGGAGAAGTGACGCGTACAGGTCTTATTTCGAATACTTGGATAAAGCAGGTGGGTTCTTTTATGAACGTTGGGGAGATGCACCAGTACATTCAATTGCAGCAGCATTGTTTTTACCAAAGGACAAAATCCATTTCTTTGAAGATGTCGGTTATTTCCATGTTCCTTTTAATAATTGTCCTGTTGATCCAAAGATTAGGTCGCAACGTAATTGTGTTTGTGATCCAAATAAGGATTTCACTTGGAGAGGTTATTCTTGTGTTTCAAAGTATTACAAGGTTAATAATTTCAAGAGACAACAAGAATGGGAAAAGTACACCGGTTAGGGAGAAGACAGGAGTTGTGCTCCTAAGCAGCGGTGGAAAAGAATACTTTTTTCAAGCAGTTTTATTCCGGAGTAAGAGGAGTATTGATAAAGACTTAAATCCTATAGGGTATAACATTGTTTACTATTATAAATGTACTTAGTTAACTCAACCCGTTTCTCCTTATCTCTATATATGTTGGTGATGTGTTGCCTTTTTACGATATGCACGTGAATTTCACGTGCATATTTGATCTCTTCTTTCAAAAAATAAAGTTGCAAACTGTGAAACCATATGTTTCAGGTTTTACATAATTAGTATATATGATGTTGCTTGTTTTGCAAGAAAGCCAAGATAATAAAAGCAAACAGTGATTTAACTTTCAAATAGTGATTGAGTTTAAACATTTCCTTTGTGAAAGGGTTTTTTTCAACAATTTTTATACAAAAAACAATAAATTTAAACACTATATTAAGTTTATGAGAAAAGAGCTGCTTGAACTACTAAGGTACACTTGAACATTAATATGCTTTCTTCTTCCTTTGAATATAGTTGATTTCATCTCATTGTGATCTAGCTGCTGGATGCAGCTCGGTTCATCAACTGTGCTTGCTGCTTAATTCATCTTGTGATAATATTTCTTCTTTTATGTTTAAAATTTCAATCTGAAACAAATTGCAAAAAAAATAATAAATAATTTATGACACAATCACCACCCCCTCGGTCCTTCCTTCACAACTTTTCTATTTCTTCTCCCACTTTGAGTCCCAAAAGAGTGATATAAAACATACCACAAAAGAAGCACCAATTATATTATCAATTGTATCAGTATTACTTTATTTTTGTTTCTTTTTGAAAACTACTTTAAAACTACTTTAGAGACAGACCCAGACTGGACTATAGTAGACTAGACTATTCCAACTGCTTATTCCACCCGCCTGTCAGCAAAAGAATCAATTTGTCGTGGTATACAAAAATCTAGCGCGTATTGTTATTCTAAGGGTTTTTATTACTTTATTACGCTTTTCAAACTTTATATATTCAGTTTCAAAGACAAGGAGTAACAGGTTTTTTAAAGTTTTAATATTACTATTTTATTCCATTTGGATCCTACATATACCCGAAGCTCATCCCCCCAACCTGCCAGCCAACAGCACTCATTTTTGGTTTCATAATTTACAAAACAAAAGTCAACCGTTTTTAAGGAGGGTGGTGTTTTTTTCTTTTTTTTTCTTACATTGCTGTGACAACTGCTACTGCTACTACTACTACCACTTCCTATCCTTCATAGTTGTCTCACTTGGTACTGGAAACTGTAGAAGAGAAACTAGTGGTGATTTACTGTTTATTGTCGCGTTTCGAAGAAAGAGAAATTTTTTTAATTGCACCATTTTTTTTAAATCTCAAATATGTTTACAACTTCAACTAGTTGTAACAGTACTACAACAACTACTACTACTTCAACAGCTACTACTTCTGCTATAAGTCCATCTACTTCACTTCCTACTCCAAACACTACTTCTTCTTCTTCAGAAAATTCCAAACTATTATCAACCAAATCAAAACCACCACCAGGACCACCACCACCGTCAATCACTCAACAACAGGAAGAAGAAATGGCCAACGATACAACAACATCAAACAAGGTGTCTGCACCTGCTATAGCAGCACAGCAACAGAATTCACCAACTAAACCTCAGACTTTGCTACACCCACCAGAATCAGATTCATCTACAGAGAGTCATAAACGCAAAACATCAACTATTTCCCCTTCCAATATTAGTCCACCAACAAGTTGTGGATCTACTGCCAGCACAACAACTACCGGTAGCTCTAGTAGCTTCTGCAATAGTGCCATCACCCAGGCTTCAAAACGTCACAAACCAATGACTCTAAACTTGAATCCTGCTACCACTCTTTCAAGTAATACCAATGCTGATTTGGCATTAAGAATTGTAAGTCCTGGGCTACCGGCTCTTGACGATGAAATGAAGTCAACTATAAAACTTTCACAGAAAATTCAACAACAACAAAGGTATCTTATTGCAAGCAGACGTGGAGTAGATATTGATGATGATAATGGTGAGACATTTATTGATGATGATGTAATTGTCGAGCAACAAGTTGCTAAAATAGTTGATGAAGATTCAAATCTTGCCCAGTCGGCAACTCCATTATCAAGCATATCATCAAAAAGTCAAAGAATTTCATCCCCAATTACCTCAGAAAAGCCATCTTCTGGGAAGACCACTTTGTCTTTCTCAGCACAAGAAAATAAAGAAAATGCAACCATTACTACTTCTCCAGTAACTTCAGGAACTAATAAATCACCGATCTACGCTTTGGATGATTCAGACATTACTCGACTTTCAAGTTTGAAAAATAGAAGAATGAAGAGGAAAAATATACCCACTCCATTGAATATTGGTGCATCTTCAAACACTGCTCAAGTTACAGCTCTGTCGAAACCGAAAGTGCAAATTGCTCCATTGTCTATACGCTCGGCTCCAATTCGTTCAGCGCCAATGCGCCCAACCCTTAATTTAAGGTCTAGAGGAGGAGCTGTTGGTGGTGGTATGATTGGAAAACCCTCTAGATTGGCTAGCACGCATTTAGTGCCGCCAGGTTCTTCATCGGCATATCGGTACCCAATGCATCCTTCGCAGGTACACACACCACAACAGCAGCAACAGCAACAGCCATACTACTATTTACCACCACCAAGAACAGCGCAGTTGAGTAATAGCAACGTTCCACAGATGGCATATCCTGCAAGACAAGGGCGTCCTTTTCCACCTCAACAGCAGCAACATGCTCAATTTCATAACACCTTGCCTCGTGGAGTACGGTTGGTGCCAGCACCTAGTGCTGCTACTGCACAGCAGTTTCCCATGAGGTACATGCCTATCGTACCTCCTTCATCAACAATGTTGAATTTTCAACATAGACAATATCAACAACAGATGCATCTGTCACAACCACAAAGGGAGAAAAGGTCTACTACAGAAGCGGGAGTTGGTGTGCCTAGACCTGGAGCTGTGACTGATGTGTTTAGTGACAATTTACAAAGGGTCGCTCCGTTGCAATCACAGCCATTGTCATCACAAGTTGAATTTTTCAAACGAGCTAATGTCAACCCGTCGTCTGTAGATAAAGGAGACACAGAAATGAGTAACGAAAACGATAATGATGATGCAATTGAAGTTGATGAAGAAGATGACGACAAAGCACCAGTATCTCAAGATGAAATTGACGAAATGCAGCAAAAGTATGCCTCTAGTCGAAAAGTTGTACCTCAATACGTACCTAATTTTCAACAACAACAGCTTCTACAGCAACAACAACAACAACAACAACAACAGATGCAATTCCAAGGTGCTGGAAATGTTCCAATGATGATGATGGCACCAAACGTGGCTCCTCCTGCTGCCGTACCAAATGTATTAAGTTCATCTCCCTTGAGTGCTGCTCGTCAAAAAGGCGAAGTGTTTGGTAGTATCAACTTTATGAATGAGAGTATATTCAATTTCAGAATATTTGAGCGGAAAAATAAGCAGAATGAAGAAGATCACGATATGGATAAACCGAGTTCTACTGAAGTTGACTATGATGCTGAAAAGAACGCATTGTCTTCTTCATCGTCTGGTGGATCTGCATCTAGTCAATCCTCAGCTGGTGTCGGTGAAGCGAATGATAACTTGAAATCGCCTGAAGAAGAAGCAAAGAAGAGCAAAACAGAAGAGAACGAAGAGTCTCTGAAGGAAGGCCAAGATGTAAATAACACTAAAGATAGTGCAGGTACCAGCGACGTTGAACAGTCCGATGTTGATGTAGCACCTGAGAAAGAAGAGCAAGAGCCAAAGGACGAAGAAAAAGAGGTACCACAAGAAGAAGAACAAGGTGAACCAAGCCGATCTAAATTGAATAATGAGTCTGATGATGATGACTGGCTACGTTATGAAAAGGAAAAGTTTATGAAGATTTGTGAAACTTGTTGGGACGAATATGTCAAGATAAGAAACTTGCAACAATAATAATAAAGCAAAAGAGGTGTGTCCCTGCCTTTTGTAAGCTTTGTATATTTATGTATATTATGAGAAAAAGTTAATTAATTTGTGTTTTAATGACTTACAATGGAAGATGTTGGTACTTCTTTGGTATGAGTTTTAAGTCATTGTCGCGATTGAACCGTTTACGACATTGAGTAATTTTTTTTTTTTTTTCTTTGCAGAACAAAACCCATCAAATACGAAGCTTTTCCCTTTTCTTTACGCCACTGCTGCAAAACCAAACACTCACATGCTAAGCAGTGTAATATCAGTTAGACTTCTAAGTAGGTCATGCATTACTCGATCTACTGCATTTAAACCAGTGGGTCAGACATTTACTCGGTTAATTACTCCACGACTGTTTTCAACGATACCTCGCCACCGGTTTCATCAATCATGGATCAACTTTGACAAACAAAAACGGAATAGAAACGAAGATGATCTAGAAAAGACTAGAAAAGAATATGAAGCAAAGTTGAATAAGAACTCGCAAAAGAAGAAGGATGTGGAGCAAGAAGAAGAGGAAAAATCATTCAAGCCCAAAGATGAAGAGGAGTCAAAGGAAAAGAATAAAGATAAGGAAGAAGAGGAGCAAATACGAGAGGAATTGAGAAGAAAGTTTAAAGAAAAACACCCAGGTGCAGAACCAAAAGATTTCAAGATTTACAAGATTGAATGGAGACAAATTGCCAATGTTATGTTTCTCACCACTTCGTCATTGTTGCTTTGGCTTTATATTATCACTTCATTGAAAGACGAAAGAGGACAACAAGAATTGTCAATGCAAAGCTTTATCACAAACTATTTGGAAAAAGGATTGGTTACTAAAATGACTGTTATTAACAAGTATATTGTCGAGGCTCTGTTGATACCAGGTGCAGTTAGTAGTGCTACATTTACTAAATCTGATGGGTCACCAGCGGTCCTGTTCACTATTGGATCAATAGAATACTTTGAAGATGAACTCAACAGAGTTCAAGACAGGTTGGATATTCCCATTGGTGAAAGAATTCCAATTGTTTATGAAGAAAAAGGATCATGGATGAGTTACATTTTGCCAATTTTACCAACAGTTCTATTGATTGGTGGATTGTACTACTTGACAATGAGACGTATGCCTGGAGCCGGCGGTGGTGGTGGTGCTGGTGGAGGTGGTCCAGGAGGACTCTTCAAGATTGGTAAATCAAAAGCCAAATTGTTTAACCAAGAAACCGATGTCAAGATTAAATTTAAAGATGTTGCTGGATGTGATGAATCTAAGGAGGAGATTATGGAATTTGTCAAGTTTTTGCAAGATCCTAAAAAGTATGAGAAATTGGGTGCTAAAATTCCTCGTGGAGCAATCTTGTCTGGACCTCCAGGTACAGGTAAAACGTTGTTGGCTAAAGCCACCGCGGGAGAAGCTGGTGTACCGTTTTTAAGTGTCTCTGGTTCAGAGTTTGTGGAAATGTTTGTTGGTGTTGGTGCATCTCGTGTACGTGATTTATTCAAAACGGCAAGAGGCATGGCTCCAGCAATTATTTTCGTTGATGAAATTGATGCCATTGGTAAAGAAAGAGGTAATGGACGTATGGGTGGAAATGATGAACGTGAAAACACATTGAACCAGTTGTTGGTTGAAATGGATGGGTTTGATACTACTGACCATGTCGTTGTTTTGGCAGGTACTAATCGTCCTGATATTTTGGATAAGGCATTGTTGAGACCAGGTAGATTTGATAGACATATTTCAATTGATGTTCCTGATGTTGAAGGCAGAAAGGAAATTTTCAAAGTGCATTTAAACAAGTTGAAGTTGCAAGTGGTTGAGGATATTGACATTAAACAAAAGGATGTTGATTTTGCCAAGTTTCAACAATTGAAAAGCAACGCTCTTGAACAATTAGCTGGTAGGTTGGCTGCTTTGACTCCTGGTTTTGCTGGTGCTGATATTGCCAATTGCGCCAATGAAGGTGCCTTGATTGCTGCTAGAGAGAATGCATCATCTGTTGATGTCCATCATTTTGAACAAGCCATTGAACGTGTTGTTGCTGGCTTGGAGAAAAAATCAAGAATTCTTGCCCCAGAGGAGAAAAAGACTGTTGCTTATCATGAAGCTGGACATGCCATTTGTGGTTGGTTTTTGGAATATGCTGATCCATTGGTTAAAGTTTCAATTATCCCGCGTGGACAAGGTGCTTTAGGTTATGCGCAGTATTTACCCAAGGACCAATACTTGACTTCAGAAGAGCAATTTAAACATAGAATGATTATGACCCTTGGTGGTAGAGTTTCTGAAGAGTTGCATTTCGATACTGTGACTAGTGGTGCATCTGATGATTTTAAAAAGATTACTCAAATGGCTCAACAAATGGTTCTCAATTTAGGTATGTCTGACAAACTTGGTCAAATATGTTATGATACCGGCGACAATGGAAATGGGTTCAAGGTACACAACAACTACTCAGAAGAGACAGCTAGGTTGATTGACAAAGAAGTGAAGCGATTAATTGATGAAGCTTATGTTGCTTGTCATAAATTGTTGAAGGAGAAGATTGAATTGGTTGATCTAGTAGCTGAAGAATTATTCAAAAAGGAGGTTTTGACGAGAGAAGATATGATTAGAATTTGTGGCAAGAGACCATTTTTGGAAAGAAATGATGCATTTGATAAGTATATTCAAGGTCAAGATGCATTTAAAGGTAGACCTAAAGAGTCTGGTGATGTACCACCTGCTGCGCCAGCGTAAAAGATAGAAGGAGATGGGGGAGAGAAAAGCTATACGTTTAGATGTAGACGATGAATGATGAATGATTTTCGCTTGTATAGTCTTGTATATATAAAGAGCAAAGTACAAACCCTTTCGGGATTTTAATCATTGAAAAAGTTCTTCGATTGATTCGTAGCCAGAGTCAGTTTGACTTTGGGAGGTGGGGTTTTTGGCAAATCGGTCATCTTGAGAACGAGAAGTCATAGCTTTGAGATTGTTTAGTAGGAGGGTGCGCTTCGTGGGTGTAGGTTGAGTATCATTGGGTGACAGCTCGTCCTTCATGATTGAGTCTTCAACGTTTGAAGAATCCATATCAACTGATTTATCACCAGCTGTAAGAGTCTTGCTCTTGTTTTGTTCGACTTGAGAATGACCCGCATCGATCAAGTGACTTCTCCATTCTTGATATCCACCATCAGTCATATACCCACATCCCAAAATAGGACAAAAGATAATCTGCGATTGAGAGTTGCATTTGCCGGCTTGTTTATGTTTGTTTAAATCATCACCATGTAAATAAAACATTTGACATTGATCACCATTGATTAACTTGTCACATTTATGAATATTAGTTGGAAGTTGACGCTTAAAATGCAAAGGAAAGTCTGCAAATAATCTTTTCTTGTTCATGTCAGTGATTTGCTTTACAACTTCTGTCGACAGTGAGTGGCACTGAGCGTCTACCTCAACTGGATATCCCAATTGATAAAGTAGACTTGAATGAAGCTTGATAAGATGCGAAGCATACAACTTCTTATTCATTGTGCAAAATGTACATTCAGTAACACAACATTTGAATATCTTTAGTGTCAGTGAAGAAGTTGTAGGTAGAGCATCATCACCCATAAAGTAATATGGTTCCTCAATGATGTTTATTTGTTCTTCAAATGATTCACATGATGCACTACTAGGTAACAGTGTAGGATTTGTAGATGCATTTGTAAAAGACTTTGGGGCTCCCTTCTCGATCAAATTTGTAGATTTGACTTTATGTGGGGTGTTTATTGGCAGTGACTCATCAAGAAATGGCGATGATTCATTGACACTATCTTTATTGAAGTCAAGTATACTATGGGATTTGTTTAACTTTGGCAGTGAATGCTCGAGAAATAGCAGATTAAGATTCTGTCCGGAAATGTTGCCAATGTCAGAATCGTTGAAGCTCTCTTTGCTAGATTGTCGATGATTTGTTGATTTTTGCAGTGCTGTAGTGTTCGGTTTCCTTTCCGTTCCAGGTAAAAGTTCTGGCTCCGGTGTTGAGGTAGATAATGGGCCCTCAGATGCCAACCTCGGTGCATTTAATATAGATGATCCCATTTGTTTGAAATATTTGCTTTTACTGAAATCCTGTGATTGTTTCTTCTCGTAAACTGTACTCGTTTCATCATCGTCTCTATTACTCTCTTCATCCCTATCCTCATAATCAGAATCCTCATACAGATCATCCTCTTCAACACTATTCTCAGCCTCACTTCCATCATCCACAGAGTAATCGCTTGACATGTCAGATTCAGTCTCACTGTATTCAGAAGGAGAAGTCTCGGCAGCTTGCTGGACAAATACTCTGCGCTTTTTTGTGGGTGATTCATCCTTCTCAATTCCTGTAGGTACTTGTCCTTTAGTTGGCGATACATTACGTAAAAAATCACCGCTAGTTAGACTAGGTTTATTGTCTGATTTCAGTGGCGATGGGATCCTCATACGCCTCATATCTCTATCTCGTTGTTTCACTGCTCTATCATCAAGTTTCTGTAGTCTATTCCGAACAGTGACATCTGGTTGGGGACCCTCTTGTTGTTTCCATAATTTAAAAGTTGTAAGCCGTCTTGTTCGCTTACCATTATTACTCTCTCCACCATTTCTTATTCGGTTTAAATGTCCATTATTAGTGACAATCTCACCTGTAACTAAATCAATCTCATCACTTTCACGATCATCATTTATATTCGAATACTTGGAAATTATCCCAGTCCATTTATTTTCAAACCGACGCAAACTATCCTTCTCCAATTGTTTCAATTTAGCACGGAATAGCTCCTTATCTGAAGACTCTTCAATTAGCTGTTCGATATCTCGTGATGCTTCTTGTGGGTATCTTTCATCCTGATCTAGTTCTTCATCGGTTGATAATTCAATCAGAATTTCTTCTTCTTCCTCTTGTGTTGGTCGTAGTGATGGTGGATATAATGTTAGCTTGAACGGTACTTGTGGTTTTGGTGGATGAGCAGCTGCCTGTGCATTGCTCGATTGTTTTGTTGGTGACATATAAGGTGAAGATACTAAAGAAGAAGAAGATTTGTAGCTTTTAGCAAAACGCAATTTTTTTGCAAAATTGGTTTCCGCTCGATACGCGTCATGAGTGTAACCCAACAAGAACAAACTAGACATAAACGAAAGAGAGCGTGTTATTCACAACTTCCTAATGTAATGTGACATTTTCATCGTATATTTACAAGGCTGCAAAAATGGCCACAGCTAAACCCAAACTATGTACAAAATCGTATGAGGGATCAAATCTTTCGCCCAAAAAAAACCTCACCGTCACTTTTGCTCGGTATTGTCAACCGTAGATGTCCTCTCATTATTCTTATTTCTCTCCCAACAAGCTCTAAAAGCTTGCATTTCTTTCAAGCATTTTCTCCAGTCACCAGTATCAGCATGACATAATTGCAATTTCAAATTCTCTTGATGACACCCAGTATCCATTATTCTTCTATCCCATTCATCCGGCTCATCGTCATCACCGGCAGCAGTAGCTGTGGAATTGTTTATTAGCGTATGACTTGGTTTCATGTTCAGGTTCGATTTGAAAGAAACGCAGCAACAGAAGGGTAACGTTGCAATCAAATCGCAATGCGGAAATTGAAAAATTGCGCTGTGGCTTTCGCTACCAAAGAATCAGAGCATTAATAGTGTACAACATCCTTAGTCTATGCCATGTATCTAGTGTCTAGTATTTTCTAAATATTTACAACAAAGGACATCTACTCAATCTTAGAACCCAAATCCTCCTTTGGAGTAAGCCATCGGTTTGATGTCAGGGTGCGGGCTAGCTTCAAATGTCTCCTTGGTCAATTTCCAAGGACAATTGTCATCATTGACTCTCTTATACCCCTCACCATCATCTTTTGCTGGATCATATGAATCATTCTCGGTGAAATGAACCACACCTCCCAAGTTACCAGTAGAATCACAATAATCAGGAGCACTGAAAACAGTGATTAATCGGCCATTTTGCTCCTCTTCAACACCACCCATTCTGACTTCATGCGATCGCAACACTTTTCGTACCTTGTTGGAAAGACAAAATCGTTCAGTTATATCAGGTCCAAATTGCATACCAATACCTCTTTTAGAAGGCGACCTTCCATTGGTTTCTTGAGGATCAGTCCATAATAATTCCATCGCCAATCCTTCCTTAGGTGGTTGGGTTGACCCATTCTTGGGGAATCGATTTATTGATTTTATATCTTGTAATGTCACTTTATCATTGGAGAATAATCCACCATGCATACATAAATACTCTCGATTGATTAAACTTGCGAATGGTAATGCACCAAATGATTCACTAAAAGCTTCAAAAATCTTTTTCGAGTACTTGGCTTCACATTCATCGGTGAATCCATAAGTCTTATTCATATCGCTAGTTTCATGATTACCACGATTGATAAATACTGATCTAGGGTAAAGAATCTTCAACACGTACAAGTATAATGCCACTTCACAAGACCATGATCCACGATCAACAAAATCTCCATTGAATAGATAAACATGATCTTTGGAAACATAACCAAATTTAGCAAATAAATTCAATACATCATAAAATTGACCATGAGTATCACCAACAACAGTTAATTTCAGTCCTCCAATAATTTCATCTTCATTTTCAGGGGCTTTCAATTTAGAATGATGGATGGATATTTCAGTCATTGTTTGTTCTTGTTTCAAAAGCTCATTGACTTTGGAAATGATGGCAAAAACATGCTTTTTGGGTAATTTACCACCTTTTTTGAACAACTTAATCATATACTTGAGATACTCTTCATCCAAGCCTTCGATATTCACCACAACTTGATCCTTCTTATCTTCATTTTTGGTCTTTGTAGTGGTAATTTGTAAACTAGGCCCTTCCCATGATTTTTCAACTTGGATTCCTTCATAATCAATAGTGTTCAAAATAGAAACTCTGTCTTCTCCAGCAATGGCTTTTTCAAAAGCTTGCCTTTTCAAATAATTGGTACATTGTTTATAATTCTCCAAGGTCAATGCATCATTAGGCAATTTTTTCAATATGATTTGAAAATTCCGTTGTGCTTGCTTATGTTGTAATATTGCCATTTGAGCAACCCCCTTTCTGTAATAAGCTTTAAGGAAATTGGGATTTGCAGCAATAGCAGAATCACAATCTTGAATAGCTAACCCATAATTTTCCATCTTGATATGGACTTGAGCTCTATTTGAGTAGAAAACTGCATTGGTTGGATCAAGTTCAATGGCTTTGGTGTACAGGTTAATAGCTTCTTCAAACTTGTGTTCTTTTAAAAACTGGTTCCCTTCATCTTTGACCTTGATGGCCTCTTCTTTATTCAGTGACATGTGACGCGGCACTCTAGGGGAAAGGGTTATAGTGGTGTTTGGTTGGCTTTTAAATTCTAAATGGGGAAACTTTTTCTCTGAAATTTTTTTTTTTTTTGTCGTAAGAGCAGAAGAGGGCGGGGGGAGAAGAGAAACGAAACATAAGAACTGGCGCAATTCTTTTTTGCACCCAGACCTATTATCTTACTTTTTACTATGATCTAATAAAAAGTTCCTTCCTACTGTTTAAAGTTGTGTGTCTATTGTTGCACCCAGGTATTAACTCCATACACTTTCCATTTTGTTCGTCTTTGATCAAACAAAACATGTTGAACAAACCCTTTCCTCTTTATGTAGGTTAATGTATCCTCAGATATGTTCAATCCATTCAAATCCAACACTTCTAGTCGTAACCCAGTGCTTAACAACCTCATTAAATCAACGCCATCAAATTGATTAAAGCTGAGGTCCAAATGTTGTAATTTGATTTGTTGTAACCCTATCGATTGTATTTGTTTAGTTATATTCATCATTGAAACAGTATCAATATTCATCTCTGGTAAATACAAGTGGGTCAACTCAGGACAAGCTGCGAGTATGTTTGTTAATTCAAGTTGTTTCCTTCCTGGTATATGAAATGACAAATGAGTAGGGCATCCTAAGTTAAGAGATTTGAGTGAGGCACCACATGTATTCAATAGTTTCCCCAATCCATTCACTGAAACACAAGTTTTGTATAAATCTAGCAGCTGCAACTGAGCAAATTGTGTGATTAAAGGGAAGTATATCTCCTGTAAGGACATTGTTGAACAAACTGTATATTCACGAAATGTAAAGTGAGTCAATTTAAAACCAGGTTTGTAATTTAGTAGAATCTGTAGAAAAATGAGTAAAGTCAACCCACAGTTGTTTTCAAGATACAATTTGGTGACTTTACCATGTTGACTTAGAAATTCACCAAATTTGGGAAGATGATTACCACTGAAATTGAATGAACACATTGTCAACTCAGTTAAATTGGGGAAGTTGTAGTCTAGCAACACAGGTGATGGGTTATACGTTGTCGCTGATATACACATTGAATCATTGGCAAGTAGTTTCACATGATTGACCAAGAATAAAGTCTCCAATGGGTATGGCTCCAGCTTTTTCTCTTTCAACTTTTTAAACACTTTATCTTGTAACGGGACCAAGCTCATTGTGCTCTTTTCAGGTATCATTATATTAATCTTTAATTGTTTCAATTGAGGAAACATATTGAGTAAAAGTTGTGGATACTTGATACTACAGTTTATACCAAGTGACAATGACTGTAAATGATGGAAATTATTCAACTTCCATGAATGTTTCGATAGCAATGCATAAATTAATTGCAAATTCAAAGTTGGATCCATAACTTCAAGACATTGTAGTGGTAATTGTGGCTCTTTGATGAGAATGGATAGTACTTGAGGTAGTTTTTTATTATAAACTTGATTGATTTTGAGTCGTTTGATTTGTTTCGAGTAGGTGCTTGATGCATTCTTTTTGAAAAACTTGACTCCTTGAGTGAACTCGTCCAATGTGATGATTGGTTTACAATCAAAGTGGAACAAACTCAATTGAAGTAATGTGCTGTACCATAGTTTTGACACTAGTAGACACTTGCAAGTAGTTTGTGGATGCAATTGTTGAATGATTAAATTTATGCATTCCAAAGGAAGAAACTTTATCGGATCAATATCCTTGATCACTTTTCTTTTCTTTATCCGAGTCAATTTACTCTCATCGTTGGACTTTTGCAGGCTTTCGGAGATTTTCCTCTCTGCTTTCAACTCCAGATTCAATATCCTATATTGAGTTTTCAACTTCGCATACAATTGCTCATTTGGAGTATGTACTCCTTTCTTGACCAAACTATCAATAACATATAGACCCCTTTGATATACTTTGTAAGCTTCATATTTGTTTCCTTGTAATATACGTAGTTTCCCTATTCTCAAGTATCCCTTATAGTCAGATGGATCCAATTCAATCAGTCTCTGTGAATTCTTCAATGCCAGTTCAAATTTGTCAAGTTTTTCCAAAGTAGCAGCCCTCTGATCAAGATAAGTAGTAAGTTTAGGATGTATTAGCTTTCCAATTTCAGGCTCTTGTTTCAACCCATATTGAAGTCGTATTGACTTGAGGTCTTGTGATGAAAGTTGTCTAATTTGGTATATTAGTTTATCGTAAATAGTTAATGCTTTGGCATAGTCACCTGATTTGAAGTAAAGAACAGCTAGCTTACTCTTGTCACGTAGTAGCCGTTCATCAATAGCTGTCATCTGGTAATGCTAGGCACTGTTGCTGGAAAGATGGATCAAAGTTGTGTTTACATTTTTTGGAAAATTGTTTTGCAGCGCGTCTGCATACAAAGTACACCATATGCATATACCTTTCGAGATGAAGGAATACAAGGAATAACACCATGCTGGAAGAGCCAGGAGGAAACGCTTGACTGAGTTGCTCTGCAAGAAGCGGTTTCGATAGAGTTTCTACTGAAGAAATCACCAAAAGATTAGCCTACATCAACGAAACATCACAACTTGAAAATTGACCTCGAGTCTAGATCAGTAAGTGTCTAATTCAGTAGAATCTAGGACTGGATCACCCGGAACCGGCCTCTCTGCCCAAGCCAATCTGCGTTCAGAAACCAATTTTATAGTTTGCATGGGTGCCAAAGCACGCGGGAGACTTGGCCACTACACACACACACTGAGGTTGATGATATCAATTTGACTATGGGCTTCCTCGAGACATGTACTGTGACTGGGACTGGGACTGGGATAACACGTCTAGCCGGCTATGATCGCTGCTACCCCATTTGATAAGCGGTCGGCTTTAAAAGTTATGGGCCGGATTTAACACCACGTGCATAAAGAGATTACATGTAAACTCCACAATAACAGCAACGTATGCACATGGAAAAACCAGATAAGAGAACAAAGCCTTGTAATAGACTGAAATACAAGCGAAGTCACATATATATAAAACTGTGATCCATTTCCGGCTGCCTTGAACTATCAGCAATTGCATTATATAAATACTCAGCATAACCCACCAATTAACCGATATCAATCTAAATCTCACTTACGCTATGAGTCATCCAGACGCTCCCCCGGCCTACACAACCAGTCCTTTGGAAAGTAATAGCAATTATGATCAGCCACCCCCACAGATACCTCCACGAGCGCTTCCTAGAGTAGGGAATGAACCAGTTTATTTTGAAGATGCAGCTCCAAGAGGTTGGACGATATCTATAAACAAACGAAAGTGGGGTGACGGATACACAATCTTTGTCAGTAAGGATGCAGCTGAGAAGTATAAAGCTTTCAAAAAGAGTTCTAATGAGCATGTTTTAGATCTACAACGCAACGGGATTGGAATACCTTTACTTAAAGCTGAAACTCCTTTCAATCCATACACGCCAAAATACTTGACTTTTAGCAGAAATGTCCCCAATGACGAAGGCAGCTTTGACAGCGATAAAGCCATGAGTGTTTTCTGCCAAGTGAGAAAATTCTCTTTTAGAGGATATGACACTTTTATTTTTGATTTTACACCTGATCCAAAGACACCAAAGGTTAATTTTCAAATCTTCATGTTTGTTCATTCTACAATACCAATCTATGATTACAAATACAAAGGAGATGTTCATAGATGGGTTGATGAAAGTAATCAAATAAAGTCGGACAGTAACAGTAAAGTAAAGTATGCATTTAAACATTCTATATTAAAACAATGGCAGCCGTCGTTAGTTGACAGCTGGGATGGGTATTCCAACGGATTGGATGAAAAGAAGCACAATCCCTACTTAAAGTCCCTTTTCGCAATGAAGTTAAAGCCAGATTTAAAATTACCAAAGCAACAATATTATGGTGACAATTGCACAGCTATTTTGGAAGAAACAGATTCTGACTCAGGAAATGGTGAAGTCAAAATTGATGATTTGTATAGCACAGACCCTAACATCAATTATGAAAGTGTCCTATCAGTGCATGTGGACGCTTTGGTACTTGTATGCGTTGCTACTGTTTTAAAGAGGCAGAAGGAGAATGACGAGGACAAAAGAAGGAACAATAATAACACTCCCAACACCGTCAGAAATACCAGCGTCCCTCAAACACCACTGGTTTATAACGGATCTAATGCGTCTTCATTTTAATATTGCGACACCACGACTACATAAGCCAAGCCACAACACTTTAAAGGAAAATGGGTTCACTTGGAAGGAACCACCATGAAAGTTGGATTTAAGCCAATTGAATACAACAGAAGCATATGCTTGCATCTATGATGCAGGGACTGAAGTGTATAGGCCGGGGCTTAGATGTAAATAGAGCTAAACTTTCCTGAGGTTCATGTTTGGAGAAAAAGGACTTCATTAAACTATATTTAAATTTGAGCCGCGGTATAATTAATATATAACAAGTTACATTACACACTTTCACCCTAACTAGGCAAGCTCGTGTTGATCCAAATGGTTCCATCCCAGCATACACTCACACAGAGGTTGATGTCATCGACTTGTTTACGAAGAAGCCTTTTATGGTGACTAATTTCGTAAAATGATATTGTGCCTGAGGCTGTGGATGCAATGTTAAAGCCGAGGATAAATGCGGCTAACGCTTAACCCCGGAAGTAAAAAAAATTATTATTGCTCGGAATTAAAATAGATAAGGATTGCACAATATCAAAATCAAATTTCTAACCACAATTGAAGCCCCACAATAGAACTAAAAAAACCGTGACTCTTGATTCACGCATGTTTCGACGACCAAGTCATTGTTCACAGCCTTGAATGAACATCAACAACCATTATTATAAATACCAAGCGAAATCCCATCAATTAGTAGCTATCAGCCCATTCACCAAACAATTGACTCAAGACACACACTATGAGTAAACCAGAAGCTCCACCGCCATACACAAACAGACATTTAGAAGACGATGCCAGTTATATTCAGCCGCCTCAGCAAGCAGGAGATGAACCAGTTTATTTCGAAGATGCAGCACCACGAGGTTGGACGGTAATTATAAACAAACGACGTTGGAATGACGGACATAAAATCTTTGTCAGTAAAGATGCGGCTGAAAAGTATGAAACTTTCAGAGAGAGTTCCAATGAACATATCTTGGAGTTGCAACGCAATGGGATTGGAATGCCTTTGCTTAAAACCGATCTTCCCTTCAGTCCATTCTCATCGAAATTTTTAACCTTTAGCAAATATGTGCCCAACAAAGAAGGTAAATTTGATGATAGTAAAGACTTTCATGTCTATTGTGATGTGAGAAGATCCATTCATAGAGGGTATAATACGTATGTTTTCAATTTCATACCAGATCCTGATTCACCTGACCAGAATTTTCAAATTTTTATGTTTGCCCATTCTACATACCCAATTTGTGATTATAAATACAAAGGTCAAGTGCATAGATGGGTTGATGTGAGTTCTCAAGCAAAATCTAAGAGTTATAACGAAATCAAGTATGCATTTAAACATACTGTACTAAACCCAGGGCAGCCGTCATTGGTTGATAATTGGGACGGGTGTTCCAACAAGTTGGACAAAACGAAACCAAACCCTTTCTTGAAATCCATGTTCAAACTAAAGCTTACTACAGGGTTAAGGCTGCCCAAACCGGAATATTTTGGTAAACATTGCCCAGCTTTTTTAGGAGAACAAAGAGCTCGTTTCAGGACAGGATACGGTCAAGTTAAGATTGATGATTTGTATAGCACAGACCCTAATGTCAATTATGAAAGTGTTCTATCAATGCATGATGATGCTTTGGTGCTTGTATGCGTTGCTACTGTTTTGAAGAAGCAAAAGGATAATGACGAGGACGCAAGAACAAACGGATCCTATGGTTTCGGTACGGCTGGCGTCAACACTATGGATGCTGTCAACACTGTGGGTGCTGTCAACACTATGGCTGCTGGTAGTTACGAGTGTTAACAGAAATGATATTTTGATTTATATTGTTATTAGACATAGTTATTGTTATTTATTCACGATAATTCTATAAAATCAGTTTCCACTGTATAGATACTTGAGGACTCTGCACTCATAGTTTATACTCTCCAGGTTATTCAATTATGGTCCAATGAATTGCTATGTTCAATATCGTGCTATGTACTGATTACACCACTTGTTATGGTTCTTGGTATCACCCAAGTATACCTCCCCTAATTTCTCTAAATCATGTCGATATTTCTTTTGATACTAGTTAGTAAAATCACACTGTTCGATATCTCACCATTCGGTACATATGAGATCTATCTATTCTTATCTCCTCGCATATTATATTACAATCTTAAATCAACATATAATAATATCATCAATACGAATTGTAAAGTTTAACAACATTGTATAGTTTATTTTCAGAATTTGTAGTACGTACGAGTATACGTCATTCAATCAACTGAACCGTTTGATCTTTGACTTCTTTCTACGTTGTCTCTGAAGCTCTGTCTATATCATATAGTTCTCTTGTTTTTTTTTTTGTATGGCGTTTCAGCCAAAGTGGTTCTTCGTTAATCTTACAAAAGCCGAAAACTTTTGCGCGCAACAAAATCAACCGGGAAGAGATCTCCACTTTATCCGATCAAATGGACCACCACTAAAAACAAAAGAAAGCAAACCACCACAACTGTCACTTACACTAAGATGCTACTATCTAAATTCATTGAACTATTGGCAGTCACTTTAGTGATGGCCGCAACAACATTCATTTCAAGTATAGCCCCAATCAAATTCTTTACATTATCGAGCAGGAATCTCAATTACTTGACAATATTCAGTATGGGAATACTAGTTGGTACTGCTTTACTAATAGTCTTACCAGAGGGGATAGAAGTGTTGAATGAAGGAATGTACCAATTAACTTCTTTTACCGTGGGGTTGCCCATTTTAGTGGGGTTTATATTGATGTTTACGATTGACAAGTTTGTGGCTCATAAGCTTCACGACAAGGTGTTATACAGTGCAGGTAGTACCGGCACAGGTGGGACAGCTACAAACACTTCTTCCTTTGGTGAAGAAAGAGCTCAATCGGTTGTTGAATCAGTGCTTCAATCATCAATCACTCTTGGATTACTTGTTCATGCATCGGTTGATGGGATCTCATTAGGTTCTTCATTCGCTGACAAGGACTCTACCTTACAATTTATCATAATCATTGCATTGATTATCCACAAGATCCCTACTGCGTTCAGTTTGGGTACGATTTTAAGTAAAGAAGGTATGCCAGATAAATTAGTATTGATTCATTTAGGATTATTTGCATTGCTGACACCAGTACTGACGTGGATTACATTTATAATCATATCCGTTTCATCAACACAGATTCAATTTCTTACTGGTATATTACTTTTGTTTTCGTCAGGGACATTTTTGTATGTTGTTTATCATGTGATGAATGAGTTTGAAGATGGGTTGTTTGAAGATGGAGGTGAAGGAGGGTCAAGTGGTGGTGGTGGTGGTGATGAAAGTACTTCGGTTGATATGCAGACCAAAAAGAAGAATATATTTGTTGTTATAGTGGGATTAGTGATTCCGTTGTTACTCAGTTTGATCAAAGAGGAGTGAGATCACTGGATAAGCCAAAGATGGTGATATAATTTGCAAGATTGCATGCATATCTGTTTGGGTTAACAGGGTCTCGAGGTTTAATCTGATCCTCGGTATAACCTTGTACAAAATATGCACATCGGGTTAAAAAACAAAACATTTCGAAGAATGGTATAAATACCGAGGAAGCAGGTGAACAATAAAGACCCTTACGTAACTTGGCTTGTGTGGTGAAATCAGCTTTGAAAAATAGGTTGTTATTGGACTGCTTTGGCTACTTGTCTCAAGTTGAATGTTGTTCTTTAGATGATATTTATTACTAAAACTAAACTTGTATATAGATTAAACACTACTTGTACTGTTTTCACTGCTCTTATATACCTTTTGTAGAGTCCTGGTACTACTAAGGTGGTTTAGTAATATCCTTTTGGTTGGTCTATATAGTGCTTTTTGATAGTCAATTGGTAGCGTATTACACAAAAGTATATTATGATTTAAAAGAATTGTTCATTCAAATCAACCCCCTTTTCCCAATTTGCTTTCCTTTCTATTCAATTGTACCAAAGCCTTTTTACTCAACTTGCTATAACTAAAGAGACATATAGCAACAAGAGAGTAAAATTGTTATCCACTACTCATCAGTTGAACGAATAAGCTATCATATTATATCTTTCTGAACGGTCTTGATACGTATACGAACGCACTCCCCGCCCCAAAAACCCCGACTGCAGGTACAGATTCACTCACAATATGTCAACAGCAACTGATAAAGATCTAGAAGATGTGAGACCTGAGTCAAATGACAGTACCACTGCATCCACAACTACAGCAACAGGATCATCCATGCGTGACAAGTCTTCATCATCCACAGACAATAGCAATCTCAAATCACGCCTGCAGAAGCGCACTACAGAAGACTCGTCTACGTCTCCTACTTCCTCAATGGCGTCAGAAATGAGTAACACTTCCTCAATAACTTCGACTGGATCAGCGCTGTCCACAGGGTCAACAGGTAGTGGCCGTGGACGCAAACACAGACATAAAAAGGGTCCATATCTAAATGTAGCCCCATTAAACACTCCTTTGAAACATCGGCTTGAAACGTTGGCTGTTGTTTGGCTTTGCATCAGTATTCCGGCTTTCATTACCTTATTCTTAATTTGCATTTCTTTAGGCTGGGTGGTTTGGCTTACTGTTATCTTGCCGTATTTCATATGGTGGTATGGCTTTGATTTGCATACTCCAACAAATGGTAAAGTTACATACCGTGTTCGCAATTCAATGAAGAATTTGATCATATGGGAATGGTTTGTCAATTATTTCCCGATTAGAGCCCACAAGACAGTAGATTTGGAACCTACATTCACCAAAGTTCTTGTTGAAACACACAATGGATCCAAATCAAGCGGAGATGATGGAGATGATGAATTGGATGATGATGAATTAGATTTGGTTTCTGAGGATGCAACTACTGTATTGGATAATATTTTCAAGTTTATTGGGTTAAAGAAACGGTTGAATCGAAGCGATGATAATATTCTGATCAAGTCGGATAGCAGTGGAGGTGGTGGTAGCTCTTCTAGAAGATCACTGTCCCCACCAACAGCAGTTTACAAACGGGTTCTGACTGGTCCTAGATATATTTTTGGCTATCACCCTCATGGGGTTATATCCATGGGTGCAGTTGGACTTTTTGGTACGAATGCATTACGTAATGAACCATACGAACCAGTACACCCATGGTTGAAACCATTTTTCCACGATCCTTCAAAATTTGAAACCTTGTTTCCAGGGATTGGACAAATTTTTGCATTAACATTGACTACTCAATTTACAGTGCCATTTTATCGTGATTATTTGATGAGTTTGGGATTGTCTAGTGCTTCTGCTAAGAATATTAAAAGTTTGATTAACAATGGAGATAACTCAGTTTGTCTTGTTATTGGAGGAGCTAAGGAATCATTGTTGAATACAACAGTTGCCAAAAATGCGAGAGTTGGGTATGGGTACAAGGGACAGAAGGAGGAAGGCGGTGAAGAGGAAGGTGAAGCTGAAGGTGAAGGTGACGATCCAAACGAGAAAATCTCCTCCGCTGATCCATCAACTGAGTCTACGCCACCTAAAAAGCAAATCAAGTTAGTTCTCAACAACCGTAAAGGATTTGTTAAATTGGCTATAGAATTGGGCAACATCAACTTGGTACCTACATTTGCATTTGGTGAAGCCGACGTGTATGACATTTCGATCCCCAAACCAGGTTCCTTGGGCTACAAATTCCAACAATGGATGAAAAAGACATTTGCATTTACAATTCCCTTTTTCAGTGCCCGTGGGGTGTTTATATACGATTTCGGGTTGTTGCCTTACCGAAACCCAATTGATATCGTTCATGGTCGTCCTATTCATGTTCCCGCTGGCGTACTACAAGAGTACCGTGCTCAGCATCCAGAGGAATTTGAAGATGAAGCAAAAGATCACAAAGATAGTGAAGCAAAGACTCATGGAGATAAAGAAAAGACCAATTCAGACACTCAGTCTGCAGCATCGGGTATGCTGAGATCAAGTTCATTTACTGATTTCTTGAAATTGTCAACCAAGAAAACCCCCTCAGTTAAAGCCAAGATTCCTCAGAAATTGTTGGACAAGTATCATAAATTGTACGTTGATGAATTGAGGCGAGTTTATGAAGATAATAAGCATCGGTTTGGGTATGGAGATGTTGAATTAAATATTATTGATTAGAGAGACTTGAGACATTACAAAAAATTTGTATTCTATTTACATATCTATATGTTCAAAGTAAGGCGTCCTCTTCTTCTCCCTCTTTGTCCAATTTCCTCTTTTTAGAATTAACTTCAAATAAACTCTGCAACTCTGCCCATTTCTTTTCCTGTTTATCAAACTCTCCATACCGAATATTCATCAAATCATAAGCAAAAACAACATCAATATCACTCAACTTGTTCAAATCCACATTACGGAAAATATTGAAAACTCGCTTATCAATCAATTGCAGTTGAAGCAACTCAGCTTCTTTACTAAAGTCAAACTTCAGTGCCGGACAATTATTACTCATTCCATATCGAGAACTGAAATGAGTTAAAAGTAACTTGGGACATTGCATCAATTGACATACTCCAACAGCTTCAATCATTGCTGTGTGCTTCTTGGCTATTGCTTCATCGATCCAGAATGAATCTAGTGACGCTTCATGGATTAACAAGTCGGAGTTATGGCCAATGGAGCAAAACCTAGGATTTGGTCTCGTATCTCCAGAAAATGAAATTGTAAAGAACTGTGTGTTTGTGGAATCAAGTTTGAATTTGAATGTTGATGAATATGCCCATGTACAATGCAATGCACGTACAGTAGCTATTGATTCAATACCGATAGTTTCATACATTACATCAATGGCAGTAGTATTAATTGGAGCCAAAGGTGCTTTTGTTATTGGTTTGTGAATATCTCCACAATCATAAGCTTGTTCAAATTCGTCAATTGAAAGTTTCTCATATTCGGGTAATCTGCCAGATGCTTCCCGTAAGAAATCCTCATTGCTAAACATACACAATCGTGATAGGTCAATATGGGAGTTATATTGAGTTTCTAAACTGTACCAATCACGAATAAATGTAATGAATTGCCAAGGAACAACCAAATAGAGCATTTTCCGTTGGTCATTATAATTCAATTCAAACCATTTGTTGATTATTGAAACCATACCAAGATGATGATCAGCATGTAAATGAGATAAATGAATTAAACTCAATTCCGAAAATATCTGCTTCATGTCAAGCCCACCATCATGGCCGAAATTGCGCAATATACTACCAATGGTATTTTCACCAGCGTCTAATATGATTGATCGATAAGTAATTGATCCATCGTTGTGCTGATAGGGGATTCGAATCAAGTTTGAAAGGACATTGCGTGATATGCTAGGAAGTGCAGATCCTGTACCTAGGGTACTGATATGTACTAAATCTTTCAAGTTGGGGCTTGCCTTGTCGCCAGTGTAGTTCAAGTTGAAGCGAGATTGTAGTGAGTCAAATGGTGGTGCAGTTTCAGCAGCCAGTTGTACAAGCTCCTTATATAATGATTCTTTTGAGCTGTGTAAGATGTTGGTGTTGTCGCTGTATACTCCTGTATCATCAATACCCATACACTGTAATGCATGTAAACGATCTACTGAGCCCTCTTTATCATTTGCATTCAATGGCTTAAATTCATCCAGGTTCATTAATTGAAAGTTGTCAGGCATAACCTGCATCAACTTCATATGTCCTGATGCGAATTTCTCGTTAACAATGATATTATTAGTAGTTGATTCATGGCTAATAAGATGCTTTGTTGTACTTGGAAACTTTTCAAGAAACAGTTGCCGATACTCACTCAAGTTGAATTCAACCTCATCTCCAATGAAATGATAAACGAGACCAACATTTTCAATCTTGTGCCAATTGTCACTTTCAATAGTTGGTGAAAAATACTCTTGACTAGGTATATCAATAATTAAAACTTTAGGTAAAATCCGATCAGGTCCAACCACTTGACTGGGTAAAATCGTTTCACCAGCTTCATTAACTACAGAGTTCCCAGCTACTAGCTCTTTAAAAATTGGACCTGGTTTTAACCCCAATTCTTTGGCCTTTTTGGCATCGAATTTGCCTGGGATGGGTACAAACTCAATACAGTACGATATTGAATCTTGTTGAGTAATCAATTGGGAAGCTGGTGGAAGTTGAACATGGGTATGGATATCCTTCAGTGATGGATCTGATTTGTATGAGTTTGGGTCACGGCTGTTTACTTCACTAGTATCCAATGGGAACATAAGTGATGCTAGCTTGCGAATTTGAGTCAACACTTTCTGCGAGGAGGATACAGTTGGTGGTACTGTATCAGTTGATGTAGCTGCACTTCTCTGTGGCTTTATTTTGATTGATTTTACAATCACTTCATCATTACTAATCACAGCTGGCTCCTGATCAGCATTGACAATCTCCAAATCAATACCTAATCGAAACACAAATTGTCTCCAAGTAGCAACAATATATGACAACAAATTACAATCACCAACAACTTTGATCCCCTTCTTTGTCGCGTCGCTAATAGTTAAAAACAACCCTGGCAATCCTCCAATATCACTCCATGTAAAAATTGTCCCCGTAAGGAAAATTGCTTGTAGTTTAGGGAATCGTACTTCAGAGGATCCAATGGCATTGATTATACGTTGAGTTCCTTCGGGTATTTTACCAAACAAGTATCGATTGCCTTGTCGAGTGGTTAGTGCAACAAGTGGTCGAGTAGTGTCGTTGGTTATGTGGGATATGGTTGTAAATTTGAACATGCTGGGGAATAAAGGCTGTAAGGAGGAGGAAGAGGTGTTGTCGTTGGTGGTGGTGGTTATGGACTTGGCCTTCTTCTTTGGTGCTGAAGCTCTGGTCTGTTTTTTTACTTTCAGTCTATTACGTGGTTTATACGATGACAGATGGCGTAGTTGTAGTTGTAGTTGTACTTGTAGTTGCTGCTGCCTGGTCGATGCAAGTGCAAATCTTGACAATGATAACCACGAAAACAAACCGGAAACTTTATCTTTTTGGGGATTACTTCTAGCGACTTGGCAGTAAAATGAATGGAAGTTATTAAAGTTGCTGCAGTTTAGTGAATGTATTGCTATCGCTGTGGTAGCTATAGTGAGTCATGTGGTGAAACCCTTGTGTGATATGTCTTTTGACTTTTTGTCTTCAAAAAGGCATGAGATGCGATGTGAATCATCGTTTTTGGTAGCATCAAACACCAATATCTTTCAACAGTTGAAAGATAGGGAGAATATGAAACACCACCACACTATAAAGGAAAACAACACCTGAGGCCACTCATACTAAGAGATCTGTCTAACCAGTTAGAGGCACTCTACATTGGATCACAATCCAGTTACTATCAACAGAAAGTTCCAAATGCAGGCTACAATGCCACTTGCAAACTACTTATTTCTCAAACAATTGGAGGTGAGTAGCGGTCCAGGTGAAGTGCTTCTTCGAACAACTTATTGCTTAGGTGTAATATATTCTTACTCTCATAGGGAATAGGGAATAGATAGCAATGTTGTGTCGTGTCGTTTTAGTTTAATTTGCGACAATTATTGTGTTTTCCTTTTCATGTGACATTTTTGTTTTACTGTGTGAACGCAACACTAAAAAAGCATCCAACAACAACAGCAGAGCCAAAGAGCAACAGCTGGGGAGACATTATTGAAAGAGTTTAGTGAATACGAAATAGCCAGGAAACCAAGTACTACTGGTGTTTAATAAGATACAGAGAAGCATTTGAATACACTCGCGTGTTTAATATATTCTTTGCCCCAGGATATCACTCCACTAAATCAAACAACAACCACACCACCACGCGTATTTAATGAGTTTGGTGGCACTGAAGTCTCCAGCTACTGTTGATGACGTTATTAGACTGTTATTTGATCAGTATATACAACTACATCCGATAAACAGTGACTTAACTGTAAAATCATCAGACGGCAACAACACCGACAATGACAACGACGACAGTAATGCAAAGACACGCATACAGCAATGGTTCAACTTACGCAACTTACCCTTGATTGGCCGCTTCATTCCAGAAATCGACGACAAGACGAAACTCATCAACGAACTACTTGAATATCAAAAGACAACAACAACGTATCAAGAATGGTACACAATTTCATTACGATTGGATGAATTGTTGGGCAACAATGCTTGGAAATCTGATCCTCAATCGGAGATCTACGATTACAATTTGGTGTATAAGCATTTGAATGCAATGAGACAAGCACGCTTGGATAATAATTATAAATTGTTGTTGTATTATATACGTACTACGTGGGTACGGAATTTGGGTAATATAGGAGATTCAAACTTGTATCGGCATTCATATGTTGGTACGAAGAAGTTGATTGAGGAGTATATACAGGAGTGTCAGGTGTCGTTGACTTATCTAGTTGAGCAGCAGCATCAGCATCAGCAACAGAATAAAGGTGAGAAATTTGATTTGGATGATCGGTATTTATTGGGGATGTTGATACAAACGAGAAAGAATATTGGACGTACGGCTTTGGTGTTATCTGGTGGAAGTACTTTTGGAATTTTCCATATTGGCGTATTGGCAACGTTATTCGAAGCCAATTTGTTACCGAGGATAATTAGTGGATCATCAGCTGGGTCCATCATGGCTAGTATTATATGTTCACATACGAATGAAGAAACCATTGAATTATTGCTGACGATTGCTCACCGAGAGTTTAACATTTTTGATATTACTGATAAAGTGGAAACTTCTAGCAAGTTTAAAAAAGTGCTTTTATTTTTAGGACATTGGATTAAATATGGAACAGTTTATGATATTGAAGGGTTACAGGAAACAATGATTAGTTTTCTAGGAGAGTTGACATTTAGAGAAGCTTACAATCGAACTGGGAAAATCCTCAACATTACAGTATCACCAGCCTCAATTCATGAACAAACGAGACTACTCAATTATATAACTGCCCCCAATTGTTTAATTTGGTCGGCTGTATGTGCTAGTTGTTCATTACCGGGAGTTTTCCCTCTGAGTTCAGTATATGAAAAGAACCCCAAGACAAATGAAGTACATGAATGGAATAATGATGAGTCAATGAAGTTTATGGATGGATCAGTAGATAATGATTTACCTATTACTCGATTACTGGAGATGTTTAATGTTGACCATATAATTGCCGTACAAGTGAATCCTCATGTTGTTCCAGTGTTGAAGATTTCGATAAGTAGTGTTGGAGGAGATGTTGAAAATGAATTGAGTTTTAAATTGAAACAGAGCTTGAATAATGTGTATGATTTTGTTGTTTCTGAAGCCATTCATTATTTGCAATTACTTAATGAGATGGATATTTATAAAAATTTGGCCAACAAGACAGTCTCATTATTATCACAACGATATTCGGGAGATATTACAATACTACCGGAATACAAATGGCAAGATTTCTTGAAAATTTTACGCAATCCCAATTATGATTTCCTATTGGAGTTTATATGTCGTGGTGCTAAGGCCTCGTGGCCAAAGATTCTGTTGATTGAAAATCATTGTCGCGTGGAGTTTGCTTTGGATAAGGCGATTTCGATCTTGAGGGGGAGGATTGTGACTTCTGGTAATTATCGATTGACTAATTCGCCAACTACAATGACCATGAGTGTGAAGCAGAAACATATAGCAAGCAGGAATAAAAAAGTTAAAAAGGCAGGGGCTAATGGGAATGTATTAGCATTGACAATGGTGTCACAAAGGAATGGCAGTAGCAACAGCAATAACAGCAACAGCAATAACAGCAACAGTAACAGCAGCGCTGTTGCTGATACTGAAGCTGGTGTTGATGCAGATGTCGACACAAATGGTGAAAATGGTGAAAATGAAGAAGATGAAGAAGAAGAAGAAGAAGAAGAAGGAGATGATGATGATGATGATGATGATGATGACGCAGATATCGATATTGATCTTGATCTCGGTCTGGATACAGATGCCGATGCCTCTATAGTAACTACCCCCTTAGCTACAGCCACAAGAACACCACCACGCGTGTTAAGATCCCTGGAAGAGAGACAAATTAGACAAGGTATAAGGAAATCGAAATCTTCCAACTTGATTAATCCATCACGGTATTATCATAATCGAGAAAGGAATGGGGATGGAGGATTTAACCATAGTAATAGTTTCAGCAGTGGTGGTGGGGGAAGCAGCGGCGGTGGGACTGGAAAAAATGGTGCTTCTGGTGGTGGTGGGTATGGGCTTGAAGAAAGGGCTAATTTACCATCGAGGTCTAGGTCATTAAAGAATTCGTATATTGGGTTGAATAGGTTGAATGATGATGATTTATAGAGGTATATGAGGTATACAGGTATACAAGTGCTATCTCTTTTTTTTTTACGACTGTAACGAATGGAATAAAGACTAAATCTGCTTGATACTGTTGATACAGTGTTTATAAGCTGCAAAACCAATACCTGCTATCTTCAAGCCAGCAAATATTGAGGACGAAGTAAATCTCTCTTGTCAGTAACCTAATACTATGAGTATCCGCTTACTGAACTAGATACTACTTTGATTAATCCGGTTCATTAAACTCGGACGCTTTTCAATTTATAAGTCAAGAATGCACCCAATAATGTCGCTACAACAGCAATTATCATCACCCTTGTTGTGAACTTCTTTTGTGTGTAATTCTTTCTCTTATTGTCAAGCGTTATTTCGTTCATATTCACCTCAATGACTTCTTCATAATTTACAGAGCATATAGTTTGTTGATATATATTCCGTAGTTTTGGTAGCATATGGTAGCGTATGGCTTTTATCCGAGGATTATGCAGCTCCACTTTTTTCTTTTTTTTTGCTTTTTCTTTTTCGCGCAATTGGAAAACTTTAAATCTTCAGTTTTTGCCGCTAATATTGAAAAACAAAAAAAGAACGTGAGCTTAAAAAAAAAGGGATGGGATTTAGAGATTAGGAAGAGGAGTAAACAGATTGATGAAGTGGAAGAATGTAGGTTATTGAGTAGGAAAATATACCTTATATATACGTATTGGGATACATAAACCTTGTAGAAGAGTAAGGAGAGTAAGAAGAGTATGTATGTATATGTAACTTGTTTTCACTTTATATTTTGGCTATAATAGGAATAGGAATAGGAATAGAATAGAATAGAATAGAAACATACCGTCTGACATATTGTGTAAAACGGTTATTTGATTGTGAAGTGTTTTAATTGTGGTTTCTCTTCAGTTCCTTTCATCCCTCGGTTGAAGTTAACTATAATAAATAATAAATAATATTTTAGTAACAAAGTACACTACTTTTATAAAAGAAAGCCACAGTACTTACTACTACACTACTATAGTAGAAAGAAGTTTACTTGATATAGTATACACCCCCACAGAAGAGAGAGAGTATAAGAGTAAGGTATCTGCTACACAGTTAATAGGGTATATATATGCTTACTATGCATACTATATATATATGTGTGTGTGTGTGTGTACTGATGTGTTGTATTTTATCTCCGGTGTCGCGCTAATAATTCCCCTCCCCCGCATTTTTCTAATCCGTCAGGATATATACATCCAAACATACATACATAGTATATACATTCGGTTAATTGGAAGAAGAAGAAAAAGAAGAATTGTACATACACACATAGATATAGATAACTTTTTAAAATAGAGGTGATAGGCAGTATTGATAGTATCAAGTATTACTAGTTTAACTTTGTAAGGGAGTGTAGTGTGTCTACGTAGTTATAAAGAAGTAACTTTGGTGGTATGTAGTTATATATATATATATATATATGTATATGTTTTGTTATCCGATGATAACCGTTTTTAATATTGTATTTTTGTGCTTTAGTACACTACTTTTCTTTTCTTATAATAAACCCCCACATTTATTATCACAAGCATATACAATAATAATAAATAAACCCTATATAAATACTCAATTGAATATCCAATTGTAAAAAAAACCAATACAATACAATTTCTTTAAAACCTCCTTCTTTTCAATATCCTACTACTGATTTCTTTATTTGAAAAGAATCTGGAACTTCCCTTAACACACTACAATTCTACTCCTTCTTCACTTGGAAAAATATTGAAAATTTAAGGAGAAAAAGAAGCAATTATTAGAATACCCACGGTTAAATTTCACGAAATCACGAAATAAATATATATATACACACACACACACATCACACACAGAAATATGTCGCAATTGGACTTTAAAGACAAGGTTGTCATCATCACTGGTGCAGGTGGTGGTTTAGGTAGATACTACTCCCTTGAATTTGCCAAAAGAGGTGCCAAGGTTGTTGTTAATGACTTGGGTGGTGCTTTAGATGGTAAAGGTGGAGACGCCAAAGCAGCCGATGTTGTTGTTGAAGAAATTAAGAAAAATGGTGGTGTTGCTGTTGCTGACTATAACAATGTCCTCAATGGTGACAAGATTGTCGAAACTGCTGTAAAGAACTTTGGTACTGTCCACATTGTTATCAATAATGCTGGTATCTTGAGAGATGCTTCATTTAAGAAAATGACTGAAGCTAACTTCAAATTGGTTTTAGATGTCCATTTGAATGGTGCTTTTGCGGTTACCAAGGCTGCTTGGCCATATTTCCAAAAACAAAAGTATGGTAGAATTGTCAATACTTCTTCTCCAGCTGGTTTGTATGGTAACTTTGGTCAAACAAACTATTCAGCTGCCAAGTCTGGTTTGATTGGTTTTGCTGAAACTTTGGCTAAAGAAGGTGCCAGATACAATATTGTTGCCAACACTATTGCTCCATTGGCAAGATCCAGAATGACTGAGTTCATTATGCCACCTCCAATTTTGGAAAAATTGGGTGCTGAAAAAGTTGCTCCATTGGTTTTATACTTGTCTCATGCTGACACTGAAATTACTGGTCAAATCTTTGAAGTTGCTGCCGGTTTCTATGGACAAATTAGATGGGAAAGATCAGGCGGTGTCTTGTTAAAACCAGATGAATCTTTTACTGCTGAAGTTGTTGCCAAGAAGTTTGATGAAATTCTCGACTTTGATGATTCTAAGAAGCCAGAATTGTTGAAGAACCAACATCCAAGCATGTTGAATGATTATGCTTCCTTGACTGCTGCTGCTAGAAAATTACCAGCTAATGACGCTTCTGGTGCTCCATCAGTTTCCTTGAAGGGTAAGGTTGTCTTGATTACCGGTGCCGGTGCTGGTTTGGGTAAAGAATATGCCAAATGGTTTGCCAGATACGGTGCCAAGGTTGTTGTCAATGATTTCAAAGATGCTACCAAGACTGTTGATGAGATTAAAGCTGCTGGTGGTGAAGCTCATGCTGATCAACACGATGTTGCTTCTCAAGCTGATGCTATCATCAAGAATGTCTTGGACAAGTATGGAACTATTGATGTCTTGGTTAACAATGCTGGTATCTTGAGAGACAGATCATTTGCCAAGATGACCAAACAAGAATGGGACCAAGTTCAAGCTGTCCACTTGTTGGGTACTTTTAACTTGTCAAGATTGGCATTCCCAATCATGTTGGAAAAGAAGTATGGTAGAATTGTCAACATTACCTCAACTTCTGGTATCTATGGTAACTTTGGTCAAGCCAACTATTCAGCCGCTAAATGTGCCATTTTAGGTTTATCCAAAACCATTGCTGTTGAAGGTGCCAAGAACAATATCAAGGTTAACATTGTTGCTCCACATGCTGAAACTGCCATGACTTTGACCATTTTCAGAGAAGAGGACAAGAACTTGTACCATGCTGACCAAGTTGCTCCATTGTTGGTTTACTTGGCTTCTGAGGGTGTTCCAGTTACCGGTGAAACTTTCGAAATTGGTGGTGGATGGATTGGAAACACCAGATGGCAAAGAGCCAGAGGTGCTGTTTCCAAAGATGCTCACACTTCTGTTGAATTTGTTAGAGACCATTTGAGTGAAATCACTGACTTTGACAAGGGTGTTGAACATCCAAAATCTACTCAAGAATCCTCCATGGCTATCTTGTCAGCTGTTGGTGGTGACGATGACGATGAAGAAGAGGAAGAAGAAGATGAAGGTGATGAAGAGGAAGAAGAAAAAGAACCAGAAATTGAAGACCCAGTTTGGAAATTCGACGATAGGGATGTCATATTGTACAATATTTCCCTTGGTGCTACTACCAAGGACTTGAAATATGTCTATGAAAACGATCCCGATTTCCAAGTTATCCCAACTTTCGGCCACTTGATTACTTTCAACTCTGCTCAATCACAATCTTCATTTGCCAAGTACTTGAGAAACTTTAACCCAATGCTCTTGTTGCACGGTGAACATTACTTGAGAGTCCACAAATGGCCACCACCAACTGAAGGTGAATTGAAAACCTCGTTCCAACCAGTCCAAACCGCCCAAAAGGGAAGCAACGTGGTCATTGTCCATGGAGCCCAATCGGTTGACACCAAGACCAACGAAGTTATCTATTCTAACGAAGCAACCTATTTCATTAGACAATGTCAAGCCGACAATAAGGTTTACAAGGACAGAAGATCATTTGCATCCAACCAATGGCTTGCACCAAAGAGAGAACCCGATTACCAAGTTGACGTTCACGTTTCTGAGGATTTGGCAGCTTTGTACAGATTGAATGGTGATCGTAACCCATTACACATTGATCCAGGGTTCGCTAAAGGTGCCAAGTTCCCTAAACCAATCTTGCACGGTATGTGCACTTATGGATTGAGTGCCAAGGTTTTGATTGACAAGTTTGGTATGTTTGATGAAATTAAGGCTAGATTCACTGGTATTGTGTTCCCTGGTGAGACTTTGAGAGTGCTTGCTTGGAAAGATGGTGCAAATGTCATTTTCCAAACTCATGTTGTTGATAGAGGTACTATTGCAATCAACAATGCTGCTATTAAGTTGGTTGGCGATAAGGCCAACTTGTAAGAGGGAAGGAAGAGGAGTGTATACTGTTTAGTTTGTTGAGATTTTATAAATATGTCAGTTTGAGTAAACGAAAGAGAAGTGTAAGCATGTTTCTACAATGTTTTATTATTAATGCTAATGCGTTTGTATTATATTATAAATCCTCTTCGTCATCTTCTTCATGTATATCATCAACCGAATACACAGTGCTCGAGTATGCGCCAAACCCAGTCGTTGGATCACTATACCCTGAAGCTCCACCTGCTCCTAGAACAATAGTATCGTTGCTGTTATTACTACTTCCATGACTCCGCGTGTACGCAACAACACCATCGATATCTTGATCATTATCTCCTGGCCAAGTACTGAATCCCGCCCGCGACAACGACGACGACGACGACGACGCAGACGCTGCAGCAAGCTGGTGATAATGGTGTTTCTTTGTACCACCCAGTTGGTGTTGATGTTGATGTTGTTGTTGAGGCAAAGCTCGATATGGGTCGTCGTCACCATTATGATCAAGTACGTTGAAATCGACAGGTGTGTCATTGATGGGGTCGGCATCGTCATCGTCATCGTCAATAATTGTATCTCCTTCCTCTCCTTCTCCTTCTGCTTCTTCTTCGTAATCAATTCGAGATGGAAGCGTGTTATTGCTGGACTTGGACACCATTGTTCCCGATAACCAATTTGGACTTTGATGTGCGTTATTGTGCCCAATTGAGCTGATTGATACACTAGGTCCATGACCCTCTCTTGTTCTTGATCTCGACCTTGATCTTGATCTCGATGTCGATCGTGACGTAGATGAGTATATTCTTGACTGCAAGGGCGATGACATTTTCGGTGATGGCACAGTGGGCACATTAGTAGTTGACAATGATTTCCTTTGCTGTAGCGGTGGCTGTGGAGGGAATTGAAATGATGAATTCGGTTGAATGAAAGGTGATCTAGATGGAGAGAGTGAAGGCGATGTGTCCCCTCGTACTCGTGCGTGAGAAGGCACTGGCGCTGCTGATGCTGATGCTGATGCTGGTGCAGGTGTATGTGCAGGTACTAGCGCAGCCAATGACGTTTGCAATGAGCTAGGTTTGCGCGATACTGGTCTCAACATTGATGGAGGCACAGTAGGCAATGATGATGTTGAAGTTGATGATAATCTCTTACTTTGGAAATAGTCCTGGGCCATGGACAACGACGATGATGAACCTGTTGCTCCTGTTCCAGTTCCCCCTGTTCCTCCTGCTAGCGCAGGTGGCGATAAAACCTCTGAGGCCGAACCTAATCCCAGATACGCATCATTCAATGAATCAGTAGACAGAGATATTCCTTCCGAGGCAATAGACGAAGCTGATGAGTGAATTGATATAGAAGACGATGAATAATTGGAAATACTTGATAAATTCGTTGAATAGGAGCGACGATGTCGAGACAGCAGCAGCAGCAGCAGCAATAACAGCAGTACTGACAGTGATGACAGTTGGGCTTTGTGGTATTGTGGATTACGGAATGATGTCGATGGTGGTAAGAAGCTGCGCAATTGGTGTTGGTGTTGCTGTTGCTGTTGCTGTTGCTGTTGCTGTTGCTGTTGCAGATGTTGTGAGTGTGAATGCAAGCTCAGATGGTGATGATGGTTTGGCTGCGGGTGGGGATGTGACTGTGGCTGTTGTTGTTCTTGTTGCTGCTGCTGCTGCAAGCGCTCGGGATTGTCCTTTTCTATCTCCTCATTGAAATCAAAATTATTAAACAAAGGAGAACTCAATGGGGTGGACAATGAAGCCATAGATAACGATGACGATGGGTGATGATAGTAATGATTATTATGTTGGCCATGAAAAAGATGGTTTGGTTGATCAAAGTTTGTTGTATTGGCCCTAGTTAGCTTGGTGCTCAAATTGGAACTAATTGACCTGACTTTCGTATTTGACCGTTGCCGTTTAATAACTTTACCGCTATTGAAATTTGAAAAAGAATGCGATGATGATGATGATCGGTTATGAGACAACAATGACAAGTTTGAAAAATCACTAGTGCTTACCGAAGATAATCCACTTGCTCGATCCCGATCATGGTCACGATCACTGCGGCCTCCTCCAAACTGATTAAATGATTTAGCTCGTGTTAATAACTTGTTATCTTTGCGAACACGACTCAAATTGGCCTCACATGACACTTCATGTTTGATATCCTTCATCTCGACATAATTCTGTGGATAGCAAAAGGATTTATACTTTGTAAAGAAATTCTTGTATCCACCTTCAAGAATAACAACGTCGGGCCAGCACAAGTATGGATATGAGTTTTGATTCAACATTCGATCACACTTGCGTAGATGTTTGGCCATTGTTGGACCTCTGAATATACTAAATTCACAGTGGAAGATAAGCAATTTTTTCTTCGACTTGTTATTCCTCATCAATAAAGGGTCATTCTGATTACCACCACCTTGTTTGATAAAGACATTTTCTAATGCTTCTTTGGTTGGTATATTCATTGCATTAATTATATGACCTCCATGATATTCATAATCAAATCGGCAATCAACAATTACATACTCATCAAAATCATGTTTGTGTTCCCCACAAAGAATCTTGTATAATTGATCTTCGTTAATTCTAGGCAACATGTCATTTTTCAGAGGAAAAGTTTGGATATTGGTGTATCTCAATTGGGAATTATCTTCATGTAATTGAAAATCGTCAATTTCACGTTGTGTTTCACATACTGAATGAATACGTCTGATGGTTTTGGGTCTGTTTGTAATTGGTGGTCTGGACATAGTTCGTGTAGGCAGTGTTAACATATATTCGGATTCATTTTCGTGATTGCCCATTTGTTGTTGTTCTTGTTGTTGTTGTTGATTAATTTGTATGCTATTGGTTTTTCTATGCATTATGGGTGATTCAATGTTTATAGTGTCAAAAGTAGCTTCGCCTTCATCATCATCATCCGATTCCTCTAGCTCCTCCTGCTGTTCCTCCTCCTGTAAATTTTCATCGTTGTTTTCATTTTCAGAATCACAATCTGTAACAATACCATCGACTTCTTCATCTTCCATATCGTCATAAGTAGATATGCATTCAGTCAATTTTGGAGTCATGTGCAAATTAGCAAGAAAGTTTTGCGATGATTTATGAACCACTTCAGTCATTGATTTAGTAAAAGCTTTGGTTTTCTCCTTCACATTCAGTGGGAAATTCGTCAAACTCTTTAACGGTGTTCGATTAAATGTTGATGATGTTGGTTTTGGTGATCCTGCTGATGTGGATGAAAAAGTGGAAAATGACGAATTTGAAGTCTTTTGGTGCAACAATTGCCGTCTCGAGATTGCTTTTGACAATGTTCTAGTGGGTGTTGTATCATGAGTGGTATTTGTCCTATGGCGATGATTATTTTCACCTGAACGTATCAGTTGAGCACTACTCAGATCAAGTCTATCGTTGTAACAACTGTCCCTTTCAATTTCCATTTCGTCACTTCCACTGGTGTATGTTGAGCTTAAACTACGATGATGCTGGTGCTGTTGCAGGTGCTGTTGTTGGTAATATAGATCCTTCTTTTGCAGCCGCAGTAGGTTCGTCTTGTTCGATTCAGTGGATAATATAGACGATGACGGTGATGCTGACGTTACAGTTGTTGCTTTTGTGAGTGAATTATTAGTAAATGAATGTGGCCGTTCATTTCGATGTTGCATTTTTATTTGAAGTAGATTGGATGTTGCGGGTGTAAATGTTCCGCCTTTAGTTTCTATTGGTAAAGGTTTGATCTGGTCACTCCACACTATCTGAAATTCCAAATCAAGTAAGTCAGTGGATAATTATAATAATAACGAATGGTGATAAAATAATAATCCGATTGTGGAAAATGTAACAACAGCACCGTTTTGGATAAAAAAAAAAAAAATATTATTATTATTATCCAAGTAATGAGGTTTGGTAAGTGGATGTTGATTGACTTATAATGTAAGGAGTGTAATGCAATGTGGGTTTTTTGGTTCGAAACAATAGCAGCAGCAGTAAAGTGGCCTCGCAGAATGATTTCTCCTTTTCACTTTCTTCTGTTCTTTTTAAACTATTTGATTGTAATAGTAAAGCAACTTGAATTGTATATATATATATATTCACAATAAAAGTGTATGACTTATTACTTTGGAGATTGTGTTGAGTTGAGTTGAATCTATGAGTTTTGATCTGTTGATCTGTTGATCTGTTGTCGTGTGTTTTTGGTTGGTTGTTTGGTTGTTTGTTTTTGTTTACTTTTATTGAGTGGTGGTGTCTTTGTGTTCTAGACGAAGCAATAAATTTCAATGTCGTAAAACACAACAAAACAAAACAATTGTAGTGTCGCAGACTATACTTTAACGACACTGATTCAACTGACTCAAATGGACTGGGAGTTGCTATCTGTGGTTAAAAATGAATTACAATTCTGTATAGTGAGTAATAATGATAAGAATGAAAGTATAGCAAAAAAAAGAGGAAGCTGTGTAACACAATTTTACTGGAGCGGTGTATCAACTATTTTTTGAACACACGCACGTGCTCTTTTTATATGCTGCGAAAAATGACAAACCTTTGGCAAGACTTGCTGTTTCCTTAAAACTAGTCCTGACTATCTTTACACAATAAATGAGCCTTTTTGAAATGTTAAGCGTTAAAGTCTTAATTGACTCACTACTACCCGATTAACACCCCAACACATGCACTTGTCAGAATTGCCTGTTGAAATACTTGCTAGAGTTCTCCATTTTGAAGATTATCTTTCACGTCTTCCTCGTGAGATCATCATTCCATGGCTAAACCTGTTGCCTCAAGCCAAACTGTATAGAATAATTGGAGAAAGTGGCTTTGGTGGGATAGTTACCAAAGAAAAGTGGCCATATTGCATATCATTGTCGGGTAAAGTTTGCAACAACTATGGACAAAGTTTTGAAACAGTCAAAGCTCATGTCTCAAAAATAAATAAAACATTTATGAATAAAGTATTTGTAAAATCTGGTGCAATGCAAAACGTCCAACCCAAACATCGAAAAAAATACGTCATTTTTGATATTGAAGCAGTTGGGCATTTGATTCAAAAATATCTTCAAATGTTGTTCAACGTTCGCCTTTGGACCGGTGATGATAGACTGTATGTTTATCTATGGTGTCCTTATATGCATCGGTATACTTACCGCCCTAGTAAGTATATTTCCCTTATGCACCCTTCAAAGTTTAATTATGGTTATGAATTGATGAACCTAACAAGGGCTTGGTTTACCGGAAACCAAAAATTATTAAAAAAAGCCAGGAACTTTACTCAATGTCACTTTGAATGCATTGACAGCTTGCAACTAAGTATGTCTATGCGTGAGCTTAAGGACATGAGGACTCATTATTCATTTCTGAGCAAGAGTTTGCAACCGAAAGAATTGAAAATGTACTTGAACTTAGTCAATACAGACTTTCCTTCCGATTTTCCTATCAGGTGGATCACTGAAGTTTTCAATGTGAGCAAGGTCCAAATATTCTCTTTACATTACTTTGATCCAAATACCACCATCAATGAGATTGATTTACTTTTTGAGGAAATGCCCAATATTTTGGAGCTCGATTTAAGTTTTGGCAAGTTGAACCTTAAAGAAGTAGCAAGACTGTTGCCCTATAAAGATAGTGAATGTCACATTCAAGCCAAGGTTGATAGGCATTTCTTTGAAACATATCAGTTTAAACATATCAAGTCTGTTTGGAAGTTTGACGTGAAGGATACCTATGTTGTTACCGGCTACATCAAGAAAGCATTTGTAAGTGATCTGAGTATAAAACGGCTATCACTTGGTCAATGTCTCAGGACTTGGTTTCGACATCGATGGGAGATCAATCAGGAGAAGCTCGAAGCGTTTTTAGATTGTTGAATGCACATGATAGTCTGTGGGAAGTCACAACTTGCAAATTATCAAAATGGTTACTCCTCTGAATTCGCCACATGAACTAAGACATTGTTCATTGAGAGAAGAGTACCAATAGCTGTTGTAATAAAACTTGTGTATATTATGACCTTTACTTTGTTGATATTCCAGCTCTCAAATACTGCATGGGATAGCATATTAGATTTTGTACTTGGCAGAGCTGTATGTAGAATCTATATCTAATGCGTTTATAATACTATCAAACCATGTATCAGTATAAGTCGGTGGGTACAGTTTAAATGCTATCACGTGGATATCATGTGCGTCTATCCTAAATAATTAACCAAAAGAGAGAGAGAGAGAGACAAACAACAAAATCATTTAGTTGACCACAGGGCTATACGCAACTTCTTGGTCGAAACAAAAAAGGGACCCACTTCATCTGTATCTACTGCTTATACGTATAGGCTGATAGGATCTACTATTTCATTTGCTCCACAAATTTCCAGATACTTCCCGTTCCCCTGTTCGTTTTCCTCCCTCCATCAGATGAAGTTTGACTTAATACATTGAACAGATTGTTTTTTTTGTCTTTGATAATGGACTATGATAAACTACTGATCGTATTGGATCTTAAAACTGGCAAGAAAGTTATCAACAATAAATATAGAATACTTAAAAGGATTGGACAGGGACAATATGGAAAAGTGCTACTAGGACAGGTGTTGGACGACAGCAGTCAAAGATCCACCACGATAAGAAAAAAATCAACTTTGAATGATACTACAACAGTGAGTAAATTGTCCTCGTCCTCTTTAGAAGCTCCGGCTACAACTACCACTTATGTTGCCATCAAAACCATCAATCGGGTCGATAAAGCCAAACTAATCACAAAATCATACATTAGTAACGTCACCAAGATCAAGAAAGAAATCAGGATTTTGAAGCAATGTAATCATCCCAATGTTGTTAAACTATACTCTGTCATTGATGATATCCATTTCGACAAAATCCTCCTCATTTTGGAATATTGCAAATATGGAGAAATTGATTGGAAACACTATAATCACTATTATGAAAAGTATACGACACATGAAAATAGATCACCACTAAACTTGAATAAAATCTTACGAGATATTGTTAATGGGTTGGAGTATCTCCATCTGTATAAGCACATTATACATCGAGATTTGAAACCACTGAATTTGTTGATTGATGAGTATAATAATATCAAAATATCCGACTTTGGTGTTAGTTTAATATTGGAAAACACAATACAGGATAGTAAAGAGTTGGCAAATACTATGGGCACTCCAGCTTTTTATGCTCCAGAATTGTGCCAGTTTGTTAAAAATCGATTTTCAATGATTACTAATGAAAACCATCAATTAAACAAGATTAAATTAGATTATCGCATAGATATTTGGAGTTTGGGAGTAACACTATATTGTCTAATGTTTAACAATTTACCTTTCAATGGAATCAATGAGTTTGATATATCGAAAAAAATAGTTGATGCAGAATTAAAATTCCCACAAATTAAACATACTTCAAGAGTTACGGATTCAGATGTTGAAGAATTACAATCGGTTAAAGATTTGATTAAACAATTGCTACAAAAGGATCCCAACAAGAGAATCTCTCTACAAGGTGTTAAACATCACAAGTTTACCACATTTGATTTAAATGATTTACAACGAGAAAAGTTTTACAAATTTAACCAAGCTATATTCAAAGATGCTGATTGTAAACGGAAATTGAGCGAAGAGAAGGAGAATGAAGAGCAAATAGTATCACAAAATAACAATGCTGGGTTATCTACCAAGATACGAAATTTCTTCAAAGGAAGTAATAGCAATTCTAACTCAACATCCCCTACTCCCCCACCACCACCACCACCACCAAATGCTTCTGCTTCTGCTTCTGCTTCTGCCAAAGCTGCAACTCTGAAGAAGAAACTGGCGGAACCACTTGCTCACGATTCTGAAACCACACGGCCTAATCTACCCGATTTACAACATGTTGATGATTTACTTGATTCATATTTTGACGATTCTTCCTCGTTGGGCTCTATAGTGGATGAAGACCCAGTTGATACATCAAATATACTTGGTGAAATATCCAAGGATGAAAATAAAGTGAATGACACTTCCCTGAGACATCTGCCACAACCATTAGTTTTGCATCCTGTTACTTTAAAAGACCCATTTATTGTTGCTAGTGTTAGTCCTACCGCAACAACAAAGCCTACAACCAATGGCTCTCTGAACAACAACTCAATCCCAATTACTCCAAGTATCAGTCATCATCAACTTCATCCTTTAACCCCAACAAATGAATTGTTTGCCACCATTGGCCAAGCCTCACCAGGTCATGACGTTAACTCAAATGGACCTGTGTTTAGTCCAAGTAAGCGGTTTTTCGATAAACAACAACAACAAATTAAAGAAGCAAAGCAACTCCAACCATCCATAAAATCCTTATCTACTGATCATGATTATGTTATTGCACCACCTTCAATTTTCAGTCGCAGCAATGGATCCAGTCATAGCATCAATAACAATAATGGCACCAGTAATGGCGATTTTAATGCCAATGGAGTTGGAGCTGGAGCTGGAGCTGGAGAAAGAAGAAACAGTGCTGATCGACCAAGACCACCATATGGACTATCACGGATCCCTAGTTCGTCAAGTTCGTTGAATCTACATGCCTATTTTACTGATGATTGTGACTCCATTGAATCGTTGCATTCAATTCCCTCTACTCATTCTTCTTCATTGAAGTACAATTTGAAAAAGACTAAAGATAAGGACAGAGATACACATGGTGGAAAAGGGGCCAGTTCAAACAAAGCAAACTCCAGCGATAGTGTTAACGAAGTGGACGAAGGTAATTCCACACTCTATCTAGCTGCTGATGATGATGATACTGGTGTATTTCAAAAATATCAGGATTTAAGTAAATATTTGGATAATCTCGAATGACAGATGCAGTTTCTTTCCCTTTAAGGTGTAATGATGTAGTAAGATCTGTGTTGAATCTTCCAAGCTCTTCTTTATCGGTCTTGTGGTTTAGACTGTAATTGCTGTCTTTGAAAGTCCTTATCCCATACAAATGTTTACGAGTCACGTGAGTGCCCTTTTGTTATCTGTTGTTTGCAACCAATATCAAAACTAGCTCTGCTCAATCAATCAAAATCGAACATAAAAGGACAAACTCTAAAGGTAATATATTTACTCTTGACTCCCAATTTCAACTTTGGGGCCCTTTTGAGTGGAACAGGAGTGATATTTATTGGCCAATTGTGTAGTGTTATAAAACTAGTTTATAGATACATCTGCTCTTGAATCTCTATCATCACTATTTTGCTTCTATATAGTACCACATCTAGTCTAAGTATCTAATATTAATTTCATAATGCTCTGCATTGTATACAAGCTTGTAATTTGTAATTTTACTGAGAGTGCTTACTTTATTTTCATCACTATATAAACCCACCAAAATAAACTTTGCAACACTTTTACTTTACCTCCTTTTTCTTTCTTTCTTTCTTTCTTTCTTCAGTAGAATGCCATCAACTTACGCCACCAATAAGCACAAAGGTCTGCGTAAATTCACCACCGGTTCAAACATCAATCCATTGAAAATGGTTGATAACGAAGCACAAGCTTCAAACAACCGCATGCATTTGAAATCCGCCATTGTTTTACCCGCTTATATTACCCAATTTCAACCATCAAACAAGCAATTGAATGACACCAGTTCAGTTGTTTCATTCACCACCGCCCCTTATTACCCATCAGAAGCTGCTATTAATTACACCAAGAAAGCTTCCACTGAATCCATTTATGGTAATAATGCTATTTTGACAACCAAAAAATGCAAACTACCAAAAAACACCAATTCAGGTTTGTTTGTGTCAGAGAGGAAGAAGAAGCATGGAAGACAGGTTAGATCTTTGAGACCTGATACGAATGATGTTGCAAAGTGGATGAAAGTTGATACCACAACGAAATCAACAAGATTTGGCAACACTTTTGGTAATTGTGAGGAGGAAAAAGTGTTTGTGTCGACACGTGACAGCTTGAAGAATAAAGTTGTTGCTGGTGAGAAGAAAAACTCACCTTTGAGATCTAAAGCAATTGATAACTGCGATAGAGTCTCAAGTCATTTAAAGAGAGAGTTGAGCACAAAATGGTGCAATCTCGTCTCAAAAACATCATTTAGCCACATTGCAAACAACACACACTTGCAAAATAAGTTGGAAGATCAGCACGAAAATGATTTGACCAAGAAGTGGAAGTGTGAAATTGTTCAAAATACCTCATTCTGCTTCAAGGAACCCGCTGAAAATAAAGATGCGGAGAAGTTGGGACTTCAACTCAAGACAAACTTATCCATAAGAAATGGAAAGTCAGTTGAAAATTTTAAACCAACCACCACTCATCCTAAAGTGAAGCCTAATACTATAGCTGCTTTTGATGAAAATTTGATTACTGAAAACCTATCAGTGTCAGAAAAAACATGCGTTGAGAAACAACCAGCGGTCTTGAAGAGGTTAGAAGCTGGATCCAACAGTAATGTTGTTGGTGCTAAACCCTTTGAACAAGCTACCAGGGTTATTAGACTCAAGGGAGATACAACTAAATTCCCAAGAGTTTACAAGAAACAACCAGCTGTCTTGACGTGTTTAGAAGCTGGATCCAACAGTTATTTTGTTGGTGCTAAACCTTTTGCGGTTGCACAAGTGGCCTCCAAGGTTATTAGATTTAAGGGAGATACAGTCAAAATCCCAAGAATTTACAAGATACAACCAGCTGTCTTGACGTGTTCAGAAGCTGGATCCAACTGTTACATTGTTGGAGCTAAACCTTGTAAAAAAGCTACCAAGGTTATTAGGTTCAAGGGAGATACCATTAAAATCCCAAGAGCTCACAAAAAACAACCAGCTGTCTTGACATATTTAGAAGCTGGATCCAATTGTTCTGTTGTTGGTCCTGATCCTTCAGTGGCTGAAGAACAAGTGGCCACCCCCGTTATTAAAGTCAAAGGCAATAGAATTGCATTCGAACAAGCTCGCAGTAGTGTTGAGAGCTTAATCAAGGTTGAAGTGCCTACTCATAGTGAACATGAGTTGAATGTCGTCGGTGACGCCTTGGAAATTAACAGCTCTAAAATTGCTGCTGAAATTGAAGCAAGCGAGCTGTTGTCCACAGATGCATCCAAGCAACCAACATTAAAGCTCCACAATGATGTCGGAAGAGCTGAAATTTTAGACAAAAACAAACACCTTTTATTGCTACTTGATATCGAACGCGAGGAATTTTTGTTGGAACATGCCGATATTCTCCGATGCTTAGCAAAATTGGAAAACGGTATATTAGAAGCAGCTATTGCAGCTGAGATTCATGATGATGTTGTCGCTAAAGTTACTGATGGCGTTGCTCAGCTTGGACTAACTTCTAATGAAAACAAAAGCAACGACTTTGATTTAATGGTCAAGCTATCTCGTGATGTTGCAAAGATGAAGGAGGAACTGTTGTCTGCTTACACTGAATTTATGAATCAGTATCACCATATGAAAATCACTTTGATAAATGGTGATGAAGTTGCAGAGAAAGAAGCTGCAAGGACTGAAGCTGGTCCAATTGTTGCAGAAGCGGTTCCAACTAACTACAACGTGGAAGATTTGGATGACTTTGATCCTTCCCGTTTACCTTCTAATGAACACAAAAGGACTGTGGATGAAGATAACTCCCAGCCTGCTGCTAACAAACAAACTGCACACGATATCGAGTTGAAGCTGTTTTTGCATGAGCTTATCGAATTGTCGGTCATTTATTACGACGATCTACCGGAGTGTTTGAAACCACTTGTTGACGACACAGAAGAAGAAGAAGAAGCAGAAGTGTCAAGTGGTGATGTTGAAAGCAAATCCAAAAATCTGGTTGAGTTTACTCCGCTTCGTTTACCCTCAAATGGACACAACCGTTTTGTCCAGGGTGAAGTCGCTCAACCATCCGTGGTAGGACCTGAAGGTCACCATGGAGATGATTTGCTACAACAAGTATAAAATACTCGGCCAGCACATAACTATTTATATGCTCCCCACTTCATGCGTTTGAAAAGGTGAAGATGGGGATGCAGCAGAAGAGGGTGCTGCCACGAAGAGGACGTAAGCCACTTGGATCCGACTGAGATGAAGACAAACGGGTGAGTGAACAGAGATTCCCGAATGGAATAAAGACAAAATTCTAGTGTCCCTGTTAAAGACCTGGCATGAACGAGGGAGAAGATGTTGGGAGGGGATAGGTAATAAAGGGAATTGAGATATCGAAGTGGCCCTGTCTGAAGTTATCATGACTAGGGTGTTGCACTAGTTGCAGCGCCGATGATTTTCTTGGCGAAGGGGGGCATGTAGATAAGGATTAGTACCTTTTGACCCTTGAAACTTACCAGCTGATGCTCGTATGAAGCCTAACCTTTGAATCAGGAACGAAGAGGAAGATGTATTTAAAAACCACAATCTTCCAGACACAGTTATCGAGTCTGGTAATTTAAAGGGTATCGATGTTCACACTTGTCGGACTCGACTGTTGGTCCCCAATTTGGTTTATTTGATTCTGACGGCGCATTTGACTCTGCCATTGCTACCAAAAAAACTTCTTTAGTGCTGGTTTGCTCATAAAGAAAAGCTACGAAATCATTGTCGTTACAAGGACTTGAAGTAGTTGGTGTCTACTTCCAAGGATCAGTTTTTATTGGAAAGACAGTTAGTGGTTTGGTGTCCACTGGTGTCTACTTTCAAGCTACAATTATTATTGGAAAGACAGTTAGTGGTTTGGTGTCCATTGGTGTCAATATTTCAATTCTTGCTAATTTGTATTTTTGTATTCTATTAACTGATGTTTTCGTCTGTAGTCCTTTCTTTTCAGAGCATCTCTTCTTTCCCTAGATCTCTCTCTTGGAGTTGTTAGTGGGGGTGATTGATAATGCAAGGACTCATTGTGCTGAGAATGCAAAATTGATCTCCTGAAGTGTCTTCAGGCAAAACTCCGGTCTCCTGGGATGACAGCTTGTGTTTAGACTCAATGCCATCAACGAATTTCAACCTCGTTATATATCTTAGCCATTCTCAGGTGTATGCTTCTAAAAGTAATTCAACGACAGCACCCAAAACTAATTTCGAAGTTACAACTCCTACTTTGATCGTCAGCCGACTAGAAATGTTCTCAACAAAGAGTGAAAGATCTTTGTAATATCAATTTGAACCGTTAACTGGATGAAACGTATGAGAACATGATGAACAGAACGTAATCTGATCAATCTCACCAACAACATCATGCAACGAATCTAACAGACATTGCAACGGCGACATCCCTTCAAACATCATCATTAGTTGAGCTAAACTATGTAGTATTATAGTGTGATCTTGTGTTTATGGATGTATACGATGTGATCAGTAAACTGTGTATAGCTTTTGAGCTTTGAGAAACTAGGAATATAATGCTGCGACTGGTGTGGCCTTGATCAACTTTGAAATTTCAAATTGGCTTTCTATTCTTACGGGTAGTACACTTGAAGAATATCCCGTGGCCAGAGGGATCTTGCTATAGTGACGACAACATTGACAGTACCTCAATACCAATAACAATATCAAAGTGATCCAATCCTGAACAACACCACGATAATCGAGCATGAAAAGATCCACGTCGTTACCCATTTAAAGATCAGGAGGAATTTCATACATTTGTACCGATGGTGCATAATCCAAGTACCTAAGATGTTCAAGACTATTCTGAAGTACACTTTCCAAATACCTCTTTGTATTTTTATTTTCAATTTTCCCCGTTAATTCAGGGTGAAGGCCCTCTTCTCCAAACCATTGGGCTGTGCCCCCGTCGTACGGTATTTTTCTATTTAACGTGGTATCAGTCAAGACTGACGTTTCATAGCACCACAATCTTGAAACATTTTTCGGTGTATAGCCTCCGCCTCCAACCACCACCATTGGTATTCCAAAACTCTTTAGGAAATTTAAACAACTTCCGTGTCCTTTAATGGATAAGTTGAATCGTCCTAAACGATCACCTCCTAATGAATCAGCACCACATTGGGCAAGAATTATGGACGGTTGGAATTTGGGTATTAATACTTGCATAATCAGTTTAAACAATGCCACATAAGATTCATCATCAATCCCATCTCTCAAAGGAACATTTATGGAAAAGTTTTTCCCTTTTCCAATTCCAGATTCGTCACCAGAACCAGTACCAGGGAAGAACTCACCATCATACTTGTGGAAACTAACCGTCATGACTCTATCAGTGGTGTAAAATGCCTCTTGAACACCATCCCCATGATGTAAATCAATATCCACATACAATACTCTTGGATAAACTCTCAATAGATTAATGATGCACAAGACAATGTCGTTGATATAACAGAATCCACTAGGCTCGAATTTCTTTGCGTGATGTAGTCCTCCTGACCAATTTATGGCGATGTCTGCCATACCAGCAATAATCTTTCTTGAGGCATCCAATGAAGCACCAGCATAAATGGATGAGTAATCAAACATCCCATCAAAAACAGGACAATCATCTCCGATATTGAACTTTGCCAATGTCTGATCGCTCAAGTTCTTGACTGTTTCTGGAGTCACTGACTTGAGAAAATTGATATAATCTTCAGAATGGAATTGCAACAACTCTTCCTCTGTTGCAGGTTTTGGTGTGTACAAGTCCATCTTTTCATATAGCTTATATGAACTAACCAAGTGATCAGTCAACATTAGTCGAAAAGGTTTCATTGGGTGTAGTGTACCATAGTGATAATTGGCTACCTCGGGATTATAGTGGTATGATACTTTGGTTTTGGATGGCTGGTTGGGGTGGTAAAGTGGAATACTTTGTTTCGTCTGTTCATCAACAGTGAATGTTTCTGTTTCACTTGTAGGAGGATCCATTGCTGTTGGTAAGGGTATATCAGTGTAATTGAGTTCCTCTGTGTATATCTCTATCTGTATACTTCTTCAGTTGTGAATAATTTTTTTCTTTCACCAAAACAAAGAAACAGAGAGAAACGCAAAGAATTCATTTCTCAACGCCACCTGACTAAACAGCATCAACACATCACTGTATCTTCCCCCAATTCCTTTATAGCTATACATATACAGAATACTAGAAGAACACAATGTCAGGATCAGCTGGATTTGATAGACACATTACCATTTTTTCTCCAGAAGGAAGGTTATACCAAGTTGAATACGCATTCAAAGCCATCAATTCATCCAACATCACCTCAATTGGAGTAACAGGACAAGATTCAGCAGTAATTATATCGCAAAAGAAGATTCCTGACAAGTTGTTGGATGCAAGTACTATATCCTACATTTTCAAAATCACTCCTAGTATAGGTATGGTTGCCACTGGGTCTATAGCTGATGCTAGAGCACAAGCATTGAGAGCTCGTAGTGAAGCGACTGAATTTAGATACAAGTATGGATATGAGATGCCAGTTGAGAGTTTAAGTAAAAGAATGGCCAATTTGTCACAATTGTACACCCAGAGAGCATATATGAGACCATTGGGTGTGGCATTGACTTTTGTTCAAGTTGATTTTGAAGATGAAGGAAAAGGTCCACAAGTTTTCAAATGTGATCCTGCTGGGTATTATACAAGTGTTAAAGCAGTAGCCACTGGTCCAAAACAACAGGAAGCTACAACTTATTTGGAGAAGAAGTTTAAAAAATCCGATGTTGTTAAGGGTGATTGGAAAGAAACTGTTGATTTTGCCATTACTGCATTGAGTTCGGTATTGGGGACTGATTTCAGAAAAAATGATATTGAGATTGGCGTTGCTACTGAAGGGGAATTTAGAATCTTGACACCAGATGAGATTGATGAGAGACTTGTTGCTATAGCTGAACAGGATTAAAGTGTAGCTGTAGATACATATACAAAATTTCGATAAACTTTTATTTTGAAAGAATCGCCTCTTCTGCTGTAGCTGGTGGATTCACCTTCTCTCAATTACCAAACGTATGGGATAAACATATAAGGACAAGCTTCCAAATATTTATCCCAATCTTTACCATACTTCTTTTCACATTTTCTTTGGTCACGGTAACCTCTGTGGATCAACACAATCAAAAAGAAAACTGGGAAGAACCATGGGAATGGTGAGCTGAAACCACAGATTAATGCCCAAGTCAATGTTTGGATATAATCAGCAGTGTAATGCATCTTTCTAGCATAAACATACCAACCATCAGTCAACAATAATGATCCATTTTCACACTTGATATATTTAGGGTTCTCAAGATCAGAATATGGCAAGTATGGGAAAGTTTTACGGATATGGGTGTTACCTGCCATTGTTCTTCTAAAACTATTCTTTTGACGGTTACCAGTGTCAAAGAAGTAGTAAGCAACGGTAATCACAATAAACAAAAGGGTGTTGTAAACAGTAGACCATTGGTATTCTTGTGGGTCATGGTAAGCCAAGTATAAAATACATTGACAATAAGTGAATGGCACACCAGCAATATTCCAAAACAACAACATAAAACCAAACTTCTCATAAGCCATATCCCAAGTAGGAACAATCAATTCTTCACCTTTAGCACAAGCATTAGCATAAAGCCAATGAGCATAAAGTAAAAACACAGCTTGTGGAGTGACATAGCCATAATTTTCATATTGCTTAAAGCATAAGCCCAAACTCAAGAAAAACAAGATAAACCAAGGAATTCTAACTTCAAAAAACATCTTCAAGTCGAGATATTTACCAATTCTGGGGTTCAATGGAGCTCCCATAAACATATCATAGATATGGTTTCCAGTCATTCTGTGATAATCACCAGTGACGAAAAGACAAATCAAGTACAAGATAATTGACAATGAGATACCATAAGTGATAGCCACTGTCATAATTCTACCAAAGTTATCCAACATGTAATAAGCAGGCAAAATTCCGGTGAAATGCAAAACCAACCATCCAGCTAAAGTGGTGTAAAAGGACCAAATGGCATTACAGAAATAAGGCAACTGTTTACCATTCAAATGAGTCAATGGTTGACCTTTAGTCCAAACACCAGGTAAAGTCAAGTAAAACACACCTTGAATGATAATAAATAAAGTGAAGAATAACCAAGTACCAAAAGTTGGCAATCCATTCAGTTTAACCAATTGCCACATCAACAACAAGAAATAAGACCATGATTGGTCTTTTTCTGGCCAGGGAAATTTACCATTGTAAAACTCAGCTCCAATCCACATGTACCACATCAATAATGGGAACCCAATAATCATTCCCAATGCCCCCATAGGACCACCAAAGTCCCATTCGATTTCATCCTTGGGTAAGTATCCTTTTGGAGTAGTTGTTGTAGATTCAGATTCGTTGGAAGAGACCAATGGAGAGGTTTCTTGTGCCATATTCAATAGTTTCTGTTGTGTATCCTTGAAGAAGAAGAAGAAGAAGAAGAAGAGATAATTATGTGTTGGAATTTTCATTTGTTTTGGTTTTTTGGTTGTTGCACAAACGCGGGTCAACACGACTGAGAAAGAGATCGGCACTCCCCGCCAAGTCCTCCGTCCCGCCAAAACACAAAAAATTTTCCCATACGACGTGCGTCGGAGCGAGCGAGCGAGCGACCAGCACAATTGAAAAATCAATACGACGGAGTATATACCGAGCATAGAAAGACTTTGGACTCAATTGAGATATTCTTTTTACATTCTAACTCTATCTATCTACGTCCCAATGGTCTATGAATAAGGTATAAACTCCATATTGGTTTGATCATCATCAGAACTATCAACAACTCCCAAATTGTTCTCCCCCTTGTTAGGATTAGTATCGCCATTTGTTCCAACCTTGTCCTCGTATCTCAATTTCGACTTATTAATCAAATCCAATGCAATCAATGCACTTCCATTGCCTAATTTCACCAATGCTTTAAAGTATAACGTCAATTTTTCTAAATCATCATCATTTAAAGATACTCTCAAACACTGACGAAATGTACTTTGAGCCATTAGTGCTCTTTCATCAAATAATGTCTTGGACACGTAATATTTCTCCAGTTCGAGATAAACATCATCTTGATAGTCTTGATAATCTCCACTCCTTGTCTTGAGGAAAAACATGGAGTTGATAATTCTAGTTTTCAACTCTTTAATAATTGGATGGTTTCTGGGTAATTTTAAAATACCCTTTGTTATATACACCTTTAATGCAAGAGACTCAATATGCATTTGTTCACTCCAATCAAACCACGAATAGCAAATGCATTTGCCATCCGGTAACGTCTCTTTAGCATAGCATGAAGCTGGGAAAGATATCCGATCTAATTTATGATAATTTGGATGTCCAATTGATTCAATAGGTATTTCAAACGTGATCTTGTTAACCATTGGCACAACAAAGCTATCTCTTCCTTGATCAATCAATGAAATAACTTTGGCAACTCTAAACCCTGACACTTGTACATTATTGTGTTCTCGTAACAAGTCCAAACATTTAGTCAACTCATCAATTATACAAACAACATTGATACTATATCCATTGAACAAATTGAACTGAACTAGATTGGGATACAGTGCAGTAAGTAAATTAATCTTGAGTAATGCATCATGATACTCGGCATTTCTTTCTCGGCTGAAGTAACCAGTCTGTAGCCAAATACGGCTCAATTCAGAATGGTCATGTTCAGCATCAGTCTCAATGATATCAATAACTTGTGATATGTTCTCCTTCAGATAATGTAAAGTTCCACCCAATGGGTCATTTAATTCAGCCAATGCCTCAATTGAAAAATACCAGCTTTTAGCTAATGCCAAGCCATCTGAAATATAAGCTCTACTTGATGATTTGGTAAGCTCGGTATATTTCAACAATAAATCTTTTACTCCCCGTAAATGAGTCTTCCAAGAAAGCATTTTAGTCGAAGTTGTATCTAATTGTTGCTGGAAATAGGAAGTTGCTGTGAAACATGAAGTCAAAATTAAGATAGTTAATAGCAATTTTTCAATATCGTTGGCCATGGAGGAGGTGGGTTTTTCATTGGGTTTGGGGAAAGCATCACTGAGTAATTTCAAACAGATTGAGGTGTACTTTGACCTGTTTTGCTCATGCACAGGTTTCCTATTTTGTATAAACTGAAACGTTGCTGAACTTGATAGCAAGGCAGTGAGCAAATACGAACATCCTTGCAGATACTTTAACAAAATCTTCAACACTGCATTTGCTCCTATACCATGTGCAAATGGGAATAAATGATAGCCCAATTCAGTTTCAGTCAACTTGTTTAGGTACACTTCATGTGGTCCTGCCAAATCCACATTCTCAAATGTGGAATCAATCAACTCCTTGTTTGATTTGTAGCTTGTCTGTATAATTGGCTGTGATTCATGTTTGTATGAAAACTCCTTCATGGGGAATTCGGGTATAGATATTGACTCTTCTGAACCTTGTACACTGTTGAAATGGCTAAGTTCATCATCTCGATTCAAATCACCAGTTGGGTCAGTAAAGTGTTTAAACTGGTCAATACCAAACATCTCCAATGAATCATGAACTAAAAGATTGGCATCGCCAAATAGATCCCGAACTTCATCTGGAGCAATACTGCCCCAATTATAATCATTCAAAAAATCAATATCTGGAGATAATACATCGGAGATTTTGTACTGTTTGCGTCCGCGTGGAGATCCTCTTGGTGAATGTATTAGGTGGTGCTGCTGTGGCGATTGTGAGTTGGCATTAGATCTGATTGGATTAAATTCGATCTCCATATTCGGTATGGAGCTAGATTCACGTGGTGGTGATCTTGCTGATATAGATGACCTGATGTTACTGTGATTGACTTGATAAAATTTGAAGGGGTTCGACAAATCACTCGGCCGAGGTTCTTGTTGTGGTGCCAGCAGCAGCGGTAGATCTACTATTGTATTACCCCAATTATGTTGCAAAGACTGTGCTTTCCGTAGTTCAAGTGAATGTGTATTCCGATCCCTGCCGTTAACTAGTCGATCTCGATTTGGTTGAAAACTGGGGTTCAAATTCCCATTGTCAATAACAATTATTTTAGGGTCGTCAAACTGAATCTTTCTTGAAGGAGTAGAAGTGGGCGACGGATAAACACAATTCTTGTTTAACCTTGTGCATGTTCGGCAATTTGGCTTTGTTTCGTCACATTTTATCTTTCTTCTCTTGCATTCTTTACACCCTCCTCTGCTGTACTTGCGTTTTTTTATAACTTTTTTGTTTATTGACAGTATTACTGAGTCCACTTTCATTTGCTGTAGATGGTAGTGTGGTTGGACTTTCGAAAACAGCCGTGACTGGTACTATGAAATGTCTGGTTTGTTGCTACTATTGCTGTAATAAGTCTTTTAGTTTTAAAAAGTTTAAATCTTTGTTGGGGTTTTTCGAAAAAGAGAGAAAAACGAGGGCCGCTGCGATAGGGAGGAGGAGAAATAAAACAAGTCGGACCGATGTTTCTCTGCTTTGAAGTACACACGATAAGAGACGATAAGCCAATCAATGATTGAGCAATGATACTGTATTAATTGGGATTACTCGTATTGGTATTGTGTGGCTTTAGTTGGTGCAACTGCGAGAACTGTCCGAGTCGTTCTTGGTTACAGAATTATCACGAGATTAACGCAGCAGCCACATAACAGCACCCACTGTCCAAAAAAAAGCTTCCAGTCACGCAGCAGGGAGGAATTTAGCTAACTTCATTGGTATATGCTTGATATAGTCATAATTGTTGGCGTTGTTTGATGAATCCCTTGGAGGTACATCATATATGATTTTACTGTGACTGCTAGACGTCCCAAAGAGTTGATAACACCATCCTTCAGGTGTTGAGCTATTGAAGTCATGTTATTTATGTGAAGTCAACTATAGTTAAAAGTTTATTAGATGGAAATGTGAGGTGATGAAGTGCTATTGGTCATTGTGTTTACGAAGAGTACGGTGAAGAGTGGACCAAAAAGACCGTTGCACGATGATACCTAATCATTGTGTATCAAGAAGGGAGAGTTTTAAAGGAGGAGTCTACGTGAATACGGAGTCATTGCATTAAAGTCGTCGAAAAGTCAAATAATCACTGGAGGGTAGGTATTAACGTCTGAACAAGTTGGATTATAAAGCTGAATAAGATATAGAAAAGAAAGGGATGTTAATTTATTTTGTTTGTGATAAGTTCAAGCTATAAGTATGATCAGTGGTGGATAGGATGACTCTATTGAGCGTAAGTGTCTGATGTTCTTTTGATCGGGTGTCCATTATTATAAAGAAAATAAGGTGTATTTTTACATCTAGTCATGTGATCTGGGTCTAGACTCAATAGTGTTGATTCTTTTTATTCTATGTATTTCTATAGACATATTTAGTTATATATAGTTACTTTATTTTTTTGATATGTTGTTGATGATAGTAAATATGTTTATAAAGAGACAATTTTCCCCCCTCAATTTTTGGTTGCCAAAATTTCTTCCTGCCACAAATACACATACATATCAACATCATCAACAGCAACAACAGATCACTGGAGTTCCCGTAACTCACCAATCTTGAGATGGATACTAATAGACCTGAACTTGCTCGAAATCTGCCTAGCTGAACCAATCTCAAATATGGTAAGCTGTGACCATCAAATTTGTGGGCGGAGATCTGGGACAAGAGTCTATTTAGTTGAACTTGATGACAGATTTGGGGGAATATGAATCGTGGTCTATCCCTAAGTACGTACTGATCTGTTACAAGATTGTCAAGAGCATATTACTAACTTTACAACATAAGTCTTCAAATAAAAGATTGAGTTTCCTTTCATCATCTTGGTTATCGAAGGTTTATCGTATTCAAAGACGAGTGAGCTTATAAACTCTTTGAAACAAACGGTAATTGAGGCAAAGGACTGGGTTAGACGTGATTCAGCCCACCACTTGTGATGAATTGCAAATTCAACTTTTTCGGGGGAGTGTACTGTCATCCTCCTGTTCACTGGTGGTTTATTGTCTGCAAAGACGAGTGAGCTTATAAACTCTTTGAAACAACCGGTGAGTGGGGCAAAGGACTGGGTCAGACGTGATTCAGTTCATATTCCTGATGACGCATCTACCCCCAAGGATTGACGAATCCTAAATTTACTTAAGGATACCGAACTCATCTACACATTTATTTTGGTGGTTTTCCGTTCTAAAACACGGGTGAGCTTATAAACTCTTTGAAACAGCCAATAAATGGGGCCCAGGACTGGGCTAGACGTGGCTCAGCCCAATACTTGTGATGAATTTGGATATCTTCCCCCACCCAACTTGGTAGGGGTAAAGCTCTGACGCGAGCAAGAGGGACGGTTGGAGGGATTTTTTTTTAAGGATAGAGTAGGCTCCGCTTCGGAGCCGAGGGATAGTGGAGGGTGTAGACTATATAGTTCAACCTAGTGCAGAGTAGGCTTGTTTCAACAACAAGCTGAGGGAATGGTGGCGGGGCACTAGATTGGGGGGTGGGTGGGGGTGAGAGGTGATGTGTATATAGTCACGTGTGGGTGTGTGGAGAGAGATGAGGGGGGAGAGCTGGTGGCAGTCGAGTGGAGGGGGAGAGGCGATAGGTGATAGGTGAATGGTGGGTTGTGGCTGGTGGCTGGTGATTGGTTGGTGGTTGGTTGGTGGTTGGTGGTTGGTGGCTGGTGGCTGGTGGCTGGTGGCTGGTGATGGTTGAGTGGGAGGTGAGTGGTGATGGGTGAGTAGTGATGGGTGAGTGGGAGGTGAGTGGTGATGGGTGAGTGGGAGGTGAGCGGTGATGGGTGAGTGGGAGGTGAGTGGTGATGGTTGGTTGGTGACTGGTGATGGGGGAGTGGGAGGTAAGTGGCGGGGGAAAGGTGAGTGATGATATGTGAGAGTAGGTGAGGTGAGAGGTGGAGAGGTGGATGGTAGTGGTGATGGCTGAGTGGGGGTGGGTTCTGATGGCTGAGGTGATAGGTGATTGGTGATTGGTGATTGGTGATTGGTGATTGGTGAGTGGTGGGGGAGAGGTTGTTGGTGGGTGAGAGATGAATTGTGATAGGCGAGTGGGAAGGTGTGTGGTGTGTGGTGTGTGGTGAAATAAATGAGGTGGATTGTGAACGATGAGAGAAGTGGTGATTGATGAGAGAAGTGGTGATTGATGAGAAGTTGAAGGTACGATGTTTTGGTATTCACAACCAAGAGGAAGACCATTTGAACCTCAATACCCTGTGGGGGTTTCATGTCTTGTTAAAGACTTGCAAAACAACCAGGGGTATACCAAGTCAACCTTTTCACAGCGGGGTTCGATTTACGAGGTGATTGATCTAGTCCAATAATGATCTTATGGAGTTGGGGAATGCCCATGGATCAATTTCAAGGTCGGGAAACCCACCTTATTCTTTAGTATAATATATGTGTAAACAGCGTGTAATCAAAGATCTCTATGTAGTCTCTTCTTCCACAAGCATCACCAACTCTAAAACCTCCTTTCTTCTTCTCTATTTCTACATCTTTTCAGTATTTCTTTCTAAATATTATTCTATTAAATAAAACGTAAAACTATATATATATATAAAAAAGATGTTATACCCTATAATACTTTGTAAAAAACAAAAAAAGACATCATTAAAATGTAATGATTATAATAATAATAAAAAAAATTGGGGAATGAATGGAACGGAAATACAACAATCGATTGGTATGGGGGAAATACACTAAATTGTTGTTGACTTTAGTGTATGTGAATAGATATAATGAAAATGCGATGAGATTGATATCAGTTGAGCATATTGTGGGGAATTGTAAGGGGGGGTTAAAAGATCATAAATCAAAGTTGGATATAATGAAAAAAAAAATACAGCCAAGAAGAAGCTTCAAGGAATAAGGGTAGCAAAAAATAGTTCAACACATGGTGCCTTTCGTCAAAAGCTAGTTGGGGAATACCAGCAATCAACAATAAAAACAACACCAGCAACACATTTACTTTCAATCTTTGGGGAAATAGATTAAAAAGAAAAATGGTCAAAACAAAACAAATACCCTTCTTCTCAAAATAGCAGTAGCATCTCTCATATATATATACCACTCATTCTCTTCTCTTATGATCATTATAGTGTGGTTGGATTATGATATCAAATATTAAAATTAATGAAAAATTATGGGGAAAAGAAAAAAACAACATTAGTAGAACAGCAAAGGAGTAATTGCCTGACTTCTCTAAGTTGATTTCTCGTGTTGAGTGGAGACTCTTTGCATAGAAACAAGGAAATCTTCCAAGGATCTTCTGTCCTTTTGTGGTTTAGCTGGTCTTCCGTTACAAAGGTTGTCAAATGCTTCGGAAGTAGACATAAGGTAGTAAGCACCACCCATGACACAGAAAACACCAAATGACCAGACCCAGACTCTGACAACAGTAACAATGTCAGTCCAGTTTTGTGACCACCAACCAAACAAGGTGAACATGGTAGCAATGATATCAACAATCAAGACAGCACCAGACAATTGCCATGATGGGATAGATGACCAGAATGGACCTTGAGCTCTGGTAATGAAAATCAACCAGTTTTCAGTCAATGAGATTTGCAAGAACAAAATACCATCGAGACCACCGAAGTTTTGAACAATACCACCCTTTGGCAAGAACATAGTGGTCAAGGTAATCCAAGTACCAATGGCCAAAATGATACCCAAGATAATAGACATACCCCACAATCTTGGAGTGTTCCACTTAACTGGCTTTGGATCATATGGAGCGTTATCATAAGCAATAGCCAAGGTAGCAACATCAGCAAAGATAGCAATGAAGACAACCAAATCAATGTTCAAGGAGTGGTTCAAGATAGCAATCCACAAACCAAGGAACAATTCCAAGTGCAATGACAAAGCAATACGGTAAACAACATAAGAGTACATACGGTGGAAAATTTGTCTTGAGGTCTTCAAAGCATCAATGATAGCAGACAAACCTGGAGCCAAGAAAACAATATCGGCAGCTGAACGAGCAGCATCAGTAGCACCTTCGACAGCAATACCAGTATCAGCCTTCTTCAATGATGGGGCATCGTTAACACCATCACCAGTCATGGCAACCAAGTAACCTCTAGATTGCAAGATTTCAACAGCGTTATACTTGTGTTGTGGGAAAACTTCAGCAAAACCATCGGCATTTTCAACGAAATCAGCAATTTCAGAACCAGCCATGTCACCACCTCCAGATAAACCTAATCTGTCAGCATCGTAAATGTTTGTACCAAGACCCAATTGACGACAAGTTTCCTTAGCAATACCAACGGCATCACCAGTCAACATCTTGACTCTCAAACCTAATCTTCTAGCTTCGTTAACAGTGGCAGCAGTATCATCTCTTGGAGGATCCATACATGGCATAATACCCAAGATTTCCCAGTGACCTTCACCTCTCTTTCTGGCAACACCAAGAGATCTGAAACCTCTTGAAGCAAATTCGGCAACAGTGTTTTGATAGTTTTCGTGGACATCTTCTGGAATTGGGTGATCATCTTCAACAGTCTTCAAGACGAATAATGGAGCACCTTTAACACAAATAATACGTTCACCTTCTGGGGATTCAACAATAGCGGTAACCTTCTTGGAGACTGGGTCAAATGGTTGGAATTCAATAACCTTGTATTTTGGCAAAGCAGCTTTAGCTCTTGGGTAGTTAATCAATGATTTCAAGAAAGCTTTATCAATGGCATCCAAACCCTTCTTCTTTCTAGAAGCAGCCAAACAAGCAGTCAACATCAAGTCATCTGGTTCAACACCTTCAACAGTGTATGGTTCGTGCAAGGACAATTTGTTCTTGGTCAAGGTACCAGTCTTGTCAGAACACAAGATTTCAACACCAGCCAATGATTCAATAGCAGACAATTTTTGGACAATAGCTTGCTTCTTAGCCAAGTAAGCAGCACCGACAGCCATAGTGGTGGTAACGACAGCTGGCAAACCAACTGGAACACCAATAATGGTGATGGCCAAAGTGTATCTCAAGATTGGGACAATTCTAACGGTTCTGTAGAAACAAGCAACCCAGACAACCAAAAGAGTAACAATAACGAAAACCAACAAAGAAGTACCAATACCGTTCAAAACTTCAGTGAAATGACCAGTACCACCAGAAGCCTTGTTGACCAAGGAAGCAGCTCTACCAACAAAAGTGGAGTCACCAGTAGCAGTAACAAGCATAAAAGCTTCACCAGTCTTGACAGTGGAAGAAGAGTAACAATTGTCACCGTGTCTCTTGTCAACAGCCAAAGATTCACCAGTAATAGCAGATTGATCAACTTGCAACAAGCAATCTTCGGAAACAATTCTACCATCACATGGAATAACGACACCATCTTCCAATTGCAAAATATCACCTGGAACAACTTCATTAGCGGCAACTTCAGACAATTGACCGTTTCTAACAACCAAGGCAGTGTTGGCCAAGGATTTCTTCAATTCATCGACAATGGAACCAGCTTGGAATTCTTGAATGAAACCAACGGCAGCATTCAACATCAACAAACCACAAATGACACCGAAATCGACCCAATCTTCCAAACCAGCAGCCAAAACAGCAGCGGCTTCCATAACAAATTGAATAGGACCAACGAAAAACATAACAAATTTCAAAACCAAATTCTTATCTTCTTCAGCCAATTGATTCAAACCATATCTCTTTCTTCTCTTGTGGACTTCATCTTCAGTCAAACCGGTTCTTGGGTCAGTTTGCAACAATTCTTCAGGAACGGCTTTAAAAGAAGCTCCATCGTCTTCTTCTTCTTCGTCGTCGTCATCGCCACCTAATCCATGGTGAGATTGCAATTCTTCGACCAATTGATCAATATCAGCGTCATCATCATCAGATGCTTCAGCCTTGTCAATCTTTTCATTAGTTGGTTCAGTAGCACTCATTTTGTAATGTAAATTTCTCTCTTTCTTTCTTTTTCTTGTCTATCCTAAGGGAACTAAATTAAACAAATGTTTTTTTTTAAAAAAAAGGGGGAAACGTAAGGTAAGGGTAGTTAGTTTTTTGGTAAGAATGAGTGAAATAGATTTACTAAAGTAGGAAAAGAAAGGAAAAAGAGAAGAAGAAGAAGAAAAGGGAAAAAAAGAGACGAAATGGCTTTTTTATAAATAAGGAAGGGGAAAATTGAGTGCTTTTTTAAAAAAAAATAAAAATAAAAATAAAGAGAACTATCCGGCGCTAATAATAATTAAACGCTGGATTATTATTTTGTATTATGTTTTCTTTTGTTTTGAATTTTTATTAAAAAAATTGAGAGATTTATATCATATAATGTATCTCCTCCGTTTGTGTCATTATTAGTTGAAAAAAAAAAAGAAACGAGTAAGGTTATGCACTAAAAACCAGTACATATAGAATAAAAACAATCGGGTATTATTATTATTATCTTAGTAGTAGTAGTAGTAGTAGTAGAGAGGAGAATGTTTTTGCGTAATATAATATGCAACATGGGTTATTCTTATTAGCCCATCGGCTTAAAAAAGAAAATAATAATACCCACGAACAAGCTGCTAATACTTACACAAACAGTCCTCTCTCCCTACACACAAACCCGGTAACAGTACACACACACACGATGTGTGCGTTGGTCTGGTGTGTGTTTCTGTAGTAAGTTCCTAATTGGACGATTAGTAAACAAAACGACATCATGTTATTGGTCTACAAAAAACAACAATGGAAACAAAAAGGAATAAGCATAAACAGTTCAAAGTAAGTTTCGACTAACAACACACACACTTTGTATATGAGGCAATAGTACACGTGTGAATATACATATATACACGTTCGTGTGTTTAGGTTGCTTTTGCATTAGAAAAAAAAAAAAAGAAATGTAACACTTTTGTTTAGAGGCGGCTGATTATTCCCGTCGGTTCCATAGAGCAGCAGAGGCAATTTCTTTTTGAATTGGGGGGGGAAAGAGAAGAGAAGTAGTTAGGTTAGTGTCAGTGTTAGTGTTAGTGTTTTTTTCTTTCTTTTTGGTTTTGTTGTTGGTTTTTTGTTTATACTTTCTCTTAATGCAGAAATCTAAAAAAGCTGTTATGTTTTGAAATTCTGCCAAATAAGTAAGTAACTGCTTAGATGGGAAAAAGAAAGGCAACTTTGTACAGCTTTGTTATGCATAAAATGGGCTATTATAATTCTATTGTTTATTGAAGAAGAACAAGAACAAGAAAAAAAAAAAAAAAAAAAATATGTTAGCCGCTAGATTTTCTAGTTACAAACTAAAATGTTATAATAAGGTAGACAGACTTTAAAGTATTGGTAGCTTTGTAACTTTTATTTTCTGCAAACATACGTACGTACGCTACTGAAAAGAAGACTGAAAGATAGCAATGTTAATTGAGAGATGAGATCATTATGAATAATTATTTCTTTTGCTTTCTATTTGTACCATTTCTTTCTTTCTGGTTTTATATTCTCTTTTATATATACTTGTTATATATGTCTTTATATAATCTCCACTCTCTTTTTCTCCTCAATTTTTTATCAAAATTTAATTGGTTTATTTGTGATGTTCCATTGAGATGTTTGTTTTGTTTATAGTTTATTGTTGTATTGTTGTATATGGTGATGTGTGTGTACCTGTGCACAAAAAAAAAATTAAAAAAAGAAATTCCCTCAAATTTTACCAAAAGTTACACAAAACACACAAAACCTCTTTCTTGACTACAAATACACGACCTCTAAGCATCTCTCTCTCTCTCTCTCTGTTTCATTTGATATTGTTACTACTACTACTACTACTACTACTACTACTACTACTACTACAACCGAACCAAACTTACGAAGAGAAAGAGAGACAGACAGGGAAATAACTCCGCGTCATTTTTTTTTTTTGTCCCTAGTTTCTCATTTGGTTTCGTCTTAAACGCCGGATATATCACATCAGACCAAATTAGCTTTGTTATCTTTCCATTTTCAAACTACACCATGACCCACTACGATTATGAATTCAGTTTTCGTTTTTTAGTCCAGTTCTATATCTCCGATCGGCCAAAACACTATACCCAGCATAGGAATTATATATGCGGTAATACGTAATAACATTTTCAGATCATACACACCGTGATCCGTCAATCTATTAAATCCCCCGGCGATAGATGTAGCGACAACAACAGCAGCAGCAGCAGCAGCAGCAGCAGCAGCAATAGCCCCTCTAACGGGAAAACACAAAGCAAAGTTTTTTTGCAGGTCCTGGTCCTGCAGACCGTATCGGTTTTTACTCGGGTTTCGCCACAGTTTTTCGTATCTACAACAATACAGCGTCGTCTAATAGCATATTTTCTACTTTTTAGCTAGTCTGCACTGGAAATTTGACTGAGGAATACCACTTTCATCCGTCTAAAACGTCACACGAGTGTTCAAAGGAGGATGTGACCCCTTCTCTAGTCTCTTTAAAATAATAATAATACTGTTTCTCTCTTACGAGTTGTTCGGGTTTAGGCGCTTAGTATTATTGGTTATATTTTTGTACCTTCGATTTTAATAACCATTTTTTTTTTATTATTATTATTTATATACGCTTAAAGCCGGTTATTTTGAAGAAGAAGAGTAAGAAAGAGTAACTAAGGTGTTGGTTGATTTATTATCTTGCATTAAATTCACATAATTGCAAATCTCGATCCGAGAAAAAAGGGAAAACATTCTTTTTTCTGCAAAAGCTCTTCTCTTCATTTGGCTTTGAGGTATCTTGATGATGATAAGTGGGTAGATCAAAGTCATTACCTGTGCTCTACTGGTATATTATATGCCTGTTTAATGGCTGGTAATAATAAAAGCTTTTAAGAATGAGCTTTGACTTTCTTTCTTTCTTTCCTTCTTTCTTCTCTTTAGGGTTATAACCAGCTTTATTGTCAGCAGCCAGCCCTACTTCTTCCTTTTTAAAACTTTCTTTTTGTGTATCTCTTTTGTGCTACCCAATTCGTTTCTTTTTTGTTTTCCAAAAATAAAAAAATAAAAAAGTTGCAAAATCGCTTTTGGTCCTCTTTATTGTCTTTCCCTTTTTCTCTTTGTTTGACTAGTATGCAGTTTGATAACTCCGTTTATTGAAAGGGGGAGGGGGGAGTAGAGAGGCGATATGGGGTTGGTATGGAGGAAGAAATAGGGAGGCGTTAAGCACTGGGGCCTTTTGATTAAAGACTTTCTTTACTACTGTCTGTTCCCAGTTGCAAAAAAAAAAATAAAAAAAAAAAATTAATCGTCCCAGTAACTTACAAGGCAGAAGTTTATAAATACATATTCGTAAAAACTGATGCACTCTATAAACAAGTTAGTCCAGTAGTTGCCTTGGCTAGGTTGACGTAATTTATATAAGAAAAAGAAAAAGAAAAAGAAACTATCGTATTGTTTCTCTTGTGGTGAAAGTATTTGTGTACCTTCACTAAATTTCTGTTATTTCTCGGCAATGGTCAACACTGAAGGAGGGGAAAAGGATTAAAGGTATTGTTTGGGGGTTGGGGGAGGGCGGGAGAATGTGGAGGAAATAGTAAGCGAAACTAAAGTTATAAAAAGATTGACAAAGCACATGTCTCTCAATGAATGGTTAACTACAAATAACCCTAGCCGACTCATTGTTGTTGTACCTTTACTACTTCTCCCCTTCTCCCTTTTGTTTTTTCTAAAAATAAGCATCCTACGACTCTGACCGTTTCCTGTTTTTGTGCTGGTGTGGGTATACAAACGTTCAAAATTTTCACATTTTGCGTCAACATTTCATAGTTTCTCCGAAATCCCTCAAATGAAACCCAACACAACACAATTCATTCTTTTCTCTATTCGTAACTTAACCTACTAAGCAACTTTTTGCTGATTACTCTTTTCCTCTTACACAACACGAATCTTCTTTCCTATTTAGCTCCTTAACAATTGGCACTCATAAACCTCTGCTTATTATTTAACCTCAATACTTCTTTTACTTTATTTACTGGTTACAGTACTTCTTTTGTGTAAACCAATAACCGTTTTTAAAAATAAAAAAAAAAAGAAATTTTATTTTCTGAGTCAAAAGTACACGACTCTATTCATATCGGTTGTAAAATGAAGGTAGTAGTAGTAGTGTACTTTAACACAATCTTTGTCTTTTTATACCTTATATAATCGGAGTTAAAACATACACAATCGGATATAAAATACACCAATACCCATGATATCTAAATCTTTTAAAACTTCTAAAACTTCTTGTGAATCCCCCGTATCAACCGAGATAACACAACAACCAACATCAGGTAAAATACCGAAAACCCCGCTCATTCACACACAATCTAACTCTTGTTTCTGAGTATCTACCTCTTTTAAGTGCTCAGTAATACAATGACATCATAAACTTGGTTCAGTATCAGATGGATAAATGCTTAGAAAAAGAACGCATTGAAAGATGTTGCAGTTTACTGTTTGCACTTGGTTGCAACAAAATTACAAATCTTTGCTCTTTTTGCATCAATTTGCAAACAAAAAATTAATACTTAGATACATTACAGAACACCCTATTATAAAGTATGCTCTTCTATTAATTAGTTCACTATAAATACCCCCCACTTCTCTCTATCCCTGACTTCTTATTTTCTTGTTTTCCCTATGTGCTCTCCATTTCCACTTTAATGGTCTAAACTCTTTCGTAATCAAGTACAAAATAGCACCAACAAATCTGAAAACCGCCATTCCAGCAACAATCCACAAAATAATTGTCAAAAACACTTCAGAATTACCTGATATAGATCCATCGGCGTTGGTAGATGACTTGTTAGTGATTAATCCAACTCCAGCTGCATCTAAAACCACCGCAATCAAAATGGCATTAGTAAGCATCCAGATCAACACAGTAATTGTACGAACAAATGCATAATATGAATCATCTTTAATCAGTTTTGCTTGAGCAATATCTACTTCTTCTGGTGGCATGCTTCGAAGTAACTCCACCTTATCCAAATATGTATCATTAAGCCCTTCATTGGTATCAGGAGCAACCAACAAGATATTTTCCTTGTCCTCTCCCATTGATTTGGCAGATCCCAAATCTTTGGCACGTTCAACCCCCTTGGTACCCCATGAAACATCATGAATATTGCAAAATGAATAAATATTGAGAACATTAATATAGGTGGGTGATAACAACACATATTGAGCAAATGATGTAAACATGAAACTAGGTTCTCCGTAGATGAAAGCTCCAACAAAATACAATGTATACGTTGACACCACCGATACCACCAAATCTCTAAACTTTGTATTGGTAAATACCATGGATGCTGTAAAGTCATGCTTATGGTCCTTGATAATCGCTTGTGCTGTATGAACAGCAAGGAAAATAGCAGCAAAGATCAAATACGCCATCATAATTGCAAATAGATATGCAATCACTTGATAAAATTTCCTTGTACCTCGAGGAGTATTTCCAAATGCCAAAACAAACGTACACACAATTGATCCAACATAGATCCATAGGAAAATTATTCCCAAATATTTCCCAGTTTCAAAATGCATATCTTTTGCACCCAAATTAGCAGTCAAGATTCTAAAAACAAGGAAAAATGAAGCCAATGAAAACCATGAAACTAAAAGTGTAACCAATTGATAATAAAACTCCAATTGTAAAAACAATTTTCGCAATAATGAATGTTTTGATCGCCAAAGTTTGGTCCAGTGGAAAACTGCATACGCAGCTGCAAATAATGACCCATTCAACCATCTTCTTCTTTGTAATACAAACTCATCTATACTTTCAGGAACATCAGTCTCAGCTTTTGCCTCCTTGACATACCGCAACATATATTTATGATCCTTCTTGGCAACCAACTCAAAACAAAGAATTCTATCTTCGGCTAAATACATATTGGAAGTGAAGATCCCTGCTTCTTGGAAGTTGCGTTCTTTAACCTCCTTCTCATCATCATCATCAGGATCATCCACTTGATTGTTCATATTCAGATACTCACCTTTAAAATATTTTTCCAATGGACCTTTCCCATTTACATTTAAAAGTGCTTCATATCGATAAGCACTGAAAGCTCCTGGTAACACTGAAATAAATCCAAATACACTCTCCATTGGTTTATCCAAGATGTTTGAGATTTTATATTCAAAATTTTGAGCAGCAACCAATGGATTCACCAATAATCGTTTACCAGTTCCCAAAGATGCTCTCATCTCACCACAAGCTCCAGCTACATTGGGGTCCTTGAATGCACGCCAAAGGTAGTAAAATGCATCTTTTGATGGCTTGGTACCACAATCCAACAACATCACCACTTTGGGGTTCAAGATAGGTGCAAATGCTTGGAAACACCAACGATGAGAGTTAATCTTTCTTGCATTCTTCTCTTTAAGGCAAAACAAGAATTGAACCGGCGTAGAATTGGGAGCTAAATGAATATGGTCGTTGATGGTATCAATTCCAACCGTGGATGTGTATTCATAAATATGTGCCTTGACTGGCTTGTCATTGATTTTCGATTTGGCATATCCATCTTGAAATAAACCAAGTGCTGATAGAAGAATTTGCGTTCTCTTATTTAAATGCATACGTCCATCACTAACAATGCAAACGACAATTTTCTTCCAGGAATCATCACCCCATACCGGGTCAGATCTTTTCCGCAAATCTTCAATATTGTCAAAGATACCCTTTAAAGTCCTTGCTAAAAGAACCTCGTCTTCATTATACATGGTTATACAAACCATGATTTCGGTCTCTCGACGAGGTTCATAAAGAGCTTGACGTAAATTGTATTTGAACTTGATGTAATTGGATGGTCCACAAGTGGCGGCAGTGTACCTTAAAAACGACATTTCTCTTCCAGTATCGCCAATTTTCTTACAATAAGTGTCAAGTAATGCTTTTGGTGCAGGTGCATCGATGATGTAGTTACCATTGATAAGTCTAGCCTTTTTTATAGTTTTGGTGTACTTTAAATTATGACCCTTTTCATCGTAATCATCATCAAATGTGATTGTAGATCCTCGACTCCTAGTCTTTCTCATTGAAGTGCCAAGCCTTCCTCTGTTCAAAGTGGTATTTCTTCTCAAGATATCACCAGCATCTCCGGAAAACAAACTGTCATCGTCTCCATAAATATCAAAATCCTCATCATCTTCATATTCAGCATCAACAAGTGGATTAATAAGGTAATCTTCACCAGTTGAGAATGCAGGATGGTTCATATTGTAAACCAATTGTTCATGATCAGTGCCATAATCTTTATAATTTTCATAAAATGGGTTATCTAAACCTGGATTGTATGCAAGTGGTGGATACTTTAAATCATTCTTAAAAGACACCGTTTTTTCCCTCTTGGGGACATCATAATCATGAAACATATCGTCGTCGTCGTTATCAGGAAAGTACTTCTCGTTATACTTCTTTTCTTCATCACTGACAGCTGTACCGACAGAAGAAGAGTGGGTTGGGTATCTGAATCTCTCTTGCTTGCTAGTGTAATGGCCTTGACCTAAGTGTGACAGCAGCAGACTTCCTTCACTGGGGATTCTCTCATTGGGTCTTTGGATATGATGATAACCACTGATTTGACTATGTTCTGTAACTGATGGTGTGGGTTGTTGAACAGTGTCTACGTCGTCAAACAAGTCGTCATCGGACACATACTCGAATGGATTGTGTGACATGGTGATGAAAGCCTTGTTGGTGTGTCAGACGAGTGGCTTTATATATATATGGGCGTGGCTTTTGAATTGAAAAAGGTCAGGGGTAAGGGAAGAAAATTTGTGTTTTTGGCTTTGATTTGCAATGCTATGTGTTTAGTCAATTAAGCGGCTCCCTTCTTTCAAAGATGTAATTGGGAATGACAAAAGAAGGTTTGCAAGAAGCCGTTTGGTTAAAAAATAATATTGGAGTGAAAAGTATCAAGACTAAAGCAGCTATCTTTTTTTTAAAAAAAAGAATGGCTGTATAAATGCCAAAAGGAATGGAGTGAGTTGTGTAGTGTAGTATCGTTGTATACTCCAATTGGGTTACATAATTGTGTTTGTTTATTATTTAATATCCTATTTTTGTTGGTATACGTTTGTTTGTTTATCAATTGTCCCAATTGGGTAACAAAGGGGTTTTTTGTTCTATTTTAAAATATTTTACGAAAAAAAACAGCAGAAAGGTGATACAGCCACAAATTTACTGTAAATCTCCCCCCCCCTTTCATTATAAGATCTAGAACTGAATCAAATAGAGCTAGTTGGACGATATAAGAGACTTCTACAACCACAGCAACAGACACTATTCAAATTCAACAGCTACTACACTATTTAATCAAGCGTTTAGCCAAAGAACTTTGCATACTTTGACTTTTCCTTCTGCTTCTTTGCCTCTAATGCAGCCTCCACATCTTGCATCTTTTTCAGTACAAGCTCGTCATTTGGAATGATTTTATGAGCTGATTTCAAATCAGCAAGTGATGGCTCCAACTTGTGCATCTCATAGTAAGCCAGACCCCTTCTGAAATATGCTTTTGCCTTCTCCTGTTCTAAAGCATCGTCCAAGTCCAAAAGAAACGTACAATACTTGACTGTATCTGTAAATTGCTTCAATTGTAAAGTCACCAAACTCAAATTCAAATAAATCTTCTTCTTCACTTCTTTAAACTTTTTGTAAAACTCAGGATTTTGATCTTGATCAGGATCAAATTCAACAATATAACGTAAACATTTTCTCCATTTCAAATAAGCTTGAGTCTTATCTCCTCTTTTAAACAATATCGTCCCACTTTCTTTGATTCGTTCTATTGCAGTATAAGCAGATTCTACAGAATCTTCTTCAATGGTTTGATCATCATCAGGATACTCTTCATATATATCACCACCAGCTTGGTCGTAACTGGCATTAAAGATGGGAATATCCATCGAATCGTTCCATTCGCCACAAGACTCAATAACCACGGCAACTGTTGGTTCATATTGCGAGTTTGTACTTACCCTCTCAACTTCTCTAACCACTGACTTCCCATGTATTACATGACCAAACACTGTATGCTTCTTTGCTAAATGAGGTTGAGGAAATGTGGTTATGAAAAATTGGTCACTGGTATGGTTCAATTCTGTGTTAGCCCAACAGAGACTAAAAGTGGGACAGCTTTCACATAAATTCTCCTCTTGAAGTTCTTTGGAACTTTCAAGATTGTTTCCCTGTGTACCCTTGCTTGTCTCCTGCACCTGTATGATGAAATTTTTAATCACCTTGTTGAAATGGGATCCTTTGTAAGAATGTACATCAGTTGATCCACCACAACATAGCTTTAGGAATTGATTAGTTGACTTTGGTGCTTGTTGATCATATAGCTCTAGTACAATACGTCCAGTTGGCTTTGAATCGATGCTGATATCAAGGTATGCTTTTGGTTGAATGGATTCAATTTTCATTGGGAGATGATGACGTAGTGAAGTGAAAAAAACAGAAAAATAATTCATTCAAAGAAGATCATCAGAGTACATAATGATTGCCAACAGACTCAACAAAGTGCACAGTTCAACAAAACCATGTGGTGTAGCAATTGCTAGATATTCTAGCACCAGCTATAACTCACTTATCCACAACTCAGTCGAAAGCATCAATCAAATATTGGAAAAAAGTGATCGATCATCATATATTCTTGCTCAATACATCCCTGAACCAGCTCGAAACACATTCCTAGCAATTAGAGCTTTCAATCTTGAAATCAGCAAGATCAATGAAGGTGGGAAAAATACCCAGTCTCGTGCTTCCATGGCATCCAAGCAAATGACGCAGACTTTAGGAGTGTCAACTGCTGATTTAAAGTTTAAATTCTGGAGTGATTTGCTACTTCGTGTATTTACTGAGGATCCAGATAATTCGAAAGATTTGGGTGAGCCGATAGCCATTCTACTAAGAGATGGATTAAGGAATAACATGAATATTGATTTGTCCTATTTGCAAAAGTTCCTACAAACAAAGCGTTCGTTTATAAAGAATAACGCATCCTTCAGTAACACCAATGAGATTTGCAGTTATGGTGAAGGAACTTATTCCCAACTCAACTACTTGACGCAACAAGTATTGTTATCCCCATCTATATCGCCATCGTCTATCCAATTATTGCAAGCTTCACCAACTTTGCAATCACTTATTACTGATATTGCAGCTCATATCGGTCAAGCAACAGCTGTAGCATCAATGATCACTGGGTTGAGATACTATGCATCAACAAGAAACCAAGTACCTCTTCCAATCGATGTCATGAGTAAGCATGATTTGTCACAAGAAGCTGTATTGAGATTGTTTCAAGGGCACATAACCGATTCAAAAGAGGAGGAGCAAGACCTAAAGAACAAATTAAACCTGGTTGTGTATGACACAGCAGTAGTTGCTAATGATCACATGTTGACTGCAAATAAGAAACTAAATGATTTCAAAAAGGAGGTAAGTAAAGTGATTGACATGCATTCACATGATGAAAAATTTCAAACTTTTGCCAAAAGGTGGAGAGGCAAAATCCCAGATGCCATATTCACTCCCTTAATGGTTGGTATACCCACTAGTTTGTATTTGAAAAAATTGGAAAAGCATGACTTTGATGTGCTTAATACCAATGTTCAACAACCAGAATGGAGACTTGCTTGGACGTCATTCAAGGACTATTACTTTAGGAAAATATAGTATCCTTTTGTCTGTGTATAGTTTTAGTTTTTAGAATTTGCTTCATCTCCGCCCTGATTTGCTTTCTTGCTCAATATCTTGATTGGTTTAAACTCTTTCGGTTTAGGTGCTGGTTTATCCTTGGTAGTATCAACTTCCTTCTTTGTTGTATTATCCTCCTTCTTGTCTCTTCCCTTTTTGCGATTACGCTGTCTCTGACGAGATTTGGAAGCCCCTGAAGCATCCTTCTTGTTTTCGGTGGCCTTTTCTGCTGAAGGAGGTTTGTCCTTTTTGCTAGCGTCTTTGTTATTAGTTGTATCGTCACCTGCTGATTTGGTTTCCAGGTCTTTAGAACGAGGCTTCCTATTCCTCTTTCTCTTTTTGCCGTCGTTTTCTTTTCCTTTTTCCGACCCTTTTCCTTCTTCTGAGTGTTTATCTGTTTTCTTCACTCCTTCTTTCTCTTTCGAGTTTTGCTTAGTCTTTGCTTTTGGTTTCTTTTGCTTCTCCTTATCCTTATCCTTTGCCTTCTCGGACTCTTTACTCTTTTTATTCTTCTTACGCTTGGAAGCTTGTTCTGGTTGACCTTTACCTTGCTTTTCTTTATTCTTCTTGTTCAATGACTTGTGTATCTTCTTCAAATCGAAATTTTCCAACCCTTTTTCCAAATACAAGAGAAACTTCTTGTATATTTCGTCATCTTCCAAACGATTAGAGTTCTTATCAGCTTTTGATTCCACTTTCAAGTCATTCAAGCCTTTGGATTTGATCATTTTTTGAAAAACTGACTTTTCTACAATTGGAATAATGGAATCCTTCTCATCTTGAAACGGCTTGTTCTTCACAAACGAACAAAATTCTAATGAGTCGTTGGCGTTTCTGAAACTAACATATGCCCGGCTATATATAGGTAATTCGAACGGCGTCAGTGGATAAAATCCTTGGACAAAGTAGTACAGTTGTATCTTCGTTGCATGATGAGGATAAATATTCGCCAATTGATTCAAAAATTCATGTTCTTTTAAGCCTGGTGGAAGTAATCTCATTGTATATTTAACATGATGTTCTGGTCCACCTTTCAGAGACTTTTTGCCAATGGTAGGCTTGGAAGTAGGCGTGGTGGAGTTGATACCTTCAGAGCTGTGTTTGGCTGGGGCATTACGCTTTATTGTTGTAGTTGGTGATCCAGTAGTCTCTGAATTCCTTGTGGGTGCTATCGATGCCATTGCTTTACCAGGTCTCAAAATCAGTAGTAAGAATCTCCCTATCTTTCATACGAAGTTCTCTTCGGGAAAATAAACCGTGATTAATGTAACCTTCAAGGTGAGAGAATTCGGGTTTTGAATTTTTTTTCACCAGTTTTGAAGATAGCAAAACATACAAATCCTGAAAAGGCACTCTACAAATTAAATCATAAAAGTCTTTGAATGTACCGGTTATGGAAGCTATGATATTTTCATGGCATAGAGATTTAGAGCTGGTATTGTGAAAAGGAACCAGGTGCTGCATGGTCTAGTAAGGCAATCCTCCCTACAAATCCATGCTACCTCCGTGTGTCAAAGTTCGATTCAATTCAATCAAGGTGTTAGTAAACACAGATATCAAGCTAATTCATTGATGGGGATTCTTAGGTATACATATGTGTCTAAACAAATCTTTTGCTGCTTATTTGGCGAACGTATACTGAAGTGGGTATAGATAACAAGCAATTTTGAATTCCCTTGTCTACTGACTGGTTGATACAACAAGTACTGTGCAGGATAGGTTTATCACCCCTAATGAGAAGCCTTGTTTGCTCTTGTTGAATGCATTGATTTTGGAAAAGAGATCAACTGTACATGATTGGTTATTCCATGAAGTTATTCACAAGAGTTGAGGCTTGTTCTTTTAGTGAGTCCAAGTAGCTTGGAATCTTATCCCAGCTATTGAGAGCTTACTGTTGAGCATCTAAAGATTTCAAAACAGGAGTCCAGTCACTATAAACTTGAAACAGGGGTATGAGTGAAAGACATGTTGAATATCTATTCAAGGAGGGATATATTTGCTTCCAGGTTCTTAATGCGGATACATAATGGTTGTATCATGAGAATAGTACATTATCAAGTTGTTGAATGGTAGACTGGTTAACTGTTGTGCTTCTATTTTGTCTGGTCCTTAGAATAGTGGGAAAATGAGGCGTATTTAAGAGGGATTTTTACATTTAGTCATGTGATCTGGGCCTAGAATCAATACTGATGATTCTTTTATTCCATTTACATATAGATATAGTTGGCTGATATAGTTAATGTATATACATTTTTTTGATATGTTTAAAATTGCAAAAGTATGAATACAAAAGATAATTCTCAATTTTTTTGGTTGCCAAACTTCTGCCACAAATACACATCTACATCATCATCATCCACAACAACAACAGATCACTGGAATTCCCGTAATTCACCAATCTTGAGAAGGACGCTAAAAGACCTGAACTTGCTCGAAATCTGCCTAGCTGAACCAATCTCAAATATGGTAAGCTGTGACCATCAAATTTGTGGGCGGAGATCTGGGACAAGAGTCTATTTAGTTGAACTTGATGACGGATTTGGGGGGAATATGAATCGTGGTCTATCCCTAAGTACGTACTGATCTATTACAAGATTGTCAAGAGCATATTACTAACTTTACAACATAAGTCATCAAATAAAAGATTGAGTTTCCTTTCATCATCTTGGTTATCGAAGGTTTATCGTATTCAAAGACGAGTGAGCTTATAAACTCTTTGAAACAAACGGTTATTGAGGCAAAGGACTGGGTTAGACGTGATTCAGCCCACCACTTGTGATGAACTGCAAATTCAGCTTTTTCGGGGGAGTGTACTGTCATCTTCCTGTTCATTGGTGGTTTATTGTCTGTAAAGACAAGTGAGCTTATAAACTCTTTGAAACAACCAGGAAGTGGGGCAAAGGACTGGGTCAGACGTGATTCAGTTCAAAATCTGATGACACATCTACCCCCAAGGATTGACGAATCCTAAATTTACTTAAGGATACCGAACTCATCTACACATTTATTTTGGTGGTTTTCCGTTCTAAAACACGGGTGAGCTTATAAACTCTTTGAAACAGCCAATAAATGGGGCCCAGGACTGGGACAGACGTGGCTCAGCCCAATACTTGTGATGAATTTGGATATTCTCCCCCACCCAACTTGGTAGGGGTAAAGCTCGGACGCGAGCAGAGGGACGGTAGGTGGGTTTTTTTTTAGGATAGAGTAGGCTCCGCTTCGGAGCCGAGGGATAGTGGAGGGTGAAGATTATATAGTTCAACCTAGTGCAGAGTAGGCTTGTTTTCAACAACAAGCTGAGGGTATGGCGTCGGGGCACTAGATTGGGGGGTTGGGTGGGGGTAAGAGGTGAAGTGTATATAGTTAGTGGAGTGGTGAAGAGTATATAGTCACGTGTGGGTGTGTGGAGGGTGAAGAGAGTGGAGGAGAGATGAATGGCGGCGAGAGCTGGTGCTGGTAGGGGGAGGTGGTGGTGAGTGGTGGCAGTCGAGTGCCGGGGGATAGGTGGTGTTGGTGCTGGTGGTGAGTGGTGGGAGATGTGATAGGTGATAGGTAGTAGGTGATTGATGGGTGGTGAGAGACGTGGTGGTTGGTGAGAGACGGGGTGATTAGAGAGAGAAGTGGTGATTAGAGAGAGAAGTGGTGATTAGAGAGAGAAGTGGTGAATGGTGAGAGAAGTGGTGAATGGTGAGAGAAGTGGTGATTGGTGAATGGTGGGAGACGTGGTCATTGGTGAGAAGTTGATAGCAGATACGATGTTTTGGTGGTCATAACCAAAGGGAAGACCATATGATCCTCAATACCCTGTGGGGGTTTCATGTCTTGCTAAAGACTTGCAAAACAACCAGGGGTATACCAAATCAACCTTTTCACAGCGGGGTTCGATTTACGAGGTGATTGGTCTAGTCCAATAATGATCTTATGGAGTTGGGAAAAGCCCATGGATCAATTTCAAGGTCGGGAAACCCACCTTATTCTTTAGTATAATATATGTGTAAACAGCGTGTAATCAATTATCTCTATGTAGTTCATTCTCTATAAAACTATAACTGGAGAGCACGCTCCATTCTATTGAGGGTTTCACGTCGAAGTTGGTGTTGCGTAACCTATACAAACAAACATAGAAAGTTGTGCTTGACGCACATCATTGAACACATGGAATAGCATCGGAAGATACAACAAAAGAGCTTGACATTGCCAGTGTGTCCTTTTATTGCGATGAATGTTCGTTCGTTAGCATCAAGGGTGATTAGTATCGTATCTTGTGGAAACCTGCATCCGTAAGTGAGCATCGTCTTCTTTCAAGTGTGACATCATTCATTGAATCGTTCTGCTATTGTCGTATTCAGCTTATTAAGCCCCAGAGTAGTGACCGTTTTACGAATATCCCGTACATTGTTTCTTCTTGCCTGAATTTGTAATCTTCACAAGGTAACCAATAACAAGATGTGCAACCGCTCGTACTTGATTTGTAGAAGGTCATGAGAGAGCCGAACTGATAGATTTTGATGGATTGATTTTTAATGGTAGTTTCCAGAAGCAGTCTAGTTGATGGGATCGCTTCCACTATAAACCAACCTGAAAGCCAGCATCTTTCAAAAGGCCAGTCTAAACATCACCGATAATCATGCTGCACTGTTTGTAGTTCCAAAACACTTCCTCCATTCAATTCTTCCCCTTGGTATCTCCATTTAGGTAATGTTAAACATATCTTCGACAACAATTGTGCAAAACTTCCGGGGCTTGTAGCTGATACAAAACAGTTGAACCCAATATTGCTCTTGCTTTATTGACACGACGTCATTGATATGAACTAAATAAACAGTTTATCCATCCCAATGTTGCCATCATTCTTTTAAAAACATACAGTTGATATCTCAAAGTGTCAATTCACTTTTCCTGGATCCCCAATAGGTCATGTGTAAATCTGCTTTCCTCTGGGGAATCTATTTGTGCTTATATGGTCTGATCAGATGCTGATTATTGCTATGGAGTTGCTTGTTGCACTTTAATATAGGCCCTAACATTCCTTGATTATTAAACAATTGAGTTGAGCCATGTGTCTTGAACCAGAGCTAACAATTGAATGAAAAAAAAAAAAAATTGTTTGTTCAGGATTCATACCAATTCATCATCATCTGAAAGGGAAGCCAACTACTAAGACCCTTTCTCAATAATCATACAACCACCCATTCCGTAGCTAAACTGAAACCACCAAAGAATATCCACCTTAGTGTAGCATTTAACAAGAGAATAATCCTCGTGCAGTTCAATTTGTAATAAGTCTCAAATGTGGCCCTTTTCCAGAACCAATGGAGATTCCAGTACTAGCAGTGGTTTAGGTGATGGTCTACCGGCTGAATTGAAAGCTTTTTTAGTAAAAGAAAATACGCAAGTGAAGCAATTTGGACCTACTGAATCAACCAAGTTTGAAGCTTTGCCTCATGACAAACAAGTTTATAATAAGTTACAAAGACTTCCGCAAATGACAGAAACTGAAGTTTATGAATTGCAAGAATTCAAGAATAAGAATCAACTACATAAGGTTGTATCCATAAACTGTGCTGAAATTGAGTATAACTTGCACCAGTGCTATGAACAATTTTCCACAATACGAAATATGTTTCAATACCCATGTTTTAAACAGCAAAATGAGGTTAGAAGTTGTAAGAATTTACAAACTGATGGGTTAAAAGTATTGCATTATCGGGATTGCTACAATATGGAACAATGTACGGCAATGAAGTCCTTTGTCGATCAGGTTTTTGTGAAGAATTTTGGTGAGTTGGGAGAAGCAAGTGGGAGTGAGGAAAAGATAGATGCTTATTATCATGATTTAAATGATGGATTCAGATATTTCTGGTCATAGTGTGAAGAGGTGAATAATCAAGACGTTTATATCGATTTTGTTAGGTGTTATCTTGAGTATAACTTTTTCCTGCAACGGACCTGTGCTCCATTGGTAATTAAGTGGTTGTCAAATGGTGTCTGAAAGAAGTGAATTGAAGGGACAACTTTGTATTTCATCAAATTAGTCCTAAATGGTCTCAATTGAGGTCTAAATTTCTACAATTTAGAGGTTCGTAAGTGTACCACCACTACCCTTTTATCTTATTAAAAAGAGCTGTTATTTGGTCACTGTAGATGATATAGCTGTATATAACCTTAAACTGGTAAACTCTGTATATATACTGATTCCAACATAGTTTTGCTCAGTAAAAAGGCTTGTGGTAAAGGAACTTCTTGTTTGAAGATTGACACTTGTATCGTAGTGCAATTCTAGTATCTCTGTACACTCCAACTAGCACAGGTTTGCTGCCATGGTCACTACCCAGGTAATACGTGTAGATTGCCCTCGGTCTATATATGCATGGTATGTTTAAAGCTGCGAAAAAAAATCAAATTTGTATAATGCAACATTGAAATCATCTTTGTACGGACGAACCCTTCCTCTATTGAAGAGATGTTTTGGTGGCTATTTGAGATTACTTACTTCTATTAATAAAAGAGAAGATAGATACACGTACCCAAAGTAAGTAAGACAACTTTTTTTTTTTTGTAAAGAAATTTGCAACAAAATAAAGACGAAAAAACTTCAATAAATAGGGAAATAACATATGATATCTTTATGACAACACTTCTCTGATATTAACACCCTGGAATTAGAAACTACAAATATAATATTCTGAAATAATGGAACCCTAGAATTTTATTCAATTTGATTATGGTTTTAGGAAGAAGAAGAAGAGTTGAATGTCGTCATAAAAAAAACGATTCTTTTGCTGTGTCGTGTCGTAGTATTATGTCGTGTTGTCGTGTGTCGTGTGTCGTGTGTTGTTCTCTTTTTTTGACCAAAAAATTTTTGTCAGAAAAGAAAGACAACACAACCAACAGCACACACCACACCCAACAGCAAATCCAATCGATTACAACTGTTAGGTTAATAATAACAAAACACTGATTATCACTTAAAACCATCACTATAATCATCAACCACAATTGCCTTCGCTAACCTGTTTTCAATTTTGTTCTTGTTTCAACCGTTCGAACAGTAATCAGGAGTGGGACTCGCCTAATAAGAAAATGGAGTCAGATCATAATGGGACGTCGAAAGGGTGTAATAACAGCAGCAGCAAGGATTGCTATGCAATTAGCATTGATCCCATCACACTTACTGTCAATGAATGTATGATTATGGTATCAGCAATGAGGCGATCAAATAGGTGGTCATCAGGTGGGGTATCTCTATTGTTCAATGCAGGAGAGTTTTTTGGAGGCAGAGATAATGATAATGATGACAACGATGACGATGCCTTTTCCGATAACTTGGACATATCATCTATTTTGAATAATCACACCTCAAATTATGAAAAAAGCGTTGAATCTAATAATGTTGGTGGTGGTGGTGGTGGTGGGAATCTAAATAGACACTCACCGGGAAATCCCTTACTTTCATCATTTTTACAACTACGCTCAATTTTGTTAGAGTCTAAAGACATATTTGATATTGACAGTTTAACAATTCTTCAGCCATTCTTGTTGGTTATCAAATCATCCTCAACATCTGGTTTTGTCACTGGACTTGCATTGAATGCAATTTCGAAATTTATCACCTACGGTGTTGTATCATCAAGGTCAAAAAATTTACAAAACACATTGATACAAATTGTGTCTTCTCTTACCCATTGTCGTTTTGAAGCTGCCGAACAAAGTGCTGATGATGCAGTTTTGTTGAGAGTTTTGCGTTTATTGGAAAAGCTAATGGAAAGTCCCCTTTCCACTCTACTTCCTGATGATAGTGTATCTGAAATTGTTCAAACATCGCTATCTTTGGCTTGCAATAAAAAGAGAAGTGAAGTTTTAAGAAGAGGTGCGGAAATGTCATTGGCTTCAATCACAGTGGTAATATTCAATAGACTTAGAGACATAGAGCCAGATAAAGAAGTTGCTAGTGATCTTCAAACCAACTTTACGGATACAAAGCTTCCGGAAGATACGATTGGGGGAACTTTGGCTGAGAATCTACAAGCCAATGCGTCACAAGAACAATTTGCTGTCAACAAGGATCATCTACAAGAAGAACAAGATATGGATAACAATTTAGAGCCCTCATTTGGAATCAAGTGCATCAATGAATTCCTCGGGATATTAGTATCAATCATTTCCCCTTCTAACCAGTATCAGCATATGGAAAGTACAAGGGTGTTTGCATTGTCACTAATCAATACAGCTGTTGAAGTCGCAGGTTTCCAATTATCCAAGCATTTGTCTTTGCTAACTATGATTGCAGACCCGGTTTCAAAGCATGTATTGCAAATCATCACTACAACAGAATCATCAGCATTATTGAAACCCTCACTTCAATTGTTTTCAACAGTTTCTATTGTTTTAGGGCAGAAGTTGAAGCCCCAATTTGAACTTTCCATGATATTGATTTCGAGGTCTGTTTTGCCAAAACAAACCAATAGCAAGAAAGATCAAACGAAAGGAGGTAACTTACAATCGAGATCTCCAGATTCCAAGGAGCTACTTTTGGAAACTTTGAGCTTGTTATGGACTCGTAACCCTTCATTTTTTACCCAACTTTACATCGAATATGATTGTGATTTTGATAAATCAAATCTTTCAGTGGACACCATTAAATTTTTATGTCAATTGTCGTTGCCCGAATCAGCACTCAACACTACAGTCAATGTACCACCTTTATGTTTAGAGGGTATATTGCATTTCCTCAACGGCGTGAATGAAAGGTCGAGAACACTTCGCTCTGCTGACAAGGGAACTGCTACCTTTAACTCCCAAATTGAAAACAAGTTGAAGAAAAGTGCATTTATAAGGTGTACTGAAGTTATCAATCAAAATCCCAAAGAGGGGATCAAGCTTTTAGCCAAGGAGAATTTCATAAAGGATGAAAATGATGTTGTTGAACTTGCCAACTTTTTCTTTACAAAAGCAGGAAGATTGGATAAAAAAATGTTGGGTGAGTTCCTCGCCAAGCCTTCCAACTCGGATCTACTTAAGCATTTCATTGGATTGTTTGATTTTGAAGGTTTAAGAGTTGATGAAGCACTTAGGGTCTTGTTGAAAACATTCAGACTTCCTGGTGAGTCACAACAGATTGAGCGTGTTGTTGAAACATTTGCTCAGGTCTATATCGCATGTCAGAAGGAAGGTTTACGTGAAAATAAACCAACTTTGGCTTTTGATAATGAACAAACAGAACTGACAGAAGACAAAACAGAAGCAGTAAAGCCAGATAAGGATTCTGTTTTTATCTTATCTTATTCCATTATTATGTTAAACACTGATTTGCACAATCCACAAGTCAAACGTCAAATGCTCTTGGATGACTATAAGCGGAACTTGAGAGGCACTTATAATGGCAAAGATTTCCCTGATTGGTATCTCGCAAAAATATATCTGTCTATAAAGGATCGTGAAATAATCATGCCGGAGGAGCATCATGGAACTGAAAAGTGGTTTGATGATGTCTGGCACAACTTGATCTCAACTCAAGATTTTACCCAAAGTTCTTATGTGGATTTTGAAAACTCCTCCATCTACGAGTTCGATAAGGAACTATTCAAGTCGGTATTTACCGATATTGTTGATTTGGTGATGACTATCTACAAGGATGCTTCCGATGACCATGTATTGACTAGATTGATGTCTTCATTGGATAAAATCTTCAATATATGCATGATGTATGACATGGAAGATGCACTTGATGATTTGACATGCAGACTAGTTGAAGCATCCAATTTATCAAAGACAACATTGCAAAAAGTGTTTGTTGATGATAATATCCGTCCTGAAATCCCCATCACTCAAATCAAAATTGAAGGAAGAAAAGGGGACTTGTACGTTAGTGATTTAGCTGTATGGTTTGGTCGTAATTTCAAAGCGCAATTGGCTGCAGTAATGCTTTTTAGGTTGATGAAAAAGACAAACTGTAAGGTAACTAAATCATGGGATAAGGTAGTCGAAGTTGTGTTGAACTTGTTTGAAAATTGCTTGATCGATCCAAATATGTTTGTGGAGTTTCAAAAGAAGATTCAGCTTGGTCCATTACCCAAAGTGCCACCTATTTACGTCATCAAAAAGGCTAAAGCTTTAAACAACTCGGGTCTCTTGTCTACCTTTTCATCGTTCCTCAAGGGGTATTCAGATGAACCACCTGAACCTACAGACATTGAAGTTGAATCAACTATATCAACCATGGACTGTTTAAAGTCATTAAATGTTGCCAATATGCTTTCAATCATTTCCAAGAGTGAACTGTCAAATTTGGAAAAATTTATACACTTGTTGCTTTCGTCACTTCCAGAATATTCAGATGAAGTAAAGAGAATATACGAGTCAGAGACTTTATTCATTCTTGAGACTTGTGTTTGCTTTTCTTTGTTGTTGAATGATGGGGAATTGCAGCGTGTCGTGTTAGGTAAACTCAAAAATTACAAGTTGAGTGGGCTTGGGGAATTGAGATTGATTGCCTACAAGTTACTTTTGTTGAGATATTGTGAAGATGAGGCCGAATTGGTTGCTACTGTGAAGCAAGCTGGCTCTGTGGATAGGGAACTTGCTAGTAAATACGGTCGGCAAATTGTGCAACCTTTGATGTCGTTGACAGATGAAGATTCCTGGTGCTGTAAAGTATTGCTCAAGGAAGAGTCCTATTGGAATACCATGCGATTCTATGGATCTTTGCAAGCTTATGCGTTTGATATTATACCTTTTCTTGAAGCACTTGTCAAGAGCTCGCAACAAGAAATTACCCCCGATAATTTCATTCCTATTTTGGGGCTCTTGGATGAGATTTCCTCCTTGGGTGCTATTGGATCTCAATATGAATGTGAAAATGCGCTCTCAAAGGTTAAGAGTGCTGATGATCTGTACTATAGAGAGGTTGTTGGAATTTCCAAGAACTCAATAGATTTGACATCTACTCTAGCAGTGATGCTGAAGGGTGACAGTTTCCAGAAGCAAGATTTATTCTATTCTTCAGTACAAGCGTTGGCACATCAATGTTTTAATCCATGCAAAGAAGTTAGAGAATATTCAGTGAAGGCTCTTTCCACTACAGTGTTGTCCTTTGAAACTAATGATAAGAAAACATTCACTGGCATCTTCCAATATGGTCTTTTCCCCTTGCTAGCAGAATTAACCAAACCTGAAGTGTTCCAAGGAGGAGCGAATGGGTTTGATAAAACATACAATGAAATATTTCGCCTTCTTTGCAAGGTCTTTTTGAAGCAGGTTGACGAGTTGGATGTTGAAACTATTGAACAAGTGTGGATTGAGCTTTTAAACTGTGTTGAAAAGTTTAACTCTGCTAATGCGAAATATTTAACTCCGGAGTTAACTGAGTCGACTTCAGAAAGTTTGAAAAACTTGTTGTTAGTTTTGCAGACAAATGGGTTTTTGTCTGAGAAGAATCCTGGTATTTTACAGTCCACTAAAGATAAGGTTGAGAAAATATTTCCACATTTGAGTGGAGAGTTGAAGATACAACTGGATGAAAAGGCAGCTCCAGTTGAAAAGCCTCCAGTTGAAAAGCCTGCAGTTGAAGAGACAGCTCCAGTTGAAGAGACAGCTCCAGTTGAAGAGGCAGCTTCAGTTGAAGAGGCAGCTTCAGTTGAAGAGACAGCTTCAGTTGAAAAGTCACCAGTTGAAAAGCCTCCAGTTGAAGAGACAGCTTCAGTTGAATAGTGATTAGATCAAGTAGAACGGTTGATATAATGTATAGAGTTTTGATGAAGTTTTGTAATGAACATTGTTAAAGGATCGGAAAAAAAAAAAAAAAAATTGGAAATTCGATGAGCACCCCTACATCAAATGGTCAACACCAAATCTTACACTGAAAGGTCCGAATCGACCTCGTCTCCTGTTACTAGGCGATTGTTTCAATTAATTGAGCTGAAGAAGTCCAATTTATGTGCTTCAGTGGATGTTAGAACTACTGAGGAACTTTTATCATTAATTGACAAACTAGGCCCATTCATCTGTTTAGTCAAGACACATATAGACATTATTGATGACTTTTCGTATGAAGGTACAATTGTCCCATTACTTGAGCTTTCCAAAAAGCACAATTTCATGATTTTCGAAGACAGGAAATTTGCCGATATTGGAAACACCGTAAAGCACCAATATACTGGTGGAGTGTACAAGATTGCTCAATGGGCCGATTTGACCAATGCACATGGTGTAACTGGAGAAGGAGTGGTTAAAGGTTTGAAAGAAGGAGCTAAAGAAACTACTGATGAGCCAAGAGGATTGTTGATGTTGGCTGAGCTTTCATCAAAGGGGTCATTGGCTTATGGAGAATATTCTCAAAAGACAGTGGAGATTGCCAAGTCCGATAAGGAATTCGTCATGGGTTTCATTGCTCAAAATTATATGGGAGGTACTGAAGAAGGGTTCGATTGGGTGATTATGACGCCTGGTGTTGGGTTGGATGACAAGGGGGACAGTTTGGGTCAGCAGTATAGAACTGTTGATGAAGTTGTGGCCAATGGTACAGATGTGATTATTGTTGGTCGTGGATTGTTTGGAAAGGGAAGGGATCCAGTTGTTGAGGGACAAAGATACAAAGAGGCAGGGTGGAATGCATACTTGAAGAGAGTGGGTAAAAATTGAGTATTCTCTAGTTGCTTTACTATATACATTGGATATAATCAAGGTTAATCAAGGTGCTAGTATTTCAGGCTCCTCCATACTACTGACTAGTCTTGTTCTTGTGATTTCAAACACTAGTAAAGCCACCGAAGTTGCAGGTATTGTCGTGACGGCGTTTCTAATGAAACCACTATATGCGGCTTTAAACCAAGTAACTTTTGCCTTTTGCTTCATTCTTAGTACTTGATTAAATGTGTCGATATAAGAGTTGTAGTATAGTTTGATAAATGGTTTTTCCTTTCTAGTAGATGCACTGTAGATATCCAATGCTTCCAACCTTGATAAGTGTATTTTTTGAACTTTAGTTAAGGGATATTGTACCGCAAGTAATGCGAAAGCGGCAGAAGCTCCTGCAATTAAGATGAATGATGTCTTTAGGAGTCTTTCCAGTCTATACCTCTCTAATCTTTGCATCTTCTCATCAACTTTTACATCATCCCAACTGAATAATGACTGAAGCTTGCTCTTGATCATTTCCTCCTGATCACGGAAAAATTTGAAGATCTTGTAGGTTATGCTGTAACCCTGCGTTTTGATTGTTTCGAAAGTCGAAAAGTAAAAAGCAAAACCAATACTTTCTTTGATCAAGGAGAAACTATACCCTGCAAAGACACCAACCAATCCAATTTCTTTCAATTTATTGATTCCAAACTTCCATAAATTCTCATGTGATCCTTCTATCATCTCAGAAACTGACAGTCTTGTGTAAATTGCATCCACTGGAGCAGCAGCGAGAGATTGTACAGCTCCAGCAACAAACCCTGCTCTCCAAGTATCAATGGGTGAATACCAGTTGAAATCGGTGTTGCGATTGGTACCCCTTTTCGAAGTCAAACGATCCAAAGCATTTAAATATGTTGCGTACAAAATGACTCCAGTGGCTGAGTTGGCAATTAAGGGGGGCATCACTTGGTCGGGTATAAACTTCCATCCTTCTTTCCGCAAGACACTAACAAGCATTCCAATTGAAGAGTGTGTATGGAACTTGTAAGGTTTCTCGCTGATATTGTTGTGTCTATTTGCAAGTGCTCTCACATATGCCATATAATCAAATCTCGATGGACGAAATAACTTGACGGGTGATCTTAGATATAGACTCTGTATCTGGTATGCAATTGCTCGTATACCTGCAGTCAAGACTGACACTGCTTGATTACTAGCTTTATGTTCCGGAGTTTCCTCATCGATGGCCACATTTGTACTATTTTGGGAGTCATTGTATATTACTCCTGTGGTGATTGGAAGCACTGAGTAAAGAAAATTCTTGTCTCTTAAATTAGTCAGCTCCGTGTCATTTCTAGTGTGCATTATAGATGTGTTGAAAGATTAAAACACAGTCTATATCGGAGCATTGGTTTGTATATACCCTTTGCGTTTGATCTGTTATCACCTTGAAAGAAGTGCCAACTAACAGTGTGTACTAATTCTTTTTTTTTCTCGAATACACTTATGCACTCTGTTCCTAATGCATATAAAACGGTTCTTCAATTTTGTGTCATGATATACATATATGTATAGCGGACTATATGACTTTGATACTTTTTACTAACAACTACATCTATATACATGTGAGTAAGACAAGCTATATTGCTTGGCATATTATTGTAGACCAAGTGCTCAACCTTCAATAACGTTTAGAGTGATATTCGTCTGTTCAAAGAGGTTATAATGCCATTCTAAAACATATCACGTGCTTCGGACATATAAGTCTTAGAAAAAATTTTGACATGCTTCCGCCCTCCTAGGGACGTCCAAAATTTTTGTTTTGGACTTCTGGAGTTGCACGGAGCGCATAATGCAGCTATCAACGTGTCTGACGGTGGATCCAAGGTTGGAATCCACTTTTTTTTGAGTGTTTCTCAAAAATCCGACCATGTTTTGTTATGCTCACCAAAAATGCGCATAACCACTCCGGGAAGAGCGTTACGATGGTGCGGATGAGCTTGATGAAGCATGCCGATGCGGTAGTGAATGCCGGCAAGTCAGATAAAACCAGTCCTTTGTCCTGTGGTTGCACCAAAGTGGAACAACTATTGTTTAGGTGCTAAAAGATTGGAACAAAAAGTATTATAAAATTTATTGCATTCACCATATTTTCGTACAATAAGAGGGAAAATATACAAAAAAAAGCATCTATTCGTATTTAAACACACTGTATAGGTCAATTTCTTAATACAATCTCAATTTTTCAAAGTATAATGAAGAAATCAGCTCTAAATAAATGTTTTGCAGTGAAATTTATATGGTGAAGAATAAAAATATAAAAAAAGAAAACGCATTTTTGAAGACTAATTGCCGGGTAACTGAGCCTAAAAGGGTGTTTGGTAGCGATGAAACTTCACCATGTTGTTTCTATTTTTAATTTCCAATTCTATCACGTCACAAAAAGCTGCTAAAGTTGAGTTGAGTTTGGCGGAATACAGCCTGTTATTTGTTAGAACTAAAAAACAATAAGCTTAAACTAAAAAAAACCCGCCTAATCACAAAATGCCTTATCCTATATTTCAATCTAAAAATATCTATATATATACGTCCACATTACTGTCAAACCAGAAGTGTGATCTTTTGAAAGAGTTATAGACCGTGGCGAATAAATTATAGGATTAACAAAAATGATGTACGCTATTATTCTATTGGTCATATCAATTACTTTTGCAAGCACTCAGTCAACTGTGGAGAACACCTCCAAGCTTACTCCAGAAATGGAGGATGCCCTTGATCAGATTAAGAAAGAAATGTGTCATTACAATCAAGAGAATATGCTTATCTGCAAGGATCCGTTGAGTAACAACTATTTTGAGTTCAAGTCGGAGTTAGATCAACAAAACATGGAGGCTGATGAAGCATTATATGCTGCTGCCGCACAATATATAAGCAATTGTCGATTCACTGAAGATGAAATCCTCAAGGTCATTAATGCTAGACATTCCCTTGTCGAAAATAAAAATGACCAAGTTGCCTTAGGTGATGCTTTTGATGACTACTATTTGAGCGCTGAATCGCAGAGCTGGTGGAAGGGGCTAGTATATAGAATATCCCAAGGGTTGAGCACACAAAAAGGCTATTGGGATGATACTAAACTGGTACTTGGTGACAGTTCCACTAAACCCAAATCAATTTGCCATGTGCAAGACACAAATGGTTTGTGTCTCATTTGGCTGAACTATAACACCCAATATCTTCCTAATGGAGCTTCCTCGGACTTGGCTGGGTTTAGTGATAGGTGTATCGAGGCTGGCATGACTGCGCAGGTGAGGTGTTCCATGGCTGCTGAATCTGTCAGTATTCACTGCGTTGGTGATTCTGGCTAGTACATAAGAAACCTTTTTCTCTAACAACTCACTACAAGAATACTCGAACTGTACTCATTTTGCAATCCAAATATTTCAAACGCTAAACATTACTTTTCTATCCATCTAATGATTCTCATGAATCCCTATAGAGATGTATCTCACTCTGCTTGAAATATCTTCTCGCGTCTTCATCTATCAACACCAAGGAGAGATACGTTCTAACCGAAAACTTTTTATTCACATCCTTATAGGTTGGCGTAAGATCAAACCCGCTTAAGAAGAGTCGGATTGGAATTGTTTCGCCTTTGACTGGTGCACCATCCATGATTTCGAAACGAACAACTGTCTCACTATCGGTTATTTGTTTAGGACTAGAACCCACTGTTTCTCGTCTAATCAATGATAGCTCCATGTGCTTTATTTTCAACCTTACGAGTAAAAAGTAGATTCTGCCAATGATCACATCTTTTAAGGAAAAGCGAGACTTTGAGTATTCAAATTCAATATGTAAACAATCCTCTATTCCCACATCCATTTTTACACCAGTGCCGGAATCTTTCTGTTTTGGAGCAGCTTGCATCGAGCTACGAATGGTGTCCTGTTTGTTCAGCTCATCTCCGTTTGAAGTGTTTGTGTATTGGTAGACCCAAAGCTCCTTTTCCCGATTAATTTCAGCATTTGACTTTCTTAAAACTGTAACCTTGACATAGTACCTCAATCTGGCATTTTTCCCTCGATAGCTTTCGTACTGTTTTTCAACATTTCTAAACTCAAACGGATACGATTCAGAATGAACTAGTTGGCCCGGAGCAGCTAGCTCTGTTGCTAATGATAGAAAATTGGAAGTCGATATCCCATCGTTGTTGGTCTCAATTGTCCCCAAAAGTTGTACTTTTACCCCTTGATGTTCTACCCTCTTACCTTCTTTCGTGAATAAGGTGACAACTCCTTTCACAGTCTCTCCATCCAGGTAAATAGGTAGTTTATCAATACGTCCATGAGGATTCTTCACTTCCGCGTGTTTCCGACTTTCTTCATTCTCCAACCTGATTTCAATCTCCAATGGTGTTTTAAAAAAAATTGACATTGTTAGTGTGTGTGTGTGTGGGTTATGCTCTGAAGGTAATGGGATGTTTGAAGTGTACTGACGGTGGTGGTGGTGGTTGAAATTTTGTTGGTTTTGGTTTTAGTGCACAGCATTAAAACGAAGAAAAAAAATTAGAAAAACAACCGAAAATTGATTACATTACAACCAAAAATACACCCAAAAGCAAAGCACACACTCAAACACTTTACAGTCTTGACACGCAAGTGCTTTATCAAACCAAAAAAAAGCTACAGAACTGTGCCTGGCGCATATTCATATTTACCCGACTTAAAGTGAAAGTCAGGATATACAATTTTTTCGCTAACTACATTCTCAAAGGGAGAGGGGGTGGCCAGTAGTCTTTACAAATGTCGAATAATCCATCACTTGATGAAATAGCACCGGATTCAATATCCCCAGGGAACACTCACATAGGAAAAGGAGACCAATTACTGCCCGTAGACACGGTTATTGCATTGCATGATTTTCAAGGATCTCAGGAGTCGCACTTGTCATTGACTTTGGGAGATACTATTTACGTGTTGGCCACATCTGCCACTGGTTGGTGGGATGGCGTAATTTTTGACGATGATGGAGAGGCACGTAGAGGTTGGTTTCCAAATACTTATGTTAGATCAGTCAATTATGTTCAACCAGTTCTTAAGAAGATGAAAGATAATAAAGAGTTGGATTCAATAACGGCAGCAAATACAGCTGCAAATGTCTTGATTCCTTCATTTACAAGTCTTTTGCAAAAGAACCTTTTGGAATCGGAAAAGAATTCACCCTCAGGTGGTACTCGTAAAAACTCAGTTGTCAGTTTCGCCAGTTCAGAGACAAGTATACCTTCTGATTCAAAAAATACTACTCAGCAACCACTGGGCTCTGACACCGAAGTCTTGTCTAAACGCCCCTCGTTCAGCCAGAGCATGAGTCAAGAGACTCAGATTACGCAAAGCGATATGAGTTCTTTACAAAAACATCATCTGCCTTCCTTGAGCAACACCGAAGAACTAAAGCTAGCGAGTTTGGAGGAAGCTGAGTATTTAGCCGATGAGTACAGAACAAGGAACAACAAAACCGTTACTTGGTTGCCACGCCCCACTACTTCAGGAGATTTTGTATTTTATTGTCAGCAATTGAATATTTATTGCGAGACTTTGCCGTTATTGTCATTTGATCCTTTGGCAATTCCTCCAAATTTAGAGTTCCCAGATGCCGAGAACATTGAAAATGTTTTGCCTGTAAATTTAACAGACATTCAAAAATCAAGTCAGTTAGCAACGGTGAGGGAAAACTCCATCACTCCATCTTTTGACTCTGTTAAAAGGGATTCGAATTCATCATTGAGTACACAAAGCACAAATGCATCTTACCATAATTTTAGTAAACCACTTTTTGCTATGGAAGGATTATTTTACAAGCATGGGTCGGATGTGACCAAATGGTCTACTTTGAGACAAGAAATTGAATCTTCGCTTGATTTGTTGTTGAAATCACTTCTGAAACCAAAGAGAGTAATATTCAATACTCATTACACGCGATTAAACACATTAGTAGCCATATTATGCTCATCGTTAAGGCTTGACCAGGGTGATTACATGAATGGCGAGCATGAGGGTACAATTAGACGAATGCTCAAGAAAATCTGCCACACCATGTCCCATTTATACTTAAATTGTCTTTTGTTTCTAAACGAGTACGAAACCGATGACCTTCCTCCGGATGTGGTGCGACTCCATGCCGCAAGCCCAACACGGGATGACCTCAGTGTATATAAAACTCCACAGGGTCCATCGGGAACCACGAGTCCTACAAATCTGGGAGATAATGATTACAAAAACTCAACATTTGAACAAATAGAAGCTGATGTGGATATATTGAGAAATTGCACAAATAGCTTCGTTGATATCTTCATCAAGTTAACTGAGGACAAAATAGTGCAAACAAGAGACTATGACTCTTCTGATATATCTGATGACGAAGGTGTGGAACGTGCTGACATTTTGCCTCAAACGTTGCCGAGGTTCCTTATGGGAGAATTCAATGGAGGTAATTGGTGTAATCCGTTTTTTGTTCCCAAGAACAACTTTTTGAATGCCAGTGGTAATGAACTCAAGAACAGACATCACACGAAAGTTTTGCTTGATCACCAAGTGTTGGAGACAGTGTCTCGTTACCTGGCAGAAATGATCAAACTTGGCGAAGAAGCTTGTAACATACTTGAAACTTGGGGTAATGAAACAGATGGGCAATATTCCGTAGAAGAGAGGAATTCTCAAGTTTTGCGGCTAATTTACAGATTTCTTCATCATTCAAGTTCTTTGATAGATCTTATGGAATCGTTTGATTTTACTGTGTTTTGTTTGGTGAAAGCAGATGAATTTAGAGCAGGAAGCGACATTAATAAAGTTAACAAATCACTCAATGCATTATCATTAGCAGGTCCTCATAATAGTACCGATCTCAATTTAATGTTTGATTATCCAATTGTTTTGGATTTTTTCCAATTTAAACAAGATTTTCATATATTGGTGCTGCATGTTATCATGGCAACCCAATCATTATCGATTGGGAAAGTTGGTCCCTTGTACAAAGACTTGGATAACGAGGACCTTTTATTTTATGATAAGGATATTTTAAAGAATGATAATGAAAAGACAGCCATGCTTTTGTCAAGTGTTCTTCTTTCACGAACAGAAAAACTTTACAATGAGGACAACGTTGATTCCGAGGATGTACTCTCAGACCTACTACAGGATAGTATTGGTGCATGTACCAGTGTTGTTGAGATTACTCAAAAGTTGATTGAAGAAAGAGAGACCATTTTGAATTATGCTACACGTGTCATGCATAATGAGTTTGATGTGCAATTGTTAATGATGGAAAGAAACAATACGTTGTCTTCTGAAAAACTGGAAGATCACTCTTATTATAGTGGTGGCCAAGTCAGTAGTACAAAAGATGTTCCGTGGTATTTACAAGGTGATCATGAAAATGACTTGCTCTTGGATGTAAAGGGAAATATCAAGGGAGGTACAAAGGAAGCATTAATTGCACATTTGACGCATCATGATATGTTTGATAGTCAATTCAATACGGCATTTTTGTTGACATTTGCAACCATGATGCCATTGGGAGAGTTGATTAGACTATTAATTGAACGTTTTAGTGTTGAACCACCGGAAGGATTAGGGTTTGAAGAGTACAATAATTGGATTGTACGTAAACAGAACCCCATTAGACTCCGAGTAATGAATATTATGAAGTTATTGATTGAGAAAAATTGGTCACCTTCATATTTCAACGAGTCAGCCATCAAGAGATGGTTAAATTTTGCCGAATCAGAAGCTGTTCAGTCATTTTCTATTGGAAGATTGCTAGCAAATGAAATCAAGAATCTTTTGGCTGGAAAAATCTATACAGTTGATAGACAACCAGTTTTCCCTAATCTGAGACCACCAGCACCATTAACTAAAGGTTCATCATCGTTTGTGAAAAAGACCAAATTGTTGGATATTGATTATGTTGAGCTTGCTCGACAATTATCCTTGAGAGAGTTTAAGATGTATTGTGCTATATCCAAGTTTTCATGCATAGCCAAAGTGTGGGGTAAGAAATCAGGTTTAAATGAGAGTATTGAAAGTATAACCAAATTTATCAAGTATTCCAATCAATTGACAAACTTTGTTGCATATATGATTTTAAGGAAATCTGATCCCAAGAAACGGGTTCAAATTATTCGGTACTTTATTCAAGTTGCTGAAAAGTGTCGTCAATATAATAATTTCTCATCAATGACGGCCATTATATCGGCTCTTTATTCATCACCAATACATCGATTGAAAAAGACTTGGAGTTTTGCTAGTGCTGATTCATTAACTTTATTGAAGAATATGAACAAGTTGATGAATTCAAGTCGAAATTTTAATGAGTATCGTGATGTATTGAAATTTATTGGATCTGAACCTTGTGTGCCATTTTTTGGAGTGTTTTTATCTGATTTGACATTTGTGTTTCATGGTAATCCTGATTATTTACTCAATCGAACCAGGATGATTAATTTTGCCAAACGATCCAAGACTTGTGATATTGTTTCTGGTATTGATCGATTCAAGAATGCTGGGTATAATTTCTTGGAAGTGCCTGAGATACAAAAGTATTTGGATACGTGGTTTGAGAAATGTCCTTCTATTGAGGAGCAATATCAATTGTCATTGGCATTAGAGAAGAAGAATTGAGTGGGGGAAAGGAAGTAGTATAATGAAATAGTTTAAAGGAAAGTAGTTTAATAAAAGAAGGAGGAGAGAAGGGTACTGTAGATTGGATGGATGTTCCGATAATAAGGACATGATGTCCATCCTACGTTGATTGTATATGAGGTTTTATAATCTTTCTCTTGTAGATAGATAGAAAGTGTCTCTTTATTTATACCGCGGTGAAATGTCACATGCCTCCACACCATAACGACAAAAATAAACTTCACGAGATAATATTTATAATAATACCACCCCCTTGACCACAGCATACCACTGGCTTACACCACTACTGCAGACTAAGTTATACAAGTGTAACAAGCAAAGCTTTTATACATTAAAAGAGACGATGGCACTTAGACTCCAGAAAAGAAAGTTTGAACTACGATCTTTGAAACCGGCATTGATAACGTGTGCTGTTATTGTGGGTGCAGGAGTATTGATAGTTAATACATTTCCCCATGTCAAGACTACATTGTATCAATATTTACATGGTGGTGTAGCTGAGGAAGAGGAGGATGGGGAGGATGAGGAAGAAGAAGAAGGAGGTGGTAGTTTATCTGGTGAAACGGTTATTGTTGAAAGTATACATCGAGACCCAAACAATGAGAATAGGACTATTGATAGTTTTCAGGTTGTACGCTGAAGAAAGGGATTAAATAAGAGGAAAGAGGGGGGAGATGGATTTGTTTTCTGAGTTTTATGAAATGAAGAGAGAGGACAACAGTACGGAGGACAAAGTATGGAGGACAAAGTACAGAGTACAAGTGCTATCAAAGCAAACGATTAGCTGTTTTAAATTCTATTGATATCTATTAAGTAATAAGTCTAAATGTTTATCTCTTATGATGAAAAGATTGTAACAAGTGTTAATGTATATCTCTTATGATGAAAAGACTAACAAGTTCTAGATGTATGCTCTATTCCATTGGGTTTTGTTTCCTTGGTATATATCTCCATCCTTTTGGATGGCTATTAACTCAGTTTCATCTCAATTAATGTAGATTATTCTTCTCTCTCCAAGATTTTAACCCATTTTCAAATATGTTTCTAGTTAATCCCAATCTTTCATCAGGAATATGAACAAAATAACAATTAATCTTTCCAACATCTCTATTTCTTAATTCATCATCAAATAAAATAAACTCTCCTTCTTCCAATTGTTTTGTTAATTGTAATTGTTTTGCTGCAAGTTTAATATGTTTAGTTTTGGATCCTTGCCCCCATTCAAGAGCATTAAAATAATGAATTGCTGGTTTATTATCAATGTATAGTAAACTAAGTAATTTTTTAGCAATTTGTGGCGTTGCTGTTCGACTAGCTCCGATGATGGTGACGTTGTTTGCAGCTAGTTCTAGTATTATTGATTCTACATCGGGGTAGAAGGATAGTTTCATTCCTGATGAGTCAATAACTTGTGATGAGCTTGAATTTGAGGATGGTTTTATTGGTGGTGATATGTGAGTGTCACACCAACATGGCCAAAGCGTGTAGTCCAAGTCAAATACTACAGCTGCAGGGTATTCTGAGTTGGTCATTGTTGGTTTTGGTATGAGGGCAGGTGGTGTAAATGTTGAATAGATTGCTATTTGGTTTCTTAGCGAGCAACATCACTCTCTCTCTCTCTCTCTTTCGATACGAAATTTATCAAAAATGGTATTTTTACACCACAACGAAATCAAACGATAGTACTTTATAAACACATAACTGTGAAGTGTAAGAAGGAATATAGATTGGCTACGTATGCAAGAAGTGAAGGTGTAACATATGTATATATATAATTGGAGTTGGGAGAAGTTACAGCAAGTTTTGTGAATAGTTATGGTCCTTGAAGTAGAAACCAGTCAATTTGAGTACTCTTTTCTTAGTTGTGGGCCTAAAATTGACAAAACTTGTTAACAGAAGAGTAGAAGGATATAATTGAAGATCCACTTTACGATGTACTTTTTTCGTGTATAAAACTCCGATATTATCTAATGTTCCTTCCCTATCAATCAAAGACTGTGTGGTTTTTTGATTGCAAATTGTTGCAAAATAAATTAAAAAAAAAATAGTATTTTCATTCTAATGGTGTGAACAACTATAACAATCGTATATTATACTACTTGGATTGTTATTATTAAGCCATCATTTTTTTAGTTGTCCTATCGTAAGCTATTAATCCACTCAAGGAGGATAAGTAAAAGTTTGTAGCAATTTGTTTTACTTTAAAGTAGAAAGTTATTACTAGGAAAGAGGTTATTACTAGACAAGTTTCATTGCGGTTGGATATAACCCTCTTTTGTTTCTCCCTGTGAAGGATATTTACATATATATATATATATATATATAAATGAGTAGTATATACTTCATAAGGTACTAGTGTAGATTGGATAAGGGGTGTCTTATTATTGTAGTGTGTTTAGAATTTAGTGTCGTATTTTCATTGTCGTAAGATGCAAATATATGACACACTCTGGCTTTTCGCACTCCCACAGCTCCACTCCACTCCACTCCACACTTAACACTTAACACTTAACACAGTTAACAGTCATTTTAAAATTAAACACCCCCTTTTTCTCCTTCTTATCTTCAAACACACACACACACACACCAAATCAATCAATCAATCAATCAATCAATCAACTGAACACTATACCAACTGTATCAACTGATTGTCACTTCTAGCTTTAGTTATCCCTCTTTTTTGGCTTTATTTTAAAGTGGTTTGCCCTTGCCTTGCTATTATTACTAATTGCCATCGCCCCACCCCCTTCAAAGTCAAACACCCAAAAGAATATCACTACCACCACTACACTACACTACAAAGAACCATAATCACTATCCCATCTCAACATGCCTAGGTCTGAACAAATTGTAACCATCAAGATCAATATCTTTAATGCTGGTGCTGGTGCTGGGAAAGTAGGTCAAGCTAAAGACGGAGCAACGAACACCACACTTTTTGAAAGAACATTGCATACTAGAAAAGAGGATTTCTTATCCATTAAATCAAAGGATGCATTGTTGAAATACATCAACACAAAGATCTCATCAGATTTGTTGCCAAAAGAATCCAATCAATTGAATTTTACAAGAAAGTCAAAGAAACACAAATGTTTTATTCCTTTGGACAATGAAGAAGATTTCAAGTCTCTTGGTAGGAGCTTAAAGGTGAAAAACCATGTCAAGTTGAATGTTGAAGTTTTGCCACTGTCTCAAGTGTCATCACCATCTTCAACAACCTCGTCATTGTCATCATCGTCTTCAGAGGGAACTAAAACTACACCAACAGTTCCCACTGCTACTGACACTACTGCTACTGCTGCTGCTACTGCTGCTGGTGATCCTGGCTCAAATCCTATTGCATCAATTGATTTTGCAAAATTGGGAGATGCATTACTCGAAGCAACTTTAGAGCATTTTAAGGATTTCTTTATTGAAAACAGACCTAAAGAAGCAGGTACGAATGCAAATACACCTACACAAAGGAAAGAACCTGTTGCAGCTTCTGGTGAAGAACAAGAAGAAGATGTTGTTGTGCACGCAAATATTGCATGTGATAGATGTTGCCCTGATGACTTTGTTACACTCAAGGGGGTTAGATATTGCTGCTTAGTTTGCTCTAATTATGACCTTTGTGCTGAATGCGAGAGTAAACAACAAGCTGGAAAGTTGATTTATGGAACTCATTCCTATTTGCATCCAATGGTTAAAGTCACCAAACCAGATTCATTCTCAAGAGACTTATTTAGCAATAAATTCAATGTCTTTGATAAGGAAAGATCCGATCCTTTCCCCAATTCGAAATCTAATGATATCATTTACGACATTCCATTGTCTAGTTGCTCAGCTGACAATAGGTTCAGATTGGAAACCCTTCTCCAATCAGAAGGATTTGAACGTTTTATTAAGGATGTCGATGGTATAATTGACAGGAATGACAAATATTTACAACTTTTGAGTATTTTGGATGCAAATGGGTATAAATCTACCAACAAAGATGACATGCACAAGATTTTGCAAGATTGCATTGACACTTACTTGTTGAAGAAGGCTTTTGAAGAGTCGGCTGTTGAAGAGTCGGCTGTTGATTATCAGCAAAGTGAAGATGATGTTAAGGATTTTAAAAGCTCTGATGGTCAAAGAGTGGAAGGTGAGTTTGAAGGGATGTACGATGCTACAATTAATTTGAGTTTGGGATCGACAATGACAAAACTGTCACTTCAATTGGTCAACGAAAGTGGTACTACCATTAGTGATGGTGATTGGCATGTTGTGCTTGTTGATGGTAAGGGAAAAAAGTATTCAACTGTGGTCAAATCTGCTGTTGTGAAGGGAAGTCAAGTTAAATATTACAAATTAGATGCTATTCCTCAAGACTTTGTGATTGATGACAATGCAACATTGCTGGTTATTGCCCCCAACGTAGTATTGACAAGTGTTTCGGTAACTGGAAACAAATTCCTTATGAAGATCACGAACGAAGACGCTCGGATCGAGCATTTGATGGATCCAGTTGACACCTGTACAATCAACACTGATAAGAAACTGATTGATGAGTTTGAGTTAGTCAATGATAACGCAATGGCCCAAGCTATAGAACAAATCAGTGTTTCTTACAAAATACAATCAGGATCGATTCTCAATATCGAATTGCAGAACAAGTCAAACACCACTTTTAGCTGTGCTGATTTAAAGATTGTGGCTTATTTACAAGAAGAAAAGGTTGTGGAACTGGTCTTCCACAAACCTCACAACATTAAGCCAGGCTGCTCATCTAAATTCAACTTGACTTTAGAGAACCCCTTCACTAAGTTCCCACTTCGTATGGAATTCCATTTCAATGATAATAAAGCAACATGCACCTTTTCTGAAGGTGAAAAGCAATCAAGTTTGATGCTTTTGAGTGAACAAGGTGATAGCACTTCAGCCATTCCACATAAAGGGGATTCTGAACTTTTGGATGATAATGAAGCTGCAAGACTGGTTTCTACAACTCAGTCAGCTTCTTTCCATTCGATGCGTTTGCCAGTTTTAGCTCGTGAGAGTGTCGACTTGTCAGAATTCATGGATGCCAGTAATGGGTCTGGAGCTGACAAAGAAGATCAGAATGAGTACGATGTGTTGGATGATGAAGTGGAGATTGATTCTGATTATGAGATTCTTTCTTTAGCTAGTACCGATTCCTATTAGTTTCCACTGTGGCCTTTTTTTTTTTTGTTCCTCCTTCATTTTATTTTAGTTTGGTTTCTATGGGTTTATAGCTTCTGTTTGGTTTAATTTACTATGTTGTTGTTTTTGAGGTTTTGACTGTAGTTACAGCTCTAACCTCGTGTTCATTTTAAGCAATAATTTGCTTCTACGTAGCTGTTGTCTTGACAAATACTAGGTATCAACAACTCAATTGAAAAGTGGCAAATAATTTGCGACAGTAGAAGCATATTTTACGACACAGGAAGACAGGTCTCAGATTATTTTGCGACACACAAAAAAAGATGAAGCAAAGGAAAAGGACCAGCAGATGCCAGCGACTAAGACGACTTCACACAGACACAAATAAACGGAGTAGAGACAATGACGAGAGAAAGGAGTGAGAAAGGAGTGGGGAAGGAGTGAGATGAGGCTTCAATAAAACCCTCATGCGGTGCAGTTGCCGTGATGGCCAACATGGGGAGGTTGAATCGTATGAGTAGCAATTTGGGGCCCAGTTTTCACCACGGAGTGCACAACAAGCAAACAGTCAGCCGGTGTGGTATCTAGTCATGAAATGAAGCTACTGAGAATACACTTGCAGTAAACCACACGACTGGGACCGGTTATTGAGCTGCTGAACTCGGTGCTAATTTTCGCACACGTGATCTCGGGCTTATTTCTCCGGGACCGTGCTTCGCCGTCATCGGGACGTCCAAAAAATTTTTTTTGGACTTCTGGGGGTGCACGGAGCGCAAAATGCAGCTATCAACGTGTCTGACGGTGGATCCAAGGTTGGAATCCACTTTTTTTGAGTGTATCTCAAAAATCCGACCATGTTTTGTTATGCTCACATAAAATGCGCATAACCACTCCGGGAAGAGCGCAACGATGGTGCGGATGAGCTTGATGAAGCAGGCCGATGTGGCAGTGAATGCCGGCAAGCCAGATAAAACCAGTCCTTAGTCCTGTGTATATACCAAAGGGAACAGTAACTGTTAGCTGCAAAAAGATTGGAACAAAAAGAGAAATTGCTTTTGTTCTCAAAATGTCGTGTGTTGATAGTGCGACATTGTTATCTACGTGTGAGTTTTCTGGCATAACAAAATACCTTCACATTTGTGGCAGCTGAACACATCTGTGGCAATTGAACTTATTCAGTGGCAAATCAACACATTCACTCTTCTCAAAGGAAACAGAATCAACATATCAACAGTACCCAGTATATCTAACCTAATGGTTAGAATGTCAATGCTAGAGAGACCGCAAATATTGCATTTTTATCATATTATATCTTACAAGGAGGAGAGGTCACCGCATCAATTAAGATCAGTCACAAGTTCACCACCAAAGCAAGCGAGATAAGCAGATGACGAACATAGACACCCATGTGAAGGAGCACTGGAGATGATCGTTTATTGAATATTTTAATGGTTTGGAGTAACAAATTTGGACTACAGAGACAGAGCGGGTGCAAACATTGCGGTGCTCTCTTGTCATCGACACCTAGACTCCATTTGAAAGTCAGGGATGACGTGGTCATTCCATTTCCTCCTGCTGCAGTAAAATGAAAGATTTCGATTCCCGTTCCAGCTGTTGGATACGGTGACAGCTACACCAATCGTCAATTGGTTACCGCTGAGAGGCAACGCAAAGGTGCTTGATAATATTTGATGACGTAAAGTCCCACATGTTCTCAGTCTGACCCATGAGACATAAGTGAATGGAACAGCCGTCTGGCAGCAGGAGATGATGTGCTCCAACTAGGTTCATGAAAGCAGTGTACACCAGTGGAAACAAGAGGCAGAGGAGAAAGTCATGAAGGATGGTCGGGGTCAATTGCATAATAACAAGAGGATACGTGGAGACCCATGGTGGAAAGCAAGGAGTCACCATAGCGCAACTTGGAGCAGCGATCAGTCTCTTGTTGTCGTAAAAGTGGGGGCGGATACAGTTGATTACCAGGACGATAAGGAGAAACAAGGGAGTTTTCAAGAAGCATCGTGAAATGAAAACAGAGGCTCTTCCATGCAAGGCTATGACGCATCATAAGTTTGCAAATCCCGCATACTACAACGTGCTTATACAAAGTATAGAACAAGATCTGCGAGTTATCAAGATTTTAATCTCGCAATTAGGGGACTCGGTGCCACCAAACAGCATGATGCTGGCCACAGGAAACCAAAAACAGAACTAGGCAAAGAATAAGACTTACTCTAGAAGCTATTAAAGCCTTGTCAGGGAGCTTCATTAGCGACTACACTACCCATGACGACTGGGGGATAACAGAGAAGTAGTAGGAACTAAAGTACACCACCTGCTTAGGAACTTACATATTATATATAGCAGATACGATAGTAAAAGACCTCGGTACATCCCTCAGATCCTAACAGCAGTAGAAAATGATCACATCCACACACCAATATTCGTCGCATCCGTACCGCAGAAAAAGCACGCCTCTACCGCAAGCGCCGCACATCCTAACACCAGGGAATAGTGCATCCACGCACCAATTCTGCGTCCTAACATCAACGATCGCACATCCTTTCGCTAGCAATGGGCACATCCTAACATCAACAGAATGAAAAAGTTACACATCCTTACAGCAAAGAAATTGAAATGTGATGCATCTTAACTTAAGAAAAACCACGAGGTACTGCATCCTTGAACCACCCAAAAAGTGGAGTTCCTGCATCCAAACACCAACTAACCACACGAACAAATTTGGAAAGAATAGCGCTTTATCAATGCACTCAATATTGCAGCTGCTAAGCATGTTTGCGGAGACGTAAGATTTTGAGGCAAAAAAAGCTTATGCTCAAAAAGACATATTGCGTTCACAGAAACTAAATCTGACCCCCAAAGCTAAAATCTTCACCAACCACAATTAGACATACTCTTTAAACTTAAATATGTCGCGCAAACTTAAGCTTGATTTGTATGGTAAGGTCCATAGATGGGCAAAATAAAAGATGAAGCACGTCTTTCTTACGATCTAAACCCTTTGGATCTAACGAGGCTTTGTGTGGTTTACGATTTCACCGCAGTGTGATTCTCCACCCTATCATCATGAGGGCTAGATTCTCTGCTTAACTATAGACAATAACCAGTATGAGATCTATTCTGGTAAACTTCAGACTCACTTTTTTTTGCAGCATCTATGGTAAAATTTTAAAGGCGGAAGAAGTGTTGCTCTTTTGACATTTGAAGATTTCCACGTTCTCTTATGCAACGACTTGATGTTGAAACATATTTTGAACGCTGGAAATTTTTCCATTAGAAGTAGAACCTAACGGTGATATTCCCGAATGTACATGTCAATTGGCCCTTTACCGATGGTATTGATTATCGAATTGTGCATGTACTTACCTGTGTTGATGTATCATACCGTACCAATATCGTTCATATCAATTGCAGAATTATTTCTCGTTAAGCTACAAATTGCAGCACTTACAGCGCCATGTTTCTCAAAACTCATATTTGTTTCGTCGAGTCATTATTCATTTTCACTTCGTGACACTATAAACCGCAACATTATGTTATTCATGCAGAGCGTTCAGCATCATGCTGATGATAGAGGAAAAAATTTCGCTTGCCAATTAAATTACGGTACTGGCCCAAGTTCCGGTAATAGGTCTCGTTTCTATGGGGGCATTTTCCTCGGAGTATGAAATTAGGTTACATTTAATCTTCTCCTAATTTGCTAGAGGATTCGGGCCAAGTACATATTAAGGACTAAGCGAATATAGACATCAACCGTTGCGGACTAGAAAATGGCGGTTAAATCAGCCCCAGTAGCCCTAGTGAAGTTTTATTATGAGTATCCTTGGGTATTCCACTATGTGTGTCCTAGACGGGGTATTGTGAGCGACTAGCCTCGCTTACTCTAATCGCTATAGCCAGGAGCTGTAATTTCCTTACTTTAGTTGGTGTTTGGATGCAGGAACTCAATGATTTGAGTGGTGCACGGATGCAATATCTCGTGGTTTTTCGGAAGTTAGGATGCATCACATTTCAATTTCTTTGCTGTAAGGATGTGATACGTTGCCAGTTTGCTGATGTTAGGATGTGCGCATTGCTAATAATTGGACGTGCAATCGTTGATGTTTGGATGCAGAATTGGTGCGTGGATGCAATATTCCCTGGTGTAAGGATGTGCGGCTCTTGCGGTAAGGGTGTGCTTTTTCTGCGGCACGGATGTGGCCAATATTGGTGTGTGGATGTGATCATTTTCTACTGCTGTTAGGATCTGAGGAAAGTACCGAGGTCTTATACTAACGTATGGGCTATATATGCTATTTAAGTTCATAAGCAGGCGGTACGCTTCAGTTCCCACTACTTCTGTGTTAACCCTCAGTCGTCGTGAGTAGTCGAGTGCTAATGAAGCTCATTTGCAGGGCTTAAGCAATTTCTTACCTAAGCTCTATCCTTTTGGGTTGGTCTGATTTTAATTTCCCGACGTTATGTACTGGCACCAGGCTCTTCAATTGTGAAATGAGGCTCCTAATCACTTGCCAGTGTTGTTGTATACTTTGTATGGGCACGTTATAGTATTCGAGCTCTACTGATCTTCTGGAACCTCTACTTGCAGAAAGAAAACCTTATTGTATCATTCGAGAATGATAACTGACTCTCGCTTGTTTCTCCTTATTGTCCATCTTATCAACCGTATCCATCCCCACTGTATTGGTAAGAAACCACTGGTTCCTCCAGCTTGCGTTATGTGACTCACTGCTTTTCGCAAAAAGGTGACACCACGACCTCTTCTTCATATGAGGCTGACCCTGGCCCTCCTCTGTTACTCTGCAGTTGGCCCCTTGTTTCATTGACACCAGTGCTATGTCCATTGCTTCCACAAACTTAATTAACCGTCATCACGTGCTCTCAAATAACTGTTCCTTGTCCATAAATCTTTTGCGTTATGCTGGGGACATCTAGAGCTTCATATCGTCGAGTATCTTATAGCACTCTTGAAATGCTCCCTAGAAGTATTCAGTTGACGACTTGTTCAATTCTTATCCTCTTGAATAATTTTTTAGAGTGGGAGTTGAAAGGTCTCATTCCGTTGCAGCAGACGGAGATGGAATTGCCATGTCATTCTAGACTTTCAAACGGACTCCAAGTATCGACGACAGAGGATCTTCATAATATTTGCTCCCTTTCTGTTCCTCGGCTGTCTAATTGTTTATTCATATGAACGGATCCAGTAAAATCCTTAATAAACGGTCATCTCCAGTGCTCCTTCACATGGGTGTCTGTGTCCGTCATCTGCTTATCTCGTTTGCTTTGGTGGTGATTATGTGACTGATCTTAATTGATGTGGTGATCTCTCCTCCTTATAAGATGTAATGACATCGTTAAAGGTGCACTATCTGTGGTCTCTCTAGCACATTGGCATTCTATCCATTAGTGCAGATATACTGGGTACTGTTGATGTGGTGATTCTATTTCCTTTGAGAAGACTGAATGTGTTGATTTGCCACTGAATAAAGTTCAATTGCCACAGATGTGTTCAGCTGCCACAAATGTGAAGGTATTTTGTTATGCCAAAAAATTCACACTCATTTAACAATGTCGCACTATCAACACACGACATTTTGAGAACAAAAAGCAATTTCTCTTTTTGTTCCAATCTTTTTGCAGCTGACAGTTACTGTTCCTCTTGGTATACACAACAAACAGGACAAAGGACTGGTCTTGTCTGACTTGTCGGCATTCACTGCCACATCGGCAAGCTTCATCAAGCTCATCCACACCATCGCTACGCTCTTCCCGGAGTGGTTATGCGCATTTTATGTGTGCATAACAAAACATGGTCGGATTTTTGCGAAACACGCAAAATAAGTGGATTCCAACCTTGGATCCACCGTCAGACACGTTGATAGCTGCATTATGCGCTCCGTGCACCGCCAGAAGTCCAAAAAATTTTTTTTGGACGTCCTGATGACGGCGAAGCACGTTCAAAAAAAGGTCTCGGACATATACGTCCGAGATCACGTGTGCGCATAATTAACAGCGAGTTCAGCAGCTCAATAACCGGTCCCAGTCGTGTCATTTACTGCAGGTGTATTCTTGGTAGCTTTATTTCACGATTGGGTACCACACCTGTTGACCATTTGCTTGTTATACACTCCCTGTCTGCCTGTCTGCATTCTTTGTAGTGGCCGTTGCGTGCTGGACGTTTTTCTTGTGTTGCAAAATATACAGTGTCGCGAAATATATATACAGTGCCGTAAAACATACATACAGTGCCGCAAAACATACATACAGTGACGCAAATCTTTGACATTATGGAAACCAAATTTCATTATTGTCAAAGACTCTCAAGAGGTTGATCAGATCACGTACTTCTCATCATGTTCTCGTAAGTTCATGCAGCGAATGGTTCAATTTGATATTACAAAGATCTTTCACTCTTTATTGAGAATGTACAGCCAATCAGGCTCCTTATCGATGTCCTCAGTGTGAGTCGCACTGGGAATTATAGTGTTTGCATCGTCTCCACAACTAGATAATATTGTGTACCTCCAAATTATCCCTCTACTTGCGCTTTCCAATTGTCCTTCAAATGAAAAACAATATACTGCTTCTCGAACTTGCAAAGCAAGAAATACATTCTACTGCGACGCTCACCTGCGGTGGCTCCTTCGAAGAATATTTCGTCTAACCTTCCAAATACCACCAATTTTTGATTTCCCCTTGACATTTACGAATGGTACATGCACCTTTGATGATATTGCAGCTGGAAGTTGTGATTGTGACCAAGCTCCCATAGAAAAATGCTTTGGATACAATAGTTCAGATGGAGGGATAGTTCCCTCGCCCCGTACAAGAATGATCTTGGATCTTGATTGCAATGCTCCCTTTATTTTACTCAGCACATCCGGGGGCGTATAAATATTCAAATAATGATCGCTGGTGTTGATGCTGTGTACAATAAGTAATCCAAGAAAGCGACTAGCAGCGCCAAGAGTGGTCTGAAGATCTTTTGACTGCACCATATTAGGATAAAGATTGTGTTTCCTGTCTTGAATCAATACTTCATCACATGAGGATTCCGTACTGTAAACTCCCCAAATGAGCGACGAAAGCAATAATGAAGTATTACTGAAGTCGAAATTGTCATCCATCTTGAAGTTGAGAATTGACAAACCGTAAACCCCTTGCCCTGATGTACCTGATAGATAGCTGATTCTTTCTGGAGGTTGCATCAAAAGATGATAACTAAAATCAAAACGCTCTGTACCTTTTCGATGAAAATACACAAGTTTATTGTCTATTCTGAATTGACTTGGCGAGCTTGAAGGTAGTTGGAAAACTCCAGGGAGTAAAGTGACTGTCTTGTAATGCAAATCTTGTAGTATATTTTGGTTCTCTTCCGCCTCAATGGACATGTTGCTTGTCAAAAGGATCAAATCTGAAGGAGCGACAATGCTAGTTACTTGCAGCAAAAGTGTCTTTCCATAACCTTTAATCCAACCGGGAGTATTGACAATTAACCTTAGACCTTTTTGTTTATACTTCTGCGTATATACGTTGTAGAGGTTCCTGGTAATCTCAAGGTACCTAGTTGGTGCATCTATTGGACTGCTGAAGCCATAGTACTCTTCATATTTGTCATGAACAAATCCCGCGTTGGTGCAAATGCTTTTAGGCGTTTGAATACTTAAAGACATGCAATATGGTGATGAATTGTCAGATTGTCCTGGATCAAGATCCATAATTGCAATGTTCTGCAGCTTCTGGAAACGTAGAAAGTCCAGCACCGATTTGCAAAAAGTAGACTTTCCTGCATTTTTGTTTCCAATAACAATCAAATTGTTCGGTGATATTGTCGCAGTGGTACTAAAGTATTTGACCCACAGATCATCGACAAATAAGCCATGGTTGACTCCACTTTGTATAACTATGTCAAAAGTGAATCTATCAAAGGTCTTATCTTTATTGGTGATACTTTCTGCGGTAGATAGTAGTTTGTTATTTGCGTTTTCAAATCCAGTGTGGTAGTTGATCAACTTAATTTCGGCGAATGTATTGTTTTCACTAGAAGCATTGGAAATGATGGGTAATGCGTTGCTATCAACTGTGAAAAAGGAATGTATATGACTGTTTTCCGCATTGAGCTCATAACAGTTATTAATTCGTACACTGCCGTCCAAAATTTGAAGCTTGAACATCCCTCGAATCATAATAAACTCTCCACTCTCAAGTCGTATTGAAACAGATTCTTCCTCGAATTGTAAGTTCTTTTCACTTGGAAGAAAGTCCGATTGAAAAATTCTAAGCTTCGATAGAACTGGCGTGAAGCTGTCTCTTTCAATGACTCTCGATTCCAACTTGACATCTAATGTTGATATCCCATCGGCCTCATCGTCGCTGCACTCATCGTCTGAATCCTTCACGTACTGCAACTCATTATCATCTGCATCAGATGGCATAATAGGGGACTCTTTACTTCCAATGACATCGGCCCTTAAAGCTGCATAAGCACTCATTCACACAATTTGCTTGTTGTATATTTTTTAAGGTGTGTGTGAAATCATCGCATTTTTCTCGAAAATGAACGAGAATTCATCGAGAGTTAAAAAGATGAACACAACGACACCCCATTACATGCCTTTAAAATATAACTAGTAACTACAAGTACGCTACAGTAGTTGTACGTTTCAACATTTCAAATTGGAAAGCTCGTCTTACCTACAAACTTTTTTTTTTTTTTTCAGCTTAAGTGCTACTCTTCGTCATCACTATCATCATCCTTGTAACCATGCTTCCTAATCTCTCCAAGTCTCCTTCTAGCGGATTGAAGTTTATTTTCAAGCTTCAAAATCTCCACTTGCTGCTCCATCTCAAGAGTCTTTCCTTCATAAGGAGTCAATTTACTCAAGTCAATGTTATCGTTTTGCAGCTCGTCATTATTCAACAATCCTTGGACTTTATTCACTAAAGCTTTGCATGCGCGAGTGACATCACCAGATGCTGACTCTAAAGCGTCCTGAGATTTTGACATAAAATTGGCCTTGACCCTAGATGCAGCAACCAACTGAGCAGTCGACGCAGCAACCTCATTTGAAGCTACTATCAACTCTTCGTGAGTGTTTTTCTTTTGCAAAACTCCATCCGAGATTTGAATCAATATGTTCGTTGCTCCGGCAACAGCTTTTGCTGCACTGATGAGTCCTTCAGTCCATCTACTATTCTTCCTGTAGAATTCAGTATTAGATTGTGTACCTTTCCCTTTATTCACAATCTCACGTTGTGACTCTACTGATGCTTGTATCAAACGTGCCACCGCGTCAATAATTGCTTTAGCACAAGAAATCAATGTTTCATGGATTTCAATGTTGCCACCATAAATGTTTGGGTTCTTCAACAACTTAGTCAAATATTCAGAGGCTGAGTTGACAGCATCAACAGTTTGTTGCATTTCCTTATTAACAAGACTTTCAAGGTCACCTTTGAAATGGATACCACTAGATGACTTCAAATTATCCACTAAACCTGCCAACTCCTTCAAAGAAGCTTGCAATTCGAGGTTGCTGTCTATGATCAGGTCAATTTTATCTTCCTGGTCATCCATCTTCTCAAGTTTTTCAGATTTCAAGCCTTGATAGTATGCCTCAGCATCATCGAGTACTTTCTTCGTCTGATTTAAAATTTTCTCCTCTTCTTTTCCTGATGAACCTTGGGAGATGCTCTTTGCAGTTTGCATCAAATCATTCAAATATGTGACCAAAGACGAGCTGTATAGAATGATTTCAGAGAAAACTTCTTCATCTTGATTGTTATCCTCGGCTATGTATCCGTTAAATGTCGAAGCAAAGTCAGTAGCTGTATCAGAGCAAAGCTCAACAACAGATAACAAGTATTCAGGAGAAGAGTTGGTGTTTGTTCCCACTGTATTCAATGTCAACTCGTGCTTAATGTCCAAAATGCGTCTTATACTATTGTCCAAAAACACATCAATCAAGCTCTTGAATTTAGAAATATGAGTCATGATGATGTGGTCAATCTCAGCATTCAAAATATCATCCTGGTCATTCTTGATACGGCCAATCTCCTTGTATGCTTCTTCCAATGATTCATTCGCGATTGCCAATTCAGTTTCTTTGTCTCGTAATTGAACTTGTAAACCATCCAATGTACCCGGTTCTCCATTTTGAGAGTAGCGCTCCAATTGAGACTTCAAGTCATTTAACTCAGCTTCGTGCTTTGACATGATAGCAGTAAGGTTCATATTTTGCAACTTACCAGATTCTTTGGCCGAGACATTGAGATCTCTTATTTCTGTCTCCAACTTTTCAATTTCGTGATCTTTTGAAGCCTTCACTCTGTCTAGTTCGAGTCTTGCCCGATCACGTTCTCTGATCAAATCAGCCAATTCGACATTCTTGGCTTTCAAGTCCTTCTCAAGTTTCTCCTTCTTAGCAATGGACTCTTGTGCACTGCTTATTTTTTGTTGAATCTTTTTAAATTTCGCCAACAAATTCAAATGCTCTTGACGTAATTGAGAGTAGAGCTTAGCAAGCGATTCATACTTTTTGGTCCAATTTGCAATCTGTTCTTCCAAGTTTTGAATTTGTTGGTTCTTAGACGCAACCTGTTGGGTGGCGGTGTCATTGAATGCCGCCATCTCATTCTCCAAAGATTTAACTCTAGTGTCATACTGTTGCAATAATTGTTGATCGTTGTCATATTGGTTTTTGAACATGAGTAAATCGTGTTCCAATTCAGATACTCGTCCTTGCTGTTGCTGAGTTTGTTGCATTTGTAAGGCTTGTTGTTCTTCCATGAACCGTCTTTCCTGCTCTCTTTGTTGCTGCTCAAACAAACGTTGTTGTTCCTGTTGCGCTTGAAGTTGTTGTTGGCGCTGTAACTCAAGCTCTCTTTGGATCCTCTCTTGTTCTTGCTGTTGCGCAAAAAGAATTCCTGTTTGTTGAGAAGGAATTTGGTCTGTTGATATTGAAGGTGGAATGCTTGGGGGCTCTATGCTGACAGATCTTTCTCTTGAAATACTCTCCTCTTCGATACGGGGAGGGGCACTTCCAGCAATCGATCTTCCATCTTCATCCACTTTCAAGTCAGGAACACTATTTGGAAGGCGAGGAATGGTAATCAAGCTGGTTAAAAACTTTATTGAATGGCAGTCTGTGTAAAAGTCTCGCAACATAAAATGTTGAGAGTCGAATCTGTCAAACAAGACTGTCAACGCTTCGTCCTCTCCCAATTGTTGATACATTGCTCTAAGCATTGAAATACAAAACTTGTAAATCCCATAAGATTCGGTGATCAATGGGACGAGTGCACTAACTTTACACAAGTTTCCATGTGAGCGATGTATAGTGGCAAAAATAAGCTTTTGCAAATCATTAATCAGATCCTGAAGGTCCATCAACTGCAAAATGGATTCATATCCCTCATTTGGATCGCTGACTGCACGCAATGAAAGGTATTCTTCATACTCAAACGTTCCATTGAATCCGGGATTGTTGCGATGAAAATCCAACTTTTGCAAAATGTACCGATCATACTGATTAATCAATCTACCGTATGCCAGACCGTGGCTGGGGAATACTGACGCTAACGAAGCGACAAAATCCCTATTTCTGTATCCATCTTTCAAAGTGTTGGGGTGGCCCTCTTGTAAAACCTTGTGTATCATAATGAGTGCCTTAAACAATTGGATCTCACTACTTTGTAAAGGTTGAATCTTGACAGCGTTCCAGAAAGCTCGGGAATTCTTATGATCCCAAGTGTAAACGATACATGCCCTTACATGTTTTCTCTTGGGCGGAACCTCGTCACTGTTGCACGCTTTCTTGACACTTGTTTGTAAATCCACCTCTGCACGACTCATGATTTAATTCTAATTGAATGTATAGTCTCTCAGTATAGTACGGGAGAAAAGCTTTGTTGATGTATTGTTGGTCACTTGCACTTGCAATTGGAAATTGGAAATTGGGAAAGTTTTCTGTTAAAGGGGAATTACGTCGACAATTTTTCTGTCTTTCCGGAGTGTAACTTTGCGACAATTCTTTCAAATTCTTTTTTTTTTTTTTTTTTTAACTCCTGATTTGTTATTATTCGGCTCTAAAAATAACGAACAAGAGGGAAACCATCCAAGAGGAGAAGGGTGGGATATCTACCATTGCCTGTTCCTTTGGGTTTGAATTGACTTCTTAGCTCTCTTCATTAGTAGGGAAACCATAGCGAGAGAAAAAGAATTGATGGGTGTAGGAAGCATAGCCGAGTCTGATTTTCCACTCTTTCAAACTTGAGCTTTCATGTTCTACAGAAGACAGTTGGGAGTTTGAAAAAAAAGCTACCGTTATCAGCAAAACACGGCTGTGGGTTCAAAAGTAGAATCGTTGTTTTTTACATCACTCTATACTAGCCTGGTATTTATACATTCTTGAAATATAAAAGCAAAACTCCTTTACTTCCTGTACCTTGTCTTTCCAAAATCAAATGGCAAGTATTTGTACTTTGCCATATGTTGCAATTGTTTCCTCATTGTTAAAGCAAATAATACAATAAAATACATCAACAAAATTGGCCAAAACACAGGAATATCAAATATGGAAAAAAAGGTTAAAAATAAACTCAATATTGTGGCTCTCGTTGCATTGTACCAGAACTTGAATTCTGGTAGTCTTCTTATGAATGGTCTGAATTCATCATCCTTGGACCCCGACAGTTGGGGTTCTTGATCCATTCCTTCTTCAATGGATTCATTCTTCATCTCCTGCTCCAAAGATGGATCAAACTTGGGAGTTAAAAACGCCAAAAATAAGTTCAACAAGTATATTCCTAACGCGTAGCAAATGATGTACCACCCTTGAACAATGAAAATTCTTGTCATGAATAAAAAGAGTAATACTCCAAACCCTAACCATCTGTAACTAGTATGTGGAACAGATTCATCAACAAAGTTCTGATATGTGATCAATATCTTCTTGTAGTTCTGATACACTGGATTATCAGTGGGTACGTCAAAAGGTAAATCCAATGGCATGGTAGATTAATTATTGGTCTGTCTTTAAAAGGAATCTAGATTTACTGTTATGTTTTATGTTTTTTTTTTTTTGGTCAAAGAAAAAAATTTCAGATGTCGTGTCGTATTCACAGACCATTTAAGTGTCACAAAACATTTTATACGCGTCTTTGAGAACTTAAGTAACAAATGATCTCCTACATTAAGAATAGGAGTAACTGATAATGAGTAATAGCGTTATTTTAGAAAGGAGAGCTAGGGGTTAGGCAACTAGTAAAGATTTCCTCAATTGGGTTTGCTTTATCGCTGATAATTTTTTCCTATCTAACAAATTTAGCATGATTTTTATGCAAATAATCAAAAGAATCTATAGCTTTTCAATGAATGAGTATTAACATGCAAATTTCGAGAATACAATATACTGGTCAATTATACCGAGTCAGACTCCATTTTCTCTTCATTTCTTTTCCTCGTAATAAGTATCATTGACAACCACACTAAAAAAATAAAAAAAAAAAAAAAAAAAGTTGGTTCCAAATTTTTTTGCACCTAACTATAGTTGTTTCACCTTGTTGCATACACAGTACAACAGAATGGTCTTATCTGACTTGCCAGCATTTACTGCCGCATAGGCATGCTTCGCCAAGCTCATCCACACCATCGTTGCGCTCTTCCCGGAGTGGTTATGCGCATTTTATGTGTGCATAACAAAAACATGGTCGGATTTTCGAGATACACTCAAAAAAAGCGGATTCCAACCTTGGATCCACAGTCAGACACGTTGAAAGCTGCATTTTGCGCTCCGTTCAACGCCAGAAGTCCAAAAATAATTTTTTGGACGTCCCTAGGAGGGCGGAAGCATGTCAAAATTTTTTCTCGGACTTATATGTCCGATGCACGTGACATACAATTTTATGTAGAAATAGCCAAGACGACCAGACGACGGTGTTGATGGGTGAGAGCTATGCCAAGAACAGCTATATACAGTTAGGGGATCTCCTATCTTGCACCTGTCACCATGAACGGTGCTACTTCATATCTACAATGTGAACAAACGACGACAATCTAAACCAATTGTAATCATGATCTTTATTCTATATATTACTCACGCCTTAGAGAAATTCCCTTCAGTTGAGTCAGTTGCTACTTCATAGTCATCAAATCAATGTCTCCTTATTGTAGATGCTAAAGCAAACCTGAACACATGCAACTACTGTGTATACCACCAATGGATCTTTTTGCCTGGCCATACCACCAATACCTTTTCCCTACATCAGGCGCAGTACAACAAGACAACGAATGCAACCTTGTACATATGAAGGAGTAGTATGACATTTGGTTGTACGGATTAAACTCGTGAGTTTGAAAATAAGTACTAGTTGCTGTCTTTCTTCAACGCAAGTAAAAGCCATTACCACTCAGACTAGCTTCCTTCATTCAACACAGAAGTCTATTATTTGCCAGTGCACCTAACCAAAAGCATATAATATCAACTGCTTTCATTGTGACCAATGCCATAGTACTTTTCCAATGACCATACCCTTAAGCGTAAGATCTCCCTTCAATCCATTGTTCGTAAATCACCAGAAGTCTCTTCCTCATACAATCTCAACGATTCTCTAACATGATTGGGTTGTAGGGGTGCATCGTAATCACCCTGGTACAGTAGCCGAGATCGCTTGACATCATTTTCAAATTCTCCATTTTCAATATCAGACCGTTTCCGACTCTTCTTTTCTTCAATATCAAGCAATAGCTTCCCCTTGTTATCCCTCTCTTGCACTTCAAAAGACTTGCTAATAAGCTCTGACATAAACAGTTTTGCTACACCAGCAACCACTGTGGCTATGACTTGAGACACTGAATGGCCCACCACACCATTGCAAATCTTTTTTATTCCAGGCTTGTTTATTTTCAGTCGCCTATATGCCTCAAATCTTTCCATTTGGTCGTCTGTGAAGTTTGTAATTAATAAACGTTTCTGCTCTTCCTCAGATAAGGAAAAGTCTACGGCATTCTCCTTTAGATCTTTATAACGATCAATCAATTCTGGATCGTCAAGTAATTTTAGCTCCTCCAGACTGATCGACTGTAATTCTTCCTCATCAGAAGAAACTTCACCTCTATCTTCGAGCCCCTTGTCAATCAGTTTGTGATGATCCCTGGCGTCTTTTTGCTTCTCCAAGTCACTGAAAAAAACTCTCCAAATTAATTCTTCATCCTCCTCATCCAAACTGACATCTGACATCACCTCTTCATCAGGAGTGGGAGCTGTGTTTATGAGCCGGTCGTCCTGAGATTGTGAACTCATTTGAAGATGTTTGCTTCACGTCAGGTACTTTTGTTGATGTTGAGATACTTTTTTTTTCTGAGAGAGTCTTGTGCAGCCCATGAAATGTAAGTTAAGTATTACTGAACTCAAAAATCAACCAAAGACTGAGAAACACCAGTAAAATCAAGTGATGTGAGGTAATGCATGGTACTAATAATGGTACTAAGTATGTCAAGCAATTTATAGAGTCCTGAAGAACGAGATAAAGAGAAAGAGAACAAAAGAGGACCAATCTACAACACCAAAAGGTGCATCGACAATAGTCTTATATATTGTTCTCATAAACACTAGCAAATGCATGAGCCAACATCAACAACAATACAACAGCAGCAGCAACAGTAACGTTAACAAACACAACAACCAGGAAACAACTTTCAAAAGCTTTCAACAGCATCAACAAACCACAATTCTAACACTGACACTCTAGTCTTTAAAAATCCGTCATTAATAAGGGCAATTAAAAAAAAATTTCAAAACCAAAACCAAAATCAAATTACTGAAATAGAACTCCTTCCAGCGCAAACGATACGCCCTAATCGAAGGAGTTTTCCTAACGTCCCAATGTCTATTGTTTGTCCCTTTGCCCCGTTTTCGGATTTAAAATAAGTTTTCACTTTGACTATCTTCCATATAAGCTTTCACTGTCATCAGTGTAGTATTCATACATGATCCGAGGTGTTTGTCCCCTCATATAAGCATAAAACTCTCTTGCTTCTGTGTCATAATCAGAGTCATAGTATTGTGGTTTCCTGAAACGTTTCTTAATTTTGTATAGTTTTAAGTAGAAACTATATTTGAGTTGCTTGAATATATTGTTCTTCTTCTTGGTAGTAGTAGGTGGATTGCTGATTGGATTTTCGGTGGAGCTTGAAGCTGCATTCTCTTCAACTTCAGTTGCTCTATCACCAGCAATATCTTCAACCAATGATGTTGTTGGAGCTGCATCGTCTTCAACATCTGCTGCTCCTGCATCTTCACCGTGTTCAACCAATGATGCTGTTGAATCTGCTGCTTCATCAATCTCAAAGTATGGTACATGAAATTGATCCGCTTCGCTGTCAATTGAGGCATCTTCATCTTCAGTTTCTTCTTCAACTTCCTCTTCAACTGCATCCTCAATTTCTTCTTCAGCTGCTTCATCATCATGTTGAACCAATGATGCTGTTGAATCTGCTGCTTCATCAATCTTGTAATATGGTACATGAAATTGATCCGCTTCACTATCAATTGAAACATCTTCATCTTCGATTTCTTCTTCATCTACCGCATTGTTCTCATTTAATGACTGTTGTTGTTGTTGTTGTTGTTGTTGTTGTTGTTGTTGTTGTTGTTCCTGTTGTGAAGGCAAATTGTTTTTTTGTAATGCTAAAATTGTATCACGTGCATCATTTTTTCCATCATTTGTTTCTTCCAAATCGGGTTCAATTTGCAACACATGTGATGAATGATCTGATACTGAGTGTGGATTCTTGTCTCTACCTTCTTCAACATTTGATGATATATTATAAAGCCAATGTTTATCCTCTTCCTCTTCTTCAATCTCAGTTTCTTGATAATCCAAATTCATCATCATCATCTGAAACTCGCCAATTGTGTTGAATCTACCCTCTTTGATTTGGTTCTTTGATTCTGGACGTAACAATGAGCTGTAGATATCTCTGCATCCCAATATACCAACTGAATAATACGCATCAGGAACAACAGAATCATAAGTGTGATAGTCATAGATTGCATCAATACTGGAAAAATCAACTGGATCAGATTCAAAAAAACGATTTGTAGATTGTAAATTGTTGTCTTCTAAATCTGGGTTTGTGGTTACTTGTGGTGTAGTCATCTTGATGGAATCTTGTTCTTGACCAACTTGAGAAGTAGTGGTGTTGTTGTTCTCAATTGGATCTAATGTTGGTTCTGGAACAAAAATCGGACTACTCAAAAGGATACCTCTTTTGAGATCAATATCTGGAAACACCTCCTTGATTTGATGAGGTGGGAAAAAACTAATGAGTTTTTGGAGATCTTCTCCCGATAATAAAGTAACGTTATGAGATTGCATTGTGGAATTGGTGGAATGAATGGTGAAGAAAAGGAGTAAACAAAAGGGGGAATTTTTGATATATTTGAGTTTCTTTTTATGTTTTTTTGGTGGTTTTTACATTATAAAGAATAACAAAAATTTGATATGCAGAAGAGGGTAGAATGAGTGTTAGTTTGAATATTTAGAAACTGTCTTAACTAAGAGCTATTTTACAGACCACATGAAGCTTAGTAGTCACAAACCTAAGTCTTTCTTCAACATGCATTACTCTCTTTATCTAAGCTGTTTCTATTGATGAACTACTTGTGCTTTAGTATTACTGTGTATCCTTTACATAGCAGAATAGATATTGTGCGTGCATCGATGGAGAAAAAAAATTGAAGGTTTTGCAACCAAAACTAAATTGTGTCACACACGTAAATATACTATATATTCTCTTAACATATTAATAAGACATATCATTTATGAAATTAAGAGAAAAGAATCCATATCTATGAAGTCAAAATCCACTTAGTGTAAGTTAATAAAGCAACAACTGTCGTTTTCAGGTAATTTCGGTTGTGTAACTGCGTAATTAAACCATCAACAAATGTGTGCATTGTCGTTGTGAGACTAACTATACCATGCACGACTCTAAAAAAGTACTATACTATGTGATTTTAAATAAATTGATAGGACATATATCTGGTGTCTACGAACGTTGAATGAGATGTCTTTATCCTTTGGTGCATTTGCCATGGCTTTAGCTCCCTTTGATTGAATAAAGGATGCAATGACTAAGCCAAAATTAGCTGCATTGAAAGCATCCAGGTAAATGCTGACCTGCCCATTTTCCAGCAGCAGGAACCATTTCTTTGGAACGTACCCCAGTCCATCGTCAACGCAATTCTCAGGCAAACTTTCTCATCAGTACGCTTAACCATGAAATCTTCGTTTGCTTCATTCAAACCTGTCACATTGCCACCCATATCAACATCCATCATCGGGTAAATGGCACTTCCGTGTGTGTCTGGAACATGAAGTGTGCCACCTAACTGAGCCCGTATCGTTATCTCTGCTTGTTAGCAAGTTCTTCTCTGGACCGAGTATTCCACTCGGCAAGCTTGAAACAGATGCCAAAAAAGGCAATATATAAACAACAGATAATAATGATACCATTACCTACTCCCAAACCAATTAATGTGTAATCGTAAAAGCTTCCCGTGAAGTCGCTCATGACTGGAAACTTCTAATCAACACGTCCACTTAATTTGCTGGAAATTGCAATCATATTTATATCCATATGAAGAAGTGTTGGTGAGGTGGAGAATGTGCAATATGCCGTCATGTAGCTAACAATAAAGTTTTTGTGAATGATTGTTTCGCCTCCCCATTGTTTGTAAGTGACACCAAGGAAAACCACGCCATTTTAGCACATGAAATATCAAGTCAGGTACAACCATTTCGAACAATAAACTTTTGCCCATATAGCTGCCTTTGCATTGCTTGTACGCCATAAGTATTGTGCCGGAAGACTCACCAGTTGATACTATGAAGGCCGATCAATGGGAAGCTCCATTTGAACGCAATCCGATACAACGAAAAATGGTCCTAAAACTTTCGGTACTAATTAAAGCACATCAGGAAAAGTTTCCAACTAATAAGATTCACAGTTGAATATCCGTGTAGTAGTCTAAATTCTTCTTAAATCAGTCATGACTATCACCTTCGATACAAAATCCCACAAATAGTTGTCAACCTTTGGTATTAACTGAGATCTGACAAGTTCACTACAATCTCCCTCATCGTGTGGTTGACATTTTGCACTTCAATATCGGGTTTAAGGTAGCTTGCTTGTGGTAGTCCCTGTAAAGATCCAAGGCAATGTAGCGCATCAGCATGCAACGATGGGTTTTGTTGAAACAAATGTCTTTCCTGATCATTAAGCAGCCCATGACTTGAAATGCTGACTACGCTCAGCAAAGTTTTTGAGCTTCGTTTCCTCTCCTCAACCAATGGAATGATAAAAACTGTGCGGAACGAATGCTGAAGGATTTCATCAACACAAATTGGAGGTATCTTTTGCTCAACAAAGGCAGGGCCAGCAAAAACGACTTGAAATATATGTAGAATCTGAAACCGAATATTCCTGTTGTAATACAGCCACGATTTTAACAAAGTTTGCCAAGAGTCCAAAAAATCAAAGCTTCTTCTTCCATTAGCATGATCCGAAGACTGTGTTGAATTAGCTACATCACGTTTTAGCCAGCCCAAACACCATATGAAAATTGCTGACAAGTCTTGCATAAGTCCTCTCGAGTCATCTTCATCAAGAAGTGCAATTGAAAAACTGTCGCTCCCGACAAATCCTGTAGCTTGTCCTTTTGAGCTTGATTTATTCAGTTTGAGTTTATGCTTACCATTCTTTTGATTTTGCTCCACGCTTTTGGTTCCGTTAAATTCTGCACAAAGGTGGTTTTTAATTATTAGGCCCATCTCATCGAGCGAATATCCCAAGAATGGGTGTGAGGAGGAGGAGGAGGACGACAATGACTTTTTTTGTTTGGATGGAACAAACAACGGTTTCAAAAGTGAGCTTATAAGTTGACTTAGCTTGTTCAATTTCAACTCCTCGTCATCAGCCACACCAAGAAGTCCATTCCCGCCTTTTTCAACAATACCCAATCCAATTTCGTGCAGATGGTGCTTGTTAAACTTGTTTTGAATGTACAGGTCAGCCGGAGTCAACATTTTCCGATGAATATCAAGGAGTGAAGAGTGTTCTGTGAGTCCTTCAATATCTTCGTTTTGAATATTTGGATTTGTGAATTTGTAAACCCTAGCAAGCGTTACATCATTTACGACCGAGTTTGAGTTGTTTGAAGATAAGCAGATTGATGTTTTTGAAGTACCCGAATACAGTCTTTCATCGGACTTCTTGTCCCCAAATTTGGACAAGCCTGCCGCAGATTGTGATTTATGAAATAGATTGTGAAATCCCGTCAGTGGTGACGATAGAATTTGTTTCTTGCCTCTAAACTCATCACTTGAACGTCTGGTAGAAAACCCGTCATCAGTCATACTTGACTCCGAAGAAGATTCAAAGTGCAGTTTGCTACTGGGACTCAATATCTTTTTGGCTGCTCTCAACTTTGTAATCTTGGCTTCCTTTGTCGTAGTGTCGGAGTTGTGAAACTCATTCTTGGAACTTGAAGGAGTCACAAACTCGGCCTCAGGATTCCTGCCAGTAACGTTTGATTGTGACCTGTTTCTAGTGAATAGCTTCATCAATGGATTAGATTTGACAGTGGAGTTACTAAGAGCAGAAACTTGTGATACATTAGTTCCGATTTTCCTCAAGTTTCCAAAATCCACGTTTGAGATCTGGGATGAATTTTGGTCACCGCCAAAGCCTTTGTTTTCTAGTAGATCAGGATCATCATTATCCAAATGAGTGTTGATATCAAAATTTGCCATGGGTGTAGTTAAGGTGCATCTAGCCTGGCTATCACCCCTCCCCCTATTTGTTTTCATGTGTGAAAGCGACACTTTTTTTACGTTTTGTTTACATTACTAGTGTCTATTATTGCAATCTTGTGACATTGAAAATTTGCGACATTAAAAATTTGCACTCGTTTGAGCTTGCATACAATCTCCGAAGCCAAGAATAGACTTCCACTGCTTGGTCTCAGTCTACCCAAGTGTATAGGAAACACGCTCTGTCTATAATGGCTGCCTTTCGTTTTTTCGCAGGATATTGGTGAAGAATGGTGTTCTACTTTTGCTTAAACCTTCCTCTCATATTCAAACATTTTGTAGGACAGAGAAGAGATAATAGACCGAAGCTATAAGAGTTACACGCATTGGATAAAACAACTCCCTCCTTCGTATTTGAATGTGCTTGGACTCTGTTTCTTTCCTTAAATTAAATTGCAAAAAAGAAATGCAACAACTATTTTCAGCCTTTTTTTTGTTTGTGTTATGTTTTGATGTTTTCATTTGTTACCAATTGGGAAATCAAATATACCAAAATACATAAACAAAAGACCAAAAGTACATTCCATCAACATCTATAAATATAATTCTCAAAAGAGGAATGAATTATAGATCTACACTTATCCAGATACCAAAATAATCACATTATATACAAAGCAACCCACTTCTAATCAAAAAAGTTATAGAAACAAACAATCAATCCATCAATCCATCATTCCCCTCGATTTAACGTTTTTCGCAGCTCATAGCAGACATGTTGAACCCATTTGACGAGGCTGATGACCACCAAAAGGAACAACACCAACAAAAAAGTCCCATAAGACAACCATACGCCGCATACACACGTAGCTCAAGTCCGACAAAGAGATACCAACCATTGGACTACGATAGTGATGAAGATGCTACCACTGAGGGATTTAATGGGTTTCCAGCTTCAGAAATCAAACAACTGCTGGAAGGAATCAAACAGTCTCCAAATATATTTGCCAGAAGTACAGGAAAAGCTGCTGTTGCTAGCAACAGCTATGGCAGAGATAATACTAGGTCGCCGTTTGTTGGCAAACAGCCTAATTTAGAGTACTACAATCCTTATATTGATACTGATACCACGCCTAGAGCACACTACACATCACGTGAATCTCCAAAGAGGCAAAGAAATACTGAGATAGTGATTGACGATGAAGAAGATGAAGATAAAGACAATGTTAATACAGGTTCCCCTTTTAGATCCTCATTTCAAGGCAGTACAATTAGTAGTCAAAGATACTTGGATCCTCCCCAGCCAATTTTCACACCAGGTACCTTATATGAGCCTGCTAACTATAATGATGATCAAAGCACGTACTATGAAGATGAGAAAGAAGGAGGAAAAGAAGAGGCTAGAGAAGATTCCAAATCATTATATTCTGAATCTACTGCATACACTGGATACTCCCACTTATCAGATCCCAATGATGAGGCTCAATACTTTACCGAATCAGTTGATGGCAACCTTATGCAAAATATTGATGCAGCTTATGATCCACACAAGGAAAAGACAGTTACAAGAAGAAAAGTAAGACTTGTTGGAGGTCAAAAGGGTAATTTGGTATTGGAGAACCCGGTACCTGGGGAATTACGCAAGGTCTTGACTAGAACAGAATCACCATTTGGAGAGTTTACTAATATGACATATACTGCTTGTACTTCTGATCCAGATACGTTTGTTGAAGAGGGGTTCACTTTAAGAGCAGCTAAATATGGAAGAGAAACTGAAATTCTTGTTTGTATAACAATGTACAATGAGGATGAATTTGCATTTGCTAGAACTATGCATGGGGTTATGAAGAATGTTGCTCATTTATGTTCAAGACGCAAGTCTAAAGTTTGGGGCAAAGATAGTTGGAAAAAAATCCAAGTGATTATTGTTGCCGATGGTAGAAACAAGGTTAATGAGTCTGTGTTGCAGCTACTCACTGCAACTGGTTGTTACCAGGATAATTTGACAAGACCGTATGTTAACAACAAACAAGTGAAAGCGCACTTGTTTGAATACACAACTCAGATATCCATTGACGAGGAGTTGAAATTTAAAGGTGATGAAAAGAACTTGGCCCCAGTTCAGGTTTTATTTTGTTTGAAAGAGCAAAACCAGAAAAAGATTAATTCACACAGATGGTTATTCAATGCCTTTTGCCCTGTATTGGATCCAAATGTTGTGGTTCTCCTCGATGTGGGAACCAAACCAGATAATCATGCTGTTTATAACTTATGGAAAGCATTTGATAAGGACTCAAATGTTGCTGGTGCAGCAGGAGAAATTAAAGCAATGAAGGGTAAAGGGTGGAGAAATTTAATTAACCCATTAGTTGCTTCACAAAACTTTGAGTATAAGCTATCAAACATTCTTGATAAACCATTGGAGTCCATTTTTGGTTACATATCTGTGCTTCCTGGAGCTTTATCAGCTTATCGTTATATTGCATTGAAGAATCACGAAGATGGAACTGGACCTTTAGCATCTTATTTCAAAGGTGAAGATTTACTCAAGTCACATGAAAAGGATAAGGAAAACACCAAGACCAACTTCTTTGAAGCAAATATGTACTTGGCAGAAGATAGAATATTATGTTGGGAACTTGTTTCCAAAAGAGGTGATAATTGGGTTTTGAAATTTGTCAAACTGGCTACAGGGGAGACTGATGTTCCAGAAACCATATCTGAGTTTTTGGCACAAAGAAGACGGTGGATCAATGGTGCATTCTTTGCTGCTTTGTATTCCTTATATCATGGGAAAAAAGTGTGGTATACTGACCATTCATTTTCAAGAAAGTTTTGGCTTCATGTTGAATTTATATACCAAACGGTGAACTTGATATTTTCCTTCTTTTCATTGAGTAATTTTTACTTGACCTATTATTTCCTTACTGGTTCACTTGTTTCATACAAGGGAATAGGTCACAATGGAGGATTTTGGATTTTTACCATATTCAATTATCTATGCATTTGTGTCTTGACATCATTATTTATTGCATCCATTGGAAATCGACCACATGCATCAAAGAATATATTCAAGACACTTATTATATTGCTAACGGTTTGTTCATTATATGCATTGGTTGTTGGATTAGTTTTCGTTATCAAGACAATAGATCAATGGGGACTGGGAAATGTTACATCATACGTTTTGGTGAGTATTGTGGTATCTTTACTTTCGACTTATGGACTATACACATTGATGTCTATATTATACCTAGATCCATGGCACATGTTGACTTGTTCAGTACAGTATTTCCTTTTGATTCCTGCTTATACATGCACATTGCAAATTTTTGCATTCTGTAATACCCACGATGTTTCCTGGGGTACAAAGGGAGATAACAACCCACAAGAGGATAAAACTAACCAGTATATTATTGAACAAAATGACCAAGGTGAATATGAAGCTGTTGTGCTGGATGTGAATATTGATGAAGTTTATCTTGAAACATTGTACAATATACGTGCAAATAGATCGGGAAAGAAACTCAACAAGAAAAAAACAGTTAAACACGTATTGGATGGAGATGATTATGCTAAAGATGTTAGAACCAGAGTGGTACTTTTCTGGTTGTTGGCTAATTTAATCTTTATAATGACAATGGTTCAAGTTTACAAGCCTGGAGATACAGCTAGAAACATTTACCTTGCATTTATTTTATGGACAGTTGCGGCATTGTCTTTTTTCAGAGCTGTTGGATCTTGTGGATATTTGCTCCATGATTACGTTCGTAGTTTGGTTGAAATGTCTAGTAAATGGAAAAACAAAAGAGCTGGATACAATCAGACAAACAATAACCCATTAAACTAGCTTACTTAATAATACCATTAACTTATTATATCTTGTTAGAGTGTAGTTAGCTTTTGTTAGTAAGGTTACACAGTCTTATGATTGGCTTTACAGACAATATATACCACATGGCGAGCATCTCAGCTCAGGCGGGGGTTACTATGCAGTTTTTATCCAAATTGGGTTTAGAGTATAGTATAGTAGTGTATCTATGTTCAAAAAATGTAATTTATCAAAACCATCAATAACAATAAGAAAAACAATAAGAATTGGTCAATAGTACACTACTTTTAGTGAGGCTTAAAAACATTTAAAGCCTCTTTCAAATTGAATTGTATTGTTTTTGTTTTCAACCAATAGGAATAGAAAAGACATCAAAAATTCAAAAGATGGTTATATATAACCAAAAGTATATAAATAGAAGATGAAAAGACATAAATCTCATTTCCCAAATATTTATTCTTTCTTCTTCTTCTCTACCGAAAGTTCGAAATCCCCCCCTAACCCCCCACCCCACTACAGACACACATACACACACACAAGGAGAATAATACTCTTATTATTATTATTATTTTTTTTTCTTTATTATCGCTTTCGCATCCATCACGTGACACACTTAATCTCTTTTTAGTTGGGCAAATATGGTGAATGTTTTCAATGTTCAAATCTTTTTCATTGTGTTCAGAGAATGTTTGGAAGCGGTTGTTGTTGTTTCCGTTTTATTAGCTTTCTTAAAACAAGGTATTGGTAAAGCTACTGATGACCCCAGAGTTTACAAAAAATTGCGAAATCAAGTTTGGTATGGAGCGTTGCTAGGGGTCATTATTTGTTTTATTATTGGTGCCATTTTCATTGCCTTGTTTTATACATTGGGTAAAGATATTTGGTCTTCTTCTGAAGATTTATGGGAAGGTATCTTCTGTATTATTGCCACGGTTTTGATTTCATTGATGGGTATTGCCATGTTGCGTGTCAATAAGATGAAGGAGAAATGGAGAGTTAAGTTGGCACAAGCATTGACTAAAGTTCCAAATAAGAAGAAAGATAGGTTCAAGATTGGATACTTGACCAAGAAATACTGTATGTTTATCTTGCCTTGTATCACATGTCTTAGAGAAGGTTTGGAAGCTATTGTTTTCGTTGGTGGTGTTGGATTAAACTCACCAGCCACTTCTTTCCCTATCCCTGTTATCTGTGGTTTGATTGCTGGTATCTTTGTTGGTGCACTTTTGTACTATTCTGGATCAACTGTTTCATTACAAGTCTTTTTGATCATTTCCACGGGTATTTTGTACTTGATTTCTGCTGGTTTGTTCTCAAGAGGTGTTTGGTACTTTGAATCACACGTCTTTAATAACAAGACTGGTGGTGATGCTTCAGAAAATGGATCTGGTCCTGGTACTTATGATATTGCCAAATCAGTGTGGCATGTCAATTGTTGTAACCCAGAAACTGATAATGGTTGGGATGTTTTCAATGCTCTTTTAGGATGGCAAAACTCTGCCACTTATGGATCAGTCATCTCATACAACATCTATTGGCTTGCCGTGATTGTTACATTGTTGTTGATGCTCTATGAAGAAAAAGTTGGCCACTTGCCATTTATGAAGGGAGTCACTTTACGTTCATTGAACCCAATGTACCATATCAAGAATAAGAAGAAGCACGAATTGACTGAAGAGGAGAAGGAGAAATTGTTTAGTGATTTGAGAAATGTCAAACTTGGAGTTGACGATGAAGAAGAAGAAGGAGAAGGAGAAAAAGGTGCGCATGCAGCTGAAACCGGTGCAAGTACAGGAGACTCTGATGATGTTGATGAGGTCAAGAATGAGTTGGTTACAGTAGGTGGAGAGAAGGGACAAGAGCACAAAGTTAGTCATTAGACCATTTAGTTTTACACACACACACACACACTACAGAAACTTAATGGTTCAGTCTTTCGAAGTTGCTACTGCTTTCTATTTTTACCACTCGATTTGTTCTTTCAAATCATCTCATGTTCCTAATTCTTTTTTTAATATGCTGCTTTGTTTGAATGTGGTTGGGGTTTTCCATTTGCAGGACGGGGGATCGGGGGGTTCGGTCGTCCAACAAACATTACCCTAATTGTTTTTTTTTTTTATACATATATAGTTTGCTTTTAGATTTACACTTTTTAATACATTTCCGGGATTCAAAAACAACCACTTTACTATTGTCACTAAACTTACAAGAAGTCCTAGGCTTTCAAAGTATTCTTCTCCCAGGCTCCAAGTAATGAGTGAGGCAAGCTATGATGATGAAAACTGACGTCTTTTATGTCATAGTTTGGGTACTTTCTTGGATGACGCTGTTGAATAGTAAAGATGGGCTTTTACCACCAGAGAACTGAGTTCATCAAAATATATTTTTACAACCATATTTGTAGTTACTTACATCACAACTTGTATAGCTGTATTTGACAAAGAATTCACTTCTCTGGAGTTGTTTTAAAAGAAAATTTATTACTATAGCTTTAGAGATCAATAGCTTCGTTCCGGGAAAGAGATTAGCATAATAAACTGGATTGTAAATATTGCAGTCATGTATGTGCCATATTTTGCAAATAGGAAGTGCTTTTATGCACGTGCTTCGGATATATACTTTCGAGAAAGAACTTTTGACGTAGACCTAACACTAAGTGCTTTTATAGGTTTTAGGTAATAAAATTTAGTGTTTCTTGAGGTGCTGATTTGGGGTTCCACAGACTATTCTAGTTTAAGAGCGATTCAACTGTTTTGAAATTAAAAATGTGATTTATTTTACAACTGCAGCACATAGCTATATACAGAGATGGGATATAAATTATACCCATCATGCTATCATGAACCATGGAAAGTGTTAGTTACTTATTCGCAGTTCAAGTTTCAATTTGCGTCTCAAAAGCATCTGAACTCATTTAAAACATAATACAAACAACTCCCTTCTCATAGAATCCTTTTCAATTTCTCACTGATTGAGTGTTAAACCATCAACTTTCTTAGCAACTTCCAAATACTTACTCTTGGCTAAATCAAAATCACTCTCATTAAGTTCACCTCTTCTATACTGAAGTCTTATATTGTAAAGTTCATCATAAGTGACTTGAAGTTGAGCTTGCGAAACATCTTGCCCAAGATCAACAAATTGAGAGATCTTAAATAACCGTTCAGCAGCCTTTTCAACATCCTCTGCCTCAGAAAACTCCGCGGGTGAATTTCCCAGCTTCGTCAACTTCTCCGTATACTCATTCATCTTCCTCTTTCGAAGCAGATACTGTTTATTTTGTTGTTTTTGCAATTGAGGCAACGCAAGAATCTCCTTTCTTGATCTTTGCAATTCTTCATTCTTGGCAGCAACAGGATCCTCAATAGGCACATATCCAAATCTTCTCAACCTTGGAGCAAAATGGTCCTTGGGGAGTCTAATATCCTTTTTCAAAGCCACTCCAACGTATTTTCTCAATGGATGGAATGGATCAAAATAAAAACGAACAAACCCAGGCTCAACGGCATATATCGTATGATCAACCCCAATTCTAACGTTTTCTCCTGGATGTATCTTTGTTCCTCTTTGTCTCATTATAATTTGACCGGGTTTAACTGGATGTCCTTCATAGACTTTTGGTCCTAGTCTTCTACCAGCTGAATCCTTGTTGTTGGTTTTGGAACCAGATACTCTCTTGGTGGCAGTACGTATTTGAGTAAAAGATGAGTTAATAGAACTTGCTAACCCAGTGATGGGTTTGCTTATAAGCAAATTTTTCAACGAAAGCATTTTTACCTCTAAGGTCTTTTACTCTATGTTGGTGGTTAATTGGTACAATGAAAGAAAGTCAAAAATTTTTTTTTTCAAATTTCTTTCTTTCGCTTCTAGTGTCGCAATGTGTTGTTTGTCACAACATTTACAAATGCGTCAATGGAAATATACACTGTCTACTCAAACAAACAAGAAGATATATATCTTATGTCATTCATCTACTACTAATCTAGATCTATGTAAAGGTCTGTCTATTAAACCCATCCTGCATCTACTTTCTAGCGTACTCTTCCAACACTTTCAAAGCAAGCAAATGGTCCTGTTCTTGAGCCAATCCACTAATAGTCAAAGCACCAATAGGAAACTCATTTGACTCAAGATACAAAGGAACACTTCCACCATGAGAAGCATACTCAATTGAAGACACAAACATTGCTTCTTCAATAGTTTTCTTTTTTTGTCTAAGTTTCTGTCCAATATAGAAACTCGATTTACCGAATCTAAACACAGTATTGTATTTTCTCTTGACCCAATTGTCATTATCTATTGCAGTGCCTGATGCAACAGCTGAATGGAATAATGTTTGACCATTGGTTAAGGTTATATCAATGACAATTCCTTTGTTTGGGTATAATTCTTGACATAATTGACGTGCTAGTGAACCCAATTCCCAAGCAATTTCACTGTTGAATGATTTGAGTTTATGTTTTTCTTCAAGTGAAGCAAGTTCTGTTAGACCAAAGTTGTAAATGTCGTCCATTATGATTATAAAGATGTGGTGGTGGTGGTGGTGGTGGTGGTGATTGCTTTATCCGACTGTTGAGATTTTGTTCAAATCGAAATACACTTTGAAGAAAAAAAAAGGAGATCTCAAGTGCCCTTCTGTCAAACACCAACAGCACAAAGTACACATCCCCAGCAAAGAGTAAAAATGTACTCCACCCCTCCTCAAGCAAGAGCAATACCACTAAATGCCAACCGACCACATTCCGACGGCACACAAGTCAATATGATGGGAAACGCATTAAATGATGAACAGATTTACCAATGGATAAATGAACTCGTGACAGGAACCAATAGAGAGAAAGCATTACTAGAATTGGGCAAGAAAAGAGAACAATATGATGATTTAGCTTTAGTTCTTTGGAACTCATTTGGTGTTATTACTGTCTTGTTGGAGGAGATTATTAGTGTTTATCCATTTTTAGATCCACCAAATTTAAGTGCTTCAACTTCCAATCGAGTATGCAATGCTTTGGCATTGTTACAGTGTGTGGCTTCAAATGTACAAACGAGGAGTTTGTTTCTCAAGGCTAATTTGCCATTGTACTTGTACCCATTTTTATCAACAAATGCTCGTCAAAGATCATTTGAATATTTAAGATTGACTAGTTTAGGAGTCATTGGTGCTTTAGTCAAGAATGATACACCTGAAGTTATTAATTTCCTTTTAACGACAGAGATTGTACCCTTGTGTTTAAATATTATGGAAATATCTTCGGAATTATCAAAGACTGTTGCCATTTTCATTTTACAAAAAATACTACTTGATGATCAAGGATTGAATTATATTTGTACAACATTTGAAAGGTTTCATACTGTTGCATCTGTCTTGTCCAAGATGATTGACCAATTGGCAACATTAACAATTTCTAACGCCAATGGGAAACCAGTAACAGGACAAGGACAAGCATCTTCAAATAGTTCAGGAAGGTTATTGAAGCATGTGGTTAGGTGTTATATGCGTCTTTCAGATAATCTTGAAGCAAGAAAGGCATTGGTAAACATCTTGCCTGAAGCATTGCGCGATGGTACATTTTCATCAATATTGCAGGATGATATTGCAACAAAGAGGTGTTTGGCACAATTATTGGCCAATATAAATGAGTAAAATGTATAAAAAGAAAAGACAGAAGAAATAGAGAATGAATTGTAATATTATATCCAACTTACAAAGACTGTAGCTCGTTTATCCAAATACTGTGTATATTTTGTTACATAAAGCTCTCTTATCTCACATCTCTTATCCCCCTGTTAGTTTATTTAGATTCTTTAGTGTCCAATGGAGTCAATCTCAAGTATGGCTTGATAATTCTAAATTTAGGGAAAAGAGTCTTGGCTTCTTCATTGGAGACAGATGGGTGAACAATAACATCATCACCTGGAACCCAGTTGATTGGAGTGGTAACTCTATATTTATCACCAGTTTGTAAAGAATCAACAACTCTTAAGACTTCAGCAGTGTTTCTACCAGTAGAAGCTGGGTAAGCCAAAGTCAAACGAATCTTCTTTTTTGGGTCAATAACGAAAACTGATCTAATGGTAAATTGAACACCTTTGTCATCAACATTAGTAGCATCTTGATAATCAATCATATCATACAAATGAGCAATTTTTCTTTCTGGATCAGCAATAATTGGGAAGTTCAATTTTGAACCAGTAACTTCATCAATATCCTTAATCCAAGCCTTGTGGGAATCAGAATTGTTGGCAGATAAACCAATCAACTTGACATTTCTCTTGGCAAATTCTGGTTCCAATTTGGCAAAAGCACCCAATTCAGTAGTACAGACTGGGGTGAAATCATCTGGATGACTGAATAAAACAGCCCATGAGTCACCAAGGTATTCATGGAATGAAATTGGACCATTGGAAGTTTCAGCTTGGAAATCTGGAGCAGTAGATCCTAATCTAAGGGTTTGTGATTCAGGCATACTTAGTTGTGAATGTATCAATTGAATGTGTATAAAGAAAGAAAGAAAGAAAGAAGAAGAAAAGAAATATGTAAAAGAATTGAAATTTGCAATTGAAAATTCAGCGGCAATTTCGTTGACTTTATATACAGAAAAGGAGGGATCTATACTAAAGAAGGAGGTGGTTTTAGTGTAATAGTATTGTATGTATGTATTAAGTAATCAACTGTGTAATGGTTTTTGATGGTTTTGTGATTTGTGCATAAGAAATTTGAAGCAATTATTGTCACAAATCACGTGCAATTTGACATACGAATCAAATAGAGTAGTAGTAGTAGTATGCATAACTTATAAACTATAAAACTATTCAAAGCTTGTTTAGATAATGTCTAAAGGCTATTCAAGAGATAGACTAATCTCAGAGAGAGAGAGAGCTTTACATAGTAACTAAACCTCAGTACCTTTTATCTATAACTTATCATCATCAGAGTCATCAATATATACACCATAATCATGTAAACTCTCTCCCATATCATTATGCCAACTACTTCTCTTTGCATTATATCTTGGATCTAATTGTCTTTTCAACTCAGAATAATTGCCAATACTTCTCAATTCATCATCACTTGGAGTTGGTATTGAGATGTTTTGATTGCCACCATCAGGTGGCCAAGGAAGTCCCAATTGATCATCTTCTTTATAGTCTAATGAGGGCTCTATGGTGAATCCATTGTTGTTTCTAGATTTACCCCATGGAACTAACCACATGAATGGAGATCCTAAAAAGTGTTTTAGGTTACCCCAAATTCCATAATCATAAGGAAAGATTAAATCATCAATGGTGAAATTTTCTGGCACAATCTTATCATCCTCACCTTCGTCTCCATTGAAATCTTGATCAGTATCACTTTGCTGTGAAGCACCCTCTTGCGCAATACCTTGTTGTGAATCTGCGCTCTCCTCACCTTCTTCATCTCTTTCCAATTCCTCCAAAGGAAATCCATCTTCATCAATTGGAGTCTTGTTTGTCCATGTACTCAATTCAGGCAATTGCTTCCCATACAATTGCTTATAATTCAACCTTATCGATTTCCATAGTCTTTTACTATAGAACTGACTATCGATTCTATCCCATTCCCAAATTTCAATTTGAGTCATACCTTTACCAATATTGATCAAACATCTAATAAACAACAAGGAAATACTCAACAAAACAAGTAAATCAATAGGCGTGAAAACAACCACGGCAATCAATTCTGATTTTTGTATCAAGTAAATGGGCTTATCCAGATCATTATAATATCCGACTATGCGTTTACATAACTGCACAAATAAATATGTGGTCCCCACAATAACCCAGAATAAGAACCTCATAAAGTGAGGGAGATTATTTGCACCAACACAATTTAAAGTCCAAGGACAATGATGATCCATTTCCATAACACATACATTACATTTTGAACAATGATGGGTTCTTGGTGGTTTATAATTTTGACATTTGGTACAATATCGTTTCCATTCACCTGTTTTGGGAGTATATTCTTTCGGAGGCTGTCCTGGACTCGTGTATATTGCCAATATATAAGAAACCCAAATCATGGATACAAAACATTCATAAATGACTTGTTGAGTGGTTGATAAATGATGACGAAGAATGAAATAGTGAGACCCATATGCGGTGAAACCTATAATAAACACAGGTATTATGACGCCTAGTAGTGGCCATCGAAACTCAAGCATCATTTAAGAAGATAGACCATACGATAGATGTAAGACTAGACTAACTGATTGACGTAGTATGTAGTAGAAGTTATCTGATGGATAATGGAGTGAGTGGGTGTCGTGTGTCGTGTACTTGTGTATGATTTTGTAGTGTTGTTTCTCTCTCTCTCTGTCCTTTTGTAGTGGCGAAAATTATCAACTAGAAAGTGTCAACCACCCATTCACTTCTTCTAGCCAACACCCATAGAATTGAATAAATAGAAGAGAAGAAGTATAATACACAATGGTACGTTTGTCAATGAGATAGCTCTACAGATTCAAAGCAAAGTTACTAACTAGTCACTCAAATCTAGACGTCAATTGGTACTGGATATGATTTATCAAACAGTGTCTTCTCCCCAGGTATGTTCTCATCCTACTATTATTACTCGACATAAGCTTTACTAACTAATTGTTGTCTCTAGATGGAAGAAATTTCCAAGTGGAATACGCAATGAAGGCAGTGGAGAATGGAGGTACTTCAATTGGTATCAAATGCAAAGATGGCGTGGTGTTAGCTGTTGAAAAAATTGTCAATTCAAAATTATTAGTGCCGGGAAAGAATAAAAGAATTCAAACAGTTGACCGTCATATTGGAGTAGTATACTCGGGATTACTTCCAGATGGACGTCATTTTGTCAATAGATCTCGAGATGAAGCCCAATCATTCAAGTCAATATTTAAAATCCCCATGCCAGTTCCAAATCTAATGGATAGAATGGGTATATATGTACAAAACTACACCTGTTACAACTCAGTTAGACCTTTTGGTGTGGTTTCGATAGTTGGAGGAGTTGATGATGATGGTGCTGCACATTTGTACATGATTGAACCAAGTGGTACCTATTGGGGTTATAGTGGAGCAGCTACTGGTAAAGGACGTCAAATTGCCAAATCAGAGTTGGAGAAGTTGAATTTTGAAGAATTGACTTGTAAGGAGGCGATTAAAATTGCAGCAAAGATTATTCATTTGGCTCATGAAGATAATAAGGATAAGGATTATGAATTGGAGATTTCTTGGGTGAGTAAAGAACATACTGGTGGTAAACACCAATTTGTGCTGGAAGATATCTTGGCGGATGTAAGGAAACAAGCTGAAGAAGAAGATGATGAAGAGGAAGACGAAGAGGATGAGGATGAAGAAATGCAAACATAATTAGTTCGGTGCTAACAATAGAATATAAAACACATGAAGTACTTGTGAAACTTGGACTATACTCCTTTGTAGATGTGTGTCTTTCTTTAACATACTTTATTGGTCTTTATAATTTTACATGTATTACAAGTACACACGTATAAAGAGAAGAAGAAAAAATGTAAACAAAACAAACACGATACAAATCTATAACAGTGACAGCAGGTACTCACAGGACACCACCACCAAAAAAGATACAAAAACATGAATAATAGCCTAACTCCAGATGCACTAGTAGAAGAGTCAGTAGTATCACAGCATAAAGAATTAATGAGTCCGCATCCTACCTCAAACAATTCCGAGCTTGAACTACAGCTGACCTCAAGTACTCAATCTGAGGAGCACTCACCGCGATCTCATGATATGTCCAGCCCATTCATAGAACATCCACAATCTCCACTTCAGGAAAAGATGGGATCTCCTAAATCCAGAACAACCAACAACAAAAATACAATCAACTTTGGCTCCTCGAGACAAGAGAAGCAGAATGGGAGAAATCACTACGGCAATGAATTCGGAAGCTCCTCCCCAGTCAAGGACGAGTCCTTTGTTGACAATTCGATTGATGAGAGTCATCTACGTCATCATACTCCATTAAAAATGATCAATAATAATGTGTCCCCGTGGAGACAATTCCGACCTCCAAGCTATACTAATGTGTTGCAAAATTCGTCTAAGATTTTCAACAATAAGCCAGATTTAAAGTACTCCACGACTGATTCAAAGCCTGCTGCATCTGAAATGAGTACACAGTCTGAAATAAAAAAGCTCAACGACGAAGTCTACCACTACCAAGTTAAGATCAAAACGATGTCAGACTTTTTGCGAAATCTCGTCGAAAAGGGAAGCTTTGATACCAGTGAGATCCAGCTGATAATAGCACACGTGGATGCCAAGTCCGATCAGCAACAACCACCACAACCACCACAACCACCACAGCTGCTGCTGCTGCTGCTGATGCTGGAGCTACTAAAACGAAACGAAGAACTCGAAGCTGACTGGAAAGAGTCACTTGAGATTATTAATGAATTGAATGCAAATATTGAAACGTATCAACGATGTATGGATAAGCAATCAGCCGAGTTGGACTACTTGCTGAATGTTCTTTTCAAATGCCACAAGTCAATTAAAGAATTTGCTGATTATTTGAACAAGGACGAGAAATTAGCTGCTTGGAGTATTGCCCTTGAACAACTGCTAGATAAATCGCTCGAAGACCAAGCAGAACTGCTCATTCGTATAGCTAAAGAAATCATTAACGCAGCATTCAATAAAGCTACACCAGTGTCAAAGAAAATAAATTCACCATTAACTCCACCCGAGAGCACTTACGGGCTAGATAATACCACGAATTTAGTCAATGAAATAGAAGAGTTGAGAAAGGAAAAGAGGATGATTTCCGAGCGACACGCGTCAGCCATTGAGCAGTTAAAGGACAGAAGCCAGGAGATTCAAGAGTTACAGAAAAAAGTAGAAGCTGAACGTGAATTGAATATGAAATTAAAGGAGTCATTGGACTCTAGCAACAAAGGAAATGCTCAAGAAGTAATGCACTTACAGGCTAGGATTGATAAACTTGAAAGGGATTCAAGGGATATGGAATCACACTCTGCGCAGGCAACGGCTGGTGGCAACAATGAGATGGTACCTATTGCTCAATACGATAGTTTAGTCACACAGCATCATGATCTTCAAAATGCATACGCATCATTGCTTGAAGAATTGAACCAACTCCGAGAATCTTCTATTCATCATCCTCAAGCAGAGATGGAGAAAGCTGAACGTCATAGCACAAATCTGGAAAGCACATACCTCAGTGATCGAACCAACAATGAGATGGCACTCAGAACCGAACTCAATCGTGCTATGAAGCAGCAAGAACTGCGCGAAGCGGAGCATGCGCAAATGTCGTATATGACCTCCACATTAAAGAAGGAAAACGAGGAACTACAGTCAAAGTTGAAAAAATTGACTGATTTTGTAACTTACTCCAATAACAATGAAAAGGAACAAGTGGTGAAGAAACTATCAGTAATCGAATTCCAATTTAAAGATTTGCTCAAATTCGACTTGGGTGAATTTCAGAAATTGATTCAATCATTTAACAAAATAGCCGAAGATGAATCATTACTCAATCCTATAAGGAGATATGAAAGGATCAAGAAAACTCTCGTGGCTGATCTCGACGAGAGCAGTATACGAACATTGAGAGAAAACCACAAGTCTGTATTTGAATATTTTGTTCGTGCAACTGATATCTTGATAAACAACTATGTGAGATTATTGCTAGCAGAAGAGGAGACACATTCTACAGAAGCATGGAGAAAGCAAGTTTCAAAACTCAAGGAGCAAAATGATCATTTGGAGAATGCGTTGAAGGCATTACAAAGGGAGAAACTTCTGACAGCTTCCTCATCACTGGAACCAGGATCACCAAACTCCCAGTTGCGACTTAATGATATCAGACAAAAATGGAAAGCAGAGAGGGAGAGGCGCATCATGGAGGACAAGGAGGCCAAAAAGCGGTATAATGAATTGAGAAATGAACTTGCGAGGTCTAGATCGTAATGGGGAAGAAAGAGAGTCTACTTATTAGAGATGCTAGTGCTTACTTCGTTGGAAATGCTTTTACCTATGTATTATTTTACCCCTATATGAAAGCTATTTAACTAAAGAAAGCGATTGACGTATACCGTATACATTAATACATACCTGCCTCGTTCCTCTATATTGCTTTAACAATGATCCATACTCATTCTTCTGTATTCAATCAATCTCAAAAGATCGATCAGGATCACGTTCTGTTCATCATGTTTTCGTCAGTTCGTGCAGTTTATGGCTCAAATTTATATTGCAAAGATCTTTCACTTCTCATTGTGAAGATTTGTTGTCGGCTAATCGAAATAGGATTTTCGCTTCAAGGACAAATTGAATTATTCTTATAAGCATACACCTGATATTGAGACTACGATGTAGAACTCATTGATGGTATTGAATTCTAGCGCAACCTGTTATCTCAGGAGACCGAAATTTTGCCTAAAGACATTTCTGGAGATCAATGTTGCATTTTCAACACGATAAGTCCGTGTCTTGTCAAACGCACCCACTACCAACTCCAAGAGAGAGTTACAATGTAGAAGAGATCCTCTGAAAAGAGAGATCTACAAAAACATCAGTTATAAATAAAATACAAAAGTACAAAGTAGCAAGAATTGAAATATTGACACCAGTGGACACCAAACCACTAACTGTCTTTCCAATAATAACTGATGCTTGAAAGTAGACACCAGTGGACACCAAACCACTAACTGTCTTTCCAATAATAACTGTAGCTTGAAAGTAAACACTAGTGGGCACCAAACCACTAACTATCTCTACAATAATAGCTGATGCTTGAAAGTAGACACCAACTACTTCAGGCCCTTGTAGCAACAACAATATCGTAGCTTTTCTTTATGAGCAAGCCAGCACTATATAATTTTTTCTTGATAGCAATGGCAGAGTCAAATGCGCCGTCAGATTCAAATAAACCACATTGGGGACCAACAGTCGAGTCCGACAAGTGTGAACATCGATACCCTTTAAATTACCAGACTCGATAACTGTGTCTGGAAGATTATGGTTTTTAAATACATCTTCCTCTTCATTCCTGATTCAAAGGTTAGGCTTCATACGAGCATCAGCTGGTAAGTTTCAAGGGTCAAAAGGTACTAATCCTTATCTAAATGCCCCCCTCAGCCGAGAAAATCATCGGCACTGCAACTAGTGCAACACCCTAGCAATGATCGCCTCAGACGGGGCCACCAGATATCTCAATTCCCTTTATTACCTATCCCCTCCCAACATCTTCTCCCTCGTTCGTGCCAAGTCTTTAACAGGGACACTAGAATTTTGTCTTTATTCCATTCGGGAATCTCTGTTCACTCACCCGTTTGTCTTCATCTCAGTCGGATCCAAGTGGCTTACGTCCTCTTCGTGGCAGCACCCTCTTCTACTGCATCCCCAGCTTCACCTTTTCAAACGCATGAAGTGGGGAGTATATAAATAGTTATGTGCTGGCCCGAGTATTTTATACTTGTTGTAGCAAATCATCTCCATGGTGACCTTCAGGTCCTACCATGAATGGTTGAGCGACTTCACCCTGGACAAAAACTTTGTGTCCATTTGAGGGTAAACGATGCGGAGTAAACTCAACCAGATCTTTGGATTTGCTTTCAACATCACCATTTGACACTTCTTCTTCTTCTTCTTCTTCTTCTTCTTCTGTGTCATAGTCAACAAGTGGTTTCAAACACTCCGGTAGATCGTCGTAATAAATGACCGACAATGTAATAAGCTCATGCAAAATCAGCTTCAACTCGATATTGTAATCAGTTTGTTTACCAACAGCAGGCTGGGAATCTTCTTCATCCACAGCACTTTTATGTTCATTCGAAGGTAAACGGGAGGGATCAATCAGATCTTTCATGTTGTCGTTATTTGGAACCACTTCTCCAGCAGTTGGACCAGCTTCGATCCTTGTATCTGCTTCATCTGTAGCTTCATCACCATATATTAAGGTGACTCTCCTGTGGTAATGCTCACCCATAAATTCAGTGTGAGCAGACAACAATTCCTCCTTCATCTTTGCAACATCATGAGATAGCTCGATCATTAAGTTTAAGTCGTTGCTTCTCTTTTCATTGGACGTTAAATCAAGCTGGGCAGCACCGTCAGTAACTTTGGTGGCAACATCATCATAAATCCCAGCTGCAATAGCTGCCTCTAATATATCATTCTCCAATTTTGCTAAGCATCGGAGAATATCGGCATGTTCCAACAAAAATTCCTTGTATTCGATATCAAGTAGCATTAAAAGGTGTTCCTTCTTTTCTGGAATTTCACGTGTTCCAACAGCATTGTGGAGCTCTAATGCATGCGCCTCGGATTGGTCAGTGGACAACAGCGCACTTGCTTCAATTTCTTCGGCAATTTTGGGGCTGTTAATTTCCAAGCCATCGTCAATAGCATTCAACTCATATTCGCTATGAGTAGGCACTTCCCCCTTCAATAAGCTCTCAACGCTACTGCGAGCTTGTGCAAATGCAATTTTATTGCCTTTGACTTTAATAACGGGGGTGGCCACTTGTTCTTCAATCACTGAGGCATCAGGACCGATAACAGAACAATTGGATCCAGCTTCTAAATATGTCAAGACAGCTGATTGTTTCTTGTTAGCTCTTGGGATTTTGATTGTATCTCCCTTGAATCTAATAACCTTCGTAGATTTTACAAAAGGTTTTGCTCCAACAACGTAACTGTTGGATCCAGCTTCTAAACACGTCAAGACCGCTGGTTGTTTTTTGTAAACTCTTGGGATTTTGACTGTATCTCCCTTGAGTCTAATAACCCTGGTAGCTTGTTCAAAGGGTTTAGCACCAACAACATTACTGTTGGATCCAGCTTCTAACCTCTTCAAGACCGCTGGCTGTTTCTCAACGCATGTTTTTTTGGACACTGATAGGTTTTCAGTAATCAAATTTTCATCAAAAGCAGCTGTAGTATTAGGCTTCACTTTAGGTTGAGTGGTGGTTGGTTTAAAATTTTCAACTGACTTTCCATTTCTTATGGATAAGTCTTTCTTGGGTTGAAGTCCCAACTTCTCCGCATCTTTATTTTCAGCGGGTTTTTTGGAGCTGAATGAGGTATTCTGAACAATTTCACACTTCCACTTCTTGGTCAATTCATTTTGATACTGCTCTTCTAATTTATTTTGAAAACGTGTGTTGTTTGCAATGTGGCTAAAAGATGTTTTTGAGACGAGATTGCACCATTTTGTGCTCAACTCTCTCTTTAATTGACTTGAGACTCTATCGCAGTTATCATTTGCTTTAGATCTCAAAGGTGAGTTTTTGTTCTTCTCACCAGCAACAACTTTGTTCTTTAATCTGTCACGTGATGACACAAACACTTTTTCCTCCTCACAATAACCAAAAGTGTTGCCAAATCTTGTTGATGTCGTAGCGGTATCAACTTTCATCCTCTTTGCAACATCATTCATATTAGTTCTCAAGGATACAACCTGTCTTCCATGCTTCTTCTTACTCTCTGACACAAACAAACGTGAATTGGTGTTTTTTGGTTGTCTGTTTTTTTTGGTTGTCAAATCAAAATTATTACCATAGATGAATTCAATGGAAGCTTTGTTGGTGTGAATAGCAGCTTCCGATTGGTAATAAGGGGCGGTAGTGAATGAAACAACTGAACTGGTGTCATTCAATTGCTTGTTTGATGGGTAAAACAGGGGAACATAAGCGGGTAACACAATGGATTTCGAATGCATGCGGTTTGAAGCTTTTGCTTCAGTATCAACCATTTTCGATGGATTGATGTTCAAACCGGTGGTGGACTTACGCAGGCCTTCTAACTTATTGGCGGCGTAAATTGATGGCATTCTACTGAAGGAAGAAAGAAAGAAGAAAGAGGTAAAGTAAAAGTGTTGCAAAGTTTATTTTGGTGGCTTTATATAGTGGTGAAAATTAAGTAAGCACTGTTAGTAAAATTATGAATTACAAGCTTGTATACAATGTAGAGCATTATAAAACTTTGATTAGATCTATAGTCATGACAAGAGGGTGTATAGATGAGAAGATGTGTGTTGATAGAGATTCAAGAGCAGATGTATCTATAAACTAGTTTTATAACACTACACAATTTGCCAATAAATATCACTCCTGTTCCACTCAAAAGGGCCCCAAAGTTGAAATTGGGAGTCAAGAGTAAATATATTACCATTACAGATGTCCTTTTATGTTCTTTTTGATTGATTGACCACATCTGAATTTGATCTTGTTGTTTTGCAACCAAGATATAACCCAACAACAAAAGAAAAGAAAATGAATGCTGTTATTTCAACAAAAAATGCTTTGAGGCGTGTTGGAGTATCTTTTAATGTGATGTTACTATTATCAAGTGTAAGGTAGATAACTTGGTGTACCTAGAAGTTTCTTTCAGTGGGTTGTTGATTGTCTGAATGATATTTTTTTTTTGTTTTTGAATTTTACTTTGGAAATCAAATTTGAATCCAAATTGAACCACAAGTTTCCACTAAAATACATTGTACACAGAGACGATGCTTATCTGCTGCCTCCATATTTGTCTATCGCTGCACTGACCTCACTACTCGATACTCCAATCTTACATTACATTTCACTCCACTTTCCATACTTTTGGCGTCGTTTTCTCCACAATAACTCGAAGTACACACTCAGAGGATATGATTAGCCTATCCTTATACACCAATACACTCGTAGTGCTCTACCTTGTAGTCATACTCATTATTGTGTATTCAATTACTCTCGAAACGAAAAAAAAATTATTCCGCCTTTCTGTTCCAATCTTTTTGCACCTAAACAATAGATGTTCCACCTTGTTGCAACCACAGGACAAAGGACTGGTCTTATCTGACTTGCCAGCATTCACTGCCTCCTTGGCATGCTTCATCAAGCTCGTCTGCACCATCGTTACGCTCTTCCCGGAGTGGTTATGCGCATTTTATGTGTGCATAACAAAACATGGTCGGATTTTCGAGATACACTCAAAAAAAGTGGATTCCAACCTTGGATCCACCGTCAGACACGTTGATAGCTGCATTTTGCGCTCCGTGCACCCCCCAGAAGTCCAAAAATAATTTTTTGGACGTCCTGATGACGGCGAAGCACGGTTCCGAATATATACGTCCGAGGCACGTGCCGCGCTTCACAGTACCGTGAAAAAGTGCATATAAGCTCTTGTGGATTAGTAGGAGACCTACTGATAGGTTGAGGTGCCTACAAAAGCTTTGGTTCTACTCGGAGAGGTAGCTTAATGCTAGAAAGACTGCTTTGAAAGAGGTACAAGTGTGTTACAACACCACTGTTATTGAGAGTGGTAATGTTTTTTTTTTGCAACTTTTCTTTCTGCTCACGAGAGAAGTTGAAGCCACACAATTTTTTCTTCAAACTTTCAGCTACACACCACCTCCACCAGCATATAGACGAGTACACACACACACACGCGCCAGCAATGTCCACTGAATCATCATCAGACGAGTACACAACCAAGGCTAAGAACTTAATTGCAGAACATCCATACTTGATGCTTTCAAAATCATGGTGTCCTGATTGCCATTACGTCTACAATTTATTCCAAAATCTCGGCATTTACGACAAATTGCACATTATTGAATTGGACAAGTTCCAAGATCAACAAGATGCTACTGCTTTAGAAACGGCATTCACTGAGATTGTAGGAAAGAAATGGGTACCTCTGTTGTTTTTCAAGGGGAAATATTGGGGTACTGAGCAAGATTTGAAGAAATTGCGTGAACAGGGGCAATTGGAGTCAGAGTTTAAGAAACTTGGCCTACTTGTATAGTTGGTTGGTGATTTATATAAGACATTAATCTGGATATACACCTTTCGATACTGTCATTCTCCCTAGTTTTTAGCTTTTCCTTGCAAATAAAAAAGTGTCTCTACAGTCTTTCTGTAGGAGGTCCTCAAGTTAATGACTTAAGCTGTTTGTAGATAACCTCTCAGCCACCAGCGAGGAGTGCTTTACACCTTTTTTTTGGTTTTAGTTGTGTGTGTGTGTCTTTCTATCCTCTTTCATTCATTATATATATCTCTCACAAAATCTTTACATCCAAACATCAATACTTTAAACCATCACTCACTTTTGAAAATTTTTTTTCTTCTTTTTTTCACTTTTTCACCAAAAACAATTCATATCTATTTACACAGCACATATACACTGTAGTTATCCCACTATGTCAATAAACGAAGAGGAGTATTTACAGTTGGAGAAAGAAATCAACTTAGACGATATTGATTTCTCAGACTTGGAGGAAAAATACGAAGCTGATGTTGGATTTGACAATTATATTGTTGTTGATGGTGCTCCCATTGCACCAGAATCTAAAGTCCCAGTTTTGACTAAAGTTCTTAGGAAATTGTTTAGTACCGTTGGAGAAATTGTTGAAGGTGATGAGGGCCTTTACATGCCATTAGCAGATGGTAAGTCAAAGGGATACTTGTTTATTCAATACAAGACGCCTCAAGAAGCTGATGCTGCTATTAAGAAATTACATGGTAAGAAATTGGATCAAAATCATAGATTATTGGTTAACAAATTTTCTGATATTGAAAAATTTGGTTCAGTTAGCACTGAGTTTAAAGAACCCGAGGTTGAACCTTTTAAATCACATGGTTATTTACATGATTGGTTACAAGATAAACAAGGAAGAGACCAAGTCGTCACTCATTATGGTGAAACTGTTGGAATTAATTGGAGCAAGAAAGCTAGTGACCCAGAACAGGTTGTCGATCCTAGAAAAGGTTTCACATCCAAATATGCCAAGTTTTCACCAAAGGGTACTTATCTTTTCTCCATTCACCCACAAGGTGTTCAATCATGGGGTGGAGCTGATTTCCATAGTATCAGGAGATTTTTCCACAATCAAGTGAGACTTATAGATTTCTCACCAAATGAAAAATATATGGTTACATTGTCGCCGTTACCAATTTCCTTACCAGATTCAGCTGCTGATAGACAACAATTCCCATTTGGTCCAGAAAGTGAAGGACACAAGTTGGTTATATGGGATATGATTACGGGTGAACCAGTAAGAACTTTTGCCTTGCCTCCTCATCTTGAACACCAAAAGGAAATGCCATGGCCATTGGTTAAATGGTCTTTTGATGACAAATACTGTGCTCGTCAAGGTCCAGATGCTTTGGCTATTTATGAAACTCCAAGCTTCCAATTATTGGAAAAGAAGTTGGTTAAAGTTGATGGTATACAAGATTTCGAATGGGCTCCAGCAGGTGTTAGATTGCATAATAACAAAGGATCACAACTTGAACATGTTTTGTCGTACTGGACCCCAGAAAGTACTAATCAAACTGCAAGAGTTGCAGTGATGCAAATTCCAAGCAGACAAGTTTTGCGTACTGTTAATCTTTTCCAAGTTAGTGATTGTAAGATGCATTGGCAAAGTGAAGGTAAACTTTTGTGTGTTAAAGTTGACAGACACACCAAATCAGGAAAGACTACATTTTCCAACCTTGATTTCTTTAAATTGGGTGAAAAAGATGTTCCAGTTGAAAAGCTTGAATTGAAGGATGTTATTGTCAACTTTGGATGGGAACCAAATAGCGAAAGATTTGTCACCATTAGTCGTTTAGATGATGGTGATCCAAATCCAGCTATTCCAAAGAATAGTATTACATTCTATGCACCAGAGGCTTCTAAAGGTAAATCAGGAAGTTCCAAATACAAGGCATACAAGGTTATTGAAAACAAACATTCAAATACAATTGCTTGGTCACCAAAGGGTAGATATGTTGTTGTTGCCACCATCTCTCGTTCTTCAGGAGAAATTGAGTTTTTCGATGTTTCATTTGAAGATGATACTACTAAAAAGGGAGCTCCAGCAAATGTCAAATTGCTCAAGACTGATCAATATGTTGGAATGACAAACATTGCATGGGATCCATCTGGAAGATTTGTTGTTGCATGGTCTTCTTCATGGTTGCATGCTATTGATAATGGATACAGATTGTATGAGTTTACTGGAAAATTATTGAGAGATGAATCAATTGATCAATTCAAGGAATTCATTTGGAGACCTCGTCCAGAAAGTTTATTGTCAAGTGCTGAGAAGAAGAAGGTTCGTTCCAACTTGCGTGAATACTCTGCACAATTTGAAGAGATTGATGCTATGGAAGCTGATGCTGCTGTCAAGGAGGCCATTTTGGCCAGAAGAAAGGCATTGGAGGACTGGAGAGCCTACAGAGCCAAACATGTCAACAAAAAGGCTCAAACCACTGAAGTTAATGATGAAATTATTGAAGAGATTAAAGAGGAGATTATTGAAGAGAAGGAGGAGATTGTGGAGTAAAGGGTATAGATTGTTTTCTGCATTTTTGTCTATGGGACTCTGTAATAAAAAGTTCACTTTTTGTCTCTGGTTCTATATACATTTTGAATAAATAAATAAAAGGGTAAATGGTTTCCCCAAATCATGCTGATTTAGTCTTTAGTTGAAGTCCATGCCATTTCTTAATTTCATCTTTTAAAAGATCATTAACCAATCGATGCTGTTTAATCATGGGTAAACCTTTAAACTTGGAGCTTTCAACAAGAATTGCAAACATTGACCCACAACCTCCCAGAACATCTTGAACTTGTAAATTGACCGGGTCGAATTCCTTTTGTAGTATGTTGTAAATTTTGCTTTCGTATTCACCCATCTGATGTTGAGATGATGTTGATTGCATTCTTTGCAATATGGAACGTTGAATCGGTAGCCTATTGGAAAGTAAGCTTGTTCTGAGAAGACGAGATGATAACATGTTTAGGGAGTCCTTTTTATAGTGATTTGACTGTTGCTTGCTGCTTGTATATGTTTATCACTTGTTGATTGATTACTAAAAGATGATTTATTAAGAAAAAGAAAAATTTTAGAATAAGAACAATTTGAGTGGTGATCAATAGTTATGCCGACTATAAAACTTTATACTTTATGTGTAAGCCTTCCTTATTCACTACTAATTACAAAGCTGTTTAATAGCTTACTAGTCAGTAGTATGCAAAAGTAATAAACTTACTAGGGATATACCATGACATACTTCCAAGGGTGTCTTTCTTTAGCAAATGAAATATGATAAGATTTAGTCACGTGCAAGTTTCATGTTTGAAAAAATCAACAACAAAACGAAAAAAACAAACTTACCAGTCTCTCCAGTTCCTTTGATTTGACAAAAAGAGTCTATAATATAATTCCCACATAGATTACACAGGTATAACATATATATACTATGAGGTATGTCTACATCTCAATTCCTTCCTTACTTTATAACCTCAATTGACTAACCTTTTATTACAGTGGAAAGTTTGTTAGAGCGTCCAAATATCGCCATGTTTTCGGACAAGGAACCAAAAAGGAATTGTGCTATGAAAATCTCAAGATAACTAAAAATGCATGGGACTCCAATATTATCCAAACCAATGGGAAATATATAGCAGCCAACTGGGATGCATCAGGAGGTGGTGCATTTGCAATTATTCCCGTTAAAGAAGTTGGTAAAGCACCAGATCAAGTTTCCTTATTTAGAGGTCACAAGGGTCCTGTTTTGGATACTGCTTTTAATCCATTTGATTCACAAGAAGTTGCTAGTTGCTCAGATGATGGGAAAATATTGATTTGGAAGATTCCTCAAGACTATTCTTTTCATCACTACCTTAATGAAGCGGAGGAGATTTTAGATATAACTGAACCTGAAAAGGTGTTGCTGGGACATACTAGAAAAGTTGGCTTGATAGAGTATCACCCTTGTGCATCAAACATTTTGGCTTCAAGCTCTTTGGACTATACTGTTAAAATTTGGAACACTGAAACTGGTAAAGATGAAATCACTTTACAACATAAGGATTTGGTGACATCTTTTGCTTTCAACTACAATGGATCTTTGTTAGCTACTAGTTCCAGAGATAAGAAACTTAGAATTTGGGATATAAGATCAGGAAAAGTCATATCTGAAGGGCCAGGACACACTGGAGCCAAGCCTTCAAGAATAAGTTGGCTAGGAAACACGGATAGGATAATCACTACAGGGTTTTCCAAATTATCTGATCGTCAAGTTGGAGTATGGGACATCCAACATATTGAAGATGGCCCAATTGGTGGATTTATGGTTATCGATGCCTCATCGGGTGTTTTGGTTCCATACTTTGACCCTGAAACTTCTATTTTATACCTCGCTGGTAAGGGTGATGGTAACATTCGCTATTATGAATATGACAATGATGAATTGTTTGAATTGTCTCAATACGCTTCTACTGACCCACAAAGAGGATTTGCTGTCGCACCAAAACACTCTGTCAATGTTAAAGAAAATGAGATTGTGAAAGCATACAAGACGGTCTTGGATACTCTGATTGAACCAATCAGCTTTATAGTGCCTAGAAGATCAGAATTGTTTCAACTGGATATTTATCCTGATTGTCCTTCAACAAAACCAGCTCTTAGTGCACAAGAATGGTTGGATGGTAAGGATGTTAATGGACCTGTTTTGATCAATATGGAAGCACTTTACGAAGGAAAGGAACCCGATTTAAAGGACAGTAAACCAGCAACCAAGGTTTCAGAAGCCAAGGAGGCCAAGAATCGAGATTTGGAAAAGAAGAAGGAGGAAGCGATAAAGAGAAAGGAAGAGGAACAAAAGGCAAAGGAAACAACCAGTGATAAAAAATCAGACACAGAATCTCCTGCCGACTCCAAATTAAGTGGAACTCCTGATAAGAATGTGGATGAGTTGTTGCAAAAGTCGAATGAAGTGGGAAGTTTGTTGAATAAAGTGGCTAACCAATCAGATGACGAGAATACAAGTGAAACTGAAGAAGAATCAAAAGATGATGGTTGGGAAGAGGTGAAGAAACCTGAAACAAAATCAGTCTCTCCTTCTGAGAGTAAATTGAAAGAGGAGAAAAAGAGTGAGACCACCCCTTCACCATCAATCAAAGCAAAGGAATCAGAGGTATCAACTCCGAAAGTAGAGCCTGCTTCAGAACCAAAGTCCACTAAAGCTACTGAAAGTGAAACTCCCAAATCAGTAAGTGACAAAGCAGAGAGTGCAAAAGAGTCTCCTGGCACCCCTAAGGAAGCTAAGGAAGAAAAGACTACTGCCGATGACAACAAGTCTGCCAAAACGTCTAGTGCAAGACCCACATTGGCTTCCACTATTGAAAAGTTGTCCAATTTAGTATCGAAATTCGAGTCACAAACAACCAAGTTGGAACAAGCCAATTTAGACAAGGACGAAAGATTGAAAGCTTTAGAGGAAAAGATTGAAACTTTACTCAAGAAATGATAACTGAGGGTATATATATATGTATTTAGATAAAATAACTTTTTGTATATTTTACTCTTCTCTAACATCATAGAATTTTTTGAAAATAAATGCAATGAAATTGTTTGCATCAAACGTAGCATCACCATCAAACAAGGCGAATGTCTTTTTCCTTTCATATTGAAGTGTCAATAAATCATCCAATGTAACTACATTACTAGCACCAGCAATCACCACCAAGTTCTTTGACGCCTCAACTGTAAATTTACCAACTTGATAACAACTAAAAGTGATTTCAATTTTAGAACTTTCCAATAATTTAGGTGATGTGTTTAATAAAATCTTTTGATCTTTGAGTTTTTTAATTGAAAACTTGTAAGATCCAAACTCAGGTAATCTATTTCTCTTTCTCAATTCACGATTGTAAAAATATTGTTTACTAAAAACAGGTATGATGCTGAAAATCTTTTTATCCTTTGGTTTCAATTGCGAATTCGCAAGAATGCTATCCACATGACGATTGTATTCATTCAATTGCTGGCGCAAAAACTGTTCTTTATCAGACAACTTTTTCACTGTTTGATCTAAAGTTTCAAGTTGTTGGGACCGTATTTTCCTTTGAGTGGTTTTGCTCTTGATGTCAACGGCAATTTGGTTCAATAATCCTTGAAATGAGTTCTTTCTCGTGACTTCTCCCATAGACTCAAGTTTCAACAATGAATCAAGACACATTCTCTTCAAGTCATGGTATGTCATCTTGTTTAAATCACCAAGCGATGTCTTGTAGTACATCTTTGTGCTTGACATTGAATCCTCCTTTTCCATGTTAACTATTTCTCTAAACTTTTGCTCGTGTATAGGCTTTATACCTGATATTAACAACTCCAACAAATCGTCACCTTCTTGCACTTGCATAATGTACAACATGCAGCGTTTAGCTTGAGTAAATAAAACTCTCGTCTTTGAATCAGTAAGGGATTCTTCATGCATGTTTCGATCCAATACGATGGTGATGCTAGACAAGTCAGTCAAAGCCACTAAGTCCGAGGGTGAGGTGGTTAAATTTTCCAACTTTTGAGTCACCTTAAGCAATGGGTCATCTGTAGAGTGCACCATTATGTCAACATTGGACAAAGTAACCTTTTCAAGGAATATCATTAAGTTGGCTTTCATGGTTAATTTAGGTGCATCACAAACCATGTCCCCAAAGTCTCCAAAGTTGTATTCTCTATCAATATCTTCCACGTTGATGATACCACGCATTATTGCTTGAATTGAATCTATGCTCGATACAAGGTAGTCATTAAGTGGTTTCAAGAAATTATTTGTAAACGGCTTCATACTGAACAATTGAAGCATCAGTCTATGCAAGTGACGCAAATTGACTTGACCTTTCAAGTAAGGTTTTGCGTTTATTCCATAATTTTCAGGAAACAGAATGATCACACCAAAATAGTACTTCCAAAAACAAATACCAGCTACTGCCAAATGTTGTTGTTCCAGTAACCGGGGGAAATTTGCACGTGCAAGCATATATGCTTCACGACAAATGAGTCTTACATGCACGGGCAATCGTGTAGCACAACTTTCAACGAGCTTCAATATATCCGAGCAAGCGTCCCGCAAACTCATAAGATTGTGAACGAATCTAGATGATACTTCAGGAATTTTAATTGCATCCTGTGGACTAATGTTTGCGCTGACGCCATGATCATGGGGCATAATATTACTGTGTATTATTGTTGGGTCACTTTCAAAATCCAACTCATCATCATCGAGGATCTTGTGTATGTACTTTCCAGCCAATAATTTCAAATGCTGTCTTTGGTAAGTGTGGTTATTGAAATGTGTCACAAATTCCGTCCAGTGAGTAAACTGAGATTTGGTTATATCCGTGACAGTTTGTGATCTTGCTATATCATTTCGCATAACCAGAAGCAGTAATTTCATATAGTAGTACTGTTCCCTTGAGCGTCGATTAATGGATGGTTCAATCATAGGGAACAACTGAATCGTATTTGACAACAACGTTTGATAATCAGCAGTGTTTTTCAGAATATAGTCTTTTGATTTAAAAAGATTAGCCAAGTATTCACTTTTAGTTTGTAGTAAATAGAATAAACTCAGATAGAGCTCCACTTTGGCTTTAGCAGATTTGCTCAATATGTTCAAGTTTGTTGGCTTTTCATTAGCTTCAACCTTACGCTCATTATGGCCTTTAAATTTGGAAAACTCTTCAACTGTTATCTTATTTTTGTGCAAGAGACTCAACTTCAAATCAATATGCTCAATGCGCCCCTCCAAAGTTTCATTATTCTTTGACTTTTCAATGATGGAATCCTTTAACTTTGACAATTGAAGTTCTTGCTCAAAGTCTCCATCACTATTGGATAACAAATGAGCAAACTGTCTCAACACCGCTAATGATGGACTTGTACTAGTTATAAGTGATCTGTAGGCACATTGAGCTAAGCTTCTTCGAATTATTGCTTGGGCTCTGATAACGTAATCAATATGACGCTCATAGTAAGGCATGGTTTGACTGAAACGTTTCTTCACAGTGTTTGCTCGAATTTTGGCTTGAAATTCAATGATGGACTCAACGTTCTCATAAAGCTCATCCAAAACAATTTCATAATTGAATCTTCCAAGAACTCCCCTAAATAAAGTTTGAATAGGGATTATCGAAGAGTCCTTCACCATTGCTAATTCGTTCTTTGTATTGCGAATTGATCTTCTAACTTTCTCCCCACGATAAAATGCCGAAAGACTGTTTAATGCGTCGTCCTCGTTCATCAAGGTGACTAAAACGTTATCGCACAAGCGAGACCGTGCGACTCCTGCTCGAGCAATACTTTGTAGCTCAATGATTTTTTTCTTTGTGGATCTCACTATCATGTGTTTGCGGTTGATTTCTTCAATCACAGCATCCCTTCTGATTAATGATTGCAACTCGATAATTTTAGAAGCTTCGACATAGCGTGAGCTGGAGAATTTCCTATACAACTTGCTTCGACAAATAGCTTGTAGCTCTGTTATAGGTGGCAAAATCTCTTCTTTGTGCAAAACAAGCACTTTCACCCTGCGATGCACAAATTTCATCTTAATGATGGCTTGAAGTTGTGTAACATTTGACTTCATTGCTTGCAAAGCCAGTTTCTTCTCTTCAAGTTTCTCTCTAACGCATTTCCCTCTAATAATGCACTGGAAACGTACCATTTTGTCATCTTCTATCTTGGGTTTCTTGACAAGTGTAGTTTTTCTTCTGATCAAAGACTGAAGCTCCACAATCTCATAAGTGAATGCTCGAAGTTCATCTCTGTGTCTGTGCACTGTTTTTGATCTTGAAATGTTTCCACGAATGATGGAGCAAAGACGAACCAAGTCATCCTCGTAAGATTTGAGCATAATTTTATCAACAAACATTGAATATCTGAAATTAGCTCCCCTCGCCAAAGATTGCAACTTGATGATATGCAGGTTGTTATCGTGTAACTCACTATCGCTAAGAGGGTTGGTTGATGAGTTTGAAAATGGAGTTCGACTTGGTTCCGGTTTTTTGTTCTCAAAACTTAAAGCCCGTGATTTAATTTCAAACTTCGCAGGAGGGGTCAAGTCCGGTTTCTTTTCCTCTATAAAAGGATTGGGGTTGATTTTCTCCAATTTAGCCTTTGTAGGAGACAATACGTTATTCATAAACCTCGAATCCTCATTCGTGCTTCCTGTATCTGCACTTGTAAAGTTTGGTAAAGGAGCACTGACCAATGCCTTGTTTGCAGCTATTATATCATCACCTTCAAACTGAAGTTTATTCATCAAATCATTGATTGGGGGATAGCTGTGGTCACTTTTGTTCAAGATGTAACTTAATGCATGTAAACAGAACCACACTTTTGGTACATTTTTTGCATCATACAAGTCTGTGAGTTCGAATCTGAATAAATCTGGCACATTTAAGAAATCTAACAAATGAAAGAATCGGTTAATATTCTCTGTGTGTCTGAATTGAAGCTTCTTGTCGTCCATAAAAACGTTTCTTTGAGTTGGTAAAATGACATTGGCTAATTTGGCAAGGTAAATTCCATTTCTGATGTAGGAAATAAGTTCAACAGGAGATTGTTGGATCAGTTCATGTAACACTTCCTCCATCCATTGTCTTATTGCTTCTATTCTGCAAAGGAACTCATATCCAGGGGATGTAGTAGATGAGTTATGACTAGGTGAAGTAAAAGCTGTTCGTTTAGTTTTTGAATCAGCACCTGGGGTCTGCTGCTGTTGTAATTTTGGGGCAGACCTAACTGGGGATTTGTTCAAAATGTCTTTATAGTTTTTCTTTGCCCATGTGGGTGTTTCATCGTCAATTTCATTTCCATGGTCTTTGCTTGATTTGTTACTGCTAGTCGATGATTTAGGAGTCAATTTGAAGGAAGAAACAGTTGCGGAGGGAGACCCAAATTTCGATTTTAAGGAGGTTACTGACGATACAGGTTTATTTGTTGGAGACACATTTAGTTGACGTGCTAAAAGATCTAGATCTTGATCAGGCAGGTCCGTAGCATTATTAGTTTGTTTCAACCTTGAAGGAGTGTATATGTTTTGTCTTGTAGTTGGCTTAAGGATTTGATTTTTCTCATGTTGGAAACCTGCAGCAGTGTAGAAAGGCATATCTAGTGCAGGTTTATGGTGAGTGGTTTGATATTGAGATGAAGGTCTTTATCACTTCCTAAAGAGAATAGGATTATGAATTTAAGAATATTTAAGTTTGGTTCAATGATTTGTGAAAACATACCTCGTCTCGATCTAGATTACCTAAAACGGACAAAATGTAAACACACCAATTATTATACACAACGCCTGTCAATAACAGAACAAGTAACATCCATCATCAGTTTATAGAAGCTGAGATTACAGTAGCAACGAGAGAGAGAGAGAGAGAGAGAGAGAGAGAGAGAAAGATGTCGAATCAGTAGAGCACGATTCTCATTTATAGCCAGAACTGAATTCTTTGATTTACACAAATTCCCGAACAGTTATTCTATACACCTTTGCTCCCTCACTGCTGTATCTCTCTTCCCTTTAAGAAGTCAACCAGCTTCGAATAGTTGCTAACCTCCTGTTTTAAATGTGGCACTTTTCCATTTAGTTTGTCAATCGTTTGCAAATAAGTAAAATACCCCTCATTCATTCGATCGATATCCACTTCACCCAAGCTTTTAACAGCATCATCCACTGTGTTTTCCTTTTCATGTTGCTCAACCTTTTCGTCAATTAGCTGGATTATTTGAGTAACCTCATCATCTATACGAGCCACCGAGTTTTGATACTTTCCCACAATTCCTTTCTGTAGCGTGCGCTTCAATTCACTTAACTCAACAGTTACATCATCGTACTCAGTCAATATCTCTCGTAGTTCATTATCTAATGCAATGTCAAAGGGCTCCACATCATCGTCTTTATCATTAACCAGCAAAAGCTCCTTTATAGATTCATTACTCCGATCGGCACCATCCACTAAAAGGGAACTCAATAGATTCTGAAATGAGTTTAGTAGACACAGCTCCACTTTCAGATAAACTTCATTCTTTACTGGATCATAGTGTGATGTGGGAAGGTGCAAGTTAAGCTTTAAAAGCATGGATTTTAGGATGTTATTGTATAACGTTTTCAATTCTTTCCTTGAGATGGCAATTTTTTCATAATCATTCTGAATATCTAAGGTCAGAGCTGACATATTGACACTGTCTCTTTGATTTTTGATGTATATTTGTGAAAGCTTAACACTGAACCTTGATTTCTGAAATGAAACGCTACCAAGATAGATTTGAGTTTGGCAGATATAGATAATTGCAATAAAAACAGCACGCAATAAACAATGTTGTCTCTAGAGATCAGCTATATTATCTACTACTATTGAGGTCCATTATCTGCTGATATAGAGAATAGACTATATGTTTGAGCTACAGCAAGCCTCCAATACGGATATGATAGTTCGATATGTCAAACGGTCGTGTATCTCTGACCAAAATGGTTCTTTAAGTTTTTCTGAGATTTTTCTGTGAGCCTCAAAACCTCTCCAATAGAGACGACTTTCATCAAAAGTGATAAACTTTCTTACACGAGACATCACTAAAGCATATAGAGCCATAGCTGCTCTGAATCTACTATCTTTATCAATAAAAGTAACCAATTTACCAAAATGTCAGATGCATTAGGAGATGAATATTACCCATCGTTTGCACCATTTCTTGGGTTTGGTGGATGTGCAGCAGCAATGATGTTATCCTGTGCCGGTGCGGCAATTGGCACAGCCAAGTCAGGAATTGGTATTGCTGGTATCGGTACCTTCACACCAGAATTGATCATGAAGTCATTAATACCGGTGGTCATGTCTGGTATATTATCCGTTTATGGTCTCGTGGTGGCCGTATTGATTGCTGGAGGTTTATCACCAACTGACAAATACTCATTATTCAATGGTTGTATGCATTTAGCTTGTGGGTTAACTGTGGGGTTTGCGTGCTTGGCCTCGGGATACGCAATTGGAATAGTTGGTGATGAAGGAGTAAGGCAATTTATGCATCAACCACGTTTATTTGTTGGAATTGTGTTGATTCTTATTTTTGCTGAAGTGTTGGGTCTATACGGAATGATCATTGCATTGATTTTGAATACAAAGGGGAGTGGATAAAACTATACAAAAAAATATACGCTACTATTTTTTTTAAAATATATATTACAAATGGGTGTATGTCATGGCTAATCAGTCTCCATTTTGTCATCTTCATGTCCTTGACTTTTTGTCTCCTCACCAGCTTTACTCTTGACTTCTTTCTCTTCATCTGGATTTCCAATAACAACGTTTCCAGAATCATCAATGTACTGCGAAGAATGCTTTTCCAAATACTGCACAGATCTGTCAGAATCCAAAAACAACATATAAGCTCTCTTTATATCTTGAAGGTCAACTTGGGAAGCTCTTTTCTTGAGCGATATTTGCTGTGCTACCGAAATCAAATTACTAGCATATCTCAAACTCGTTTCTTGTCCAATCTTTGTCAACAATGCAAGCGCATCACCAGTCAACTCAACTTCTTCTTCATTGGCCCTGATAGACAAAATGGTTCTTATTTCATCGCCAGAGTAGTTTGAAGTATGTATGATGATAGATCTGTCCAATAAGTCAATTGGTAATCCATGCGGAGACTTGTAGTTGGTGCCTCTAGTCTTACTGATACCTCTATTAGTGGCCATCATTACAATTGGGGAGAAGTCATCCTCCAAAGCTCTGTTGATAAATGAAAAGCATTCAATATCCAACATGTGAACCTCATCAATAAATAAAACTCCTGGGACAATCTCAGCTTTACCTTCTTCCTTCCATTCAGCAACTTTAGTGTTAATCTGATCACGCACTTCAGATCTGATTTCTCCTGTATCACCCGAAAACAATGCCAAAAATCCTTGTTGTCTGGAGTTGATGACATCAATCTCATGTAAGGAAACAGTGTGTACAACTTCCTTTCTCTTTTGTAACTCCCCTTCGGGACACTGAACAAACTTTGTTTCAGGACCCATTGCATCATAATCTCTAGCTCTGGTGAATGACTTACCGAGCTTTGTGATTTTACCCGATGCTTTGTCAATAGATATCACATCTCCTGCAAGAACTTTCTCCTTTGTTAATCCTTCAATCATTTTGTTACCTAGCTCATATATAGTTTCCATATCAGTAGTTTTGATTGTAAGCTTACCTTGTTTGTGACCACCAGTAATCGATCTATCAATCTGAATCTCAACGACTTCTCCTTCTATAATTTCAGTTTCCTCTTTAATTCTAATTCCAATAGATTTTCTAAATGCTTGAGTCAATGCTTCCGTTTTCGACAACTCCAAACTGAAAACTTCCGATGCGGCAATCGCAGTGAAGGGAACTTCTGAACCCAAGCTTTGAGATAAACCCATGGCAATAGCCGTTTTACCAGTCGATGGTGGACCAGCAACCAAAACCGCACGTCCTGCGATTTTGCCAGCTTGAACCATTTTCAAAACAATTCCTGCTGCTTTTCTAGCCTTGAGTTGGCCAACCATTCCTTGAGCATTCTCGCGTGGTTGTAGGTTATCATCCAAACCAAGACCTGTAATATGCGAATGTGCTGCTATCAATGATAATCCACTGACATCGGTGGTTGTAACTTTTGTATTGATTGAGGTAGCCATCGTGTCTAAGGAAGGAGTGTTAGTACTAAATCAAAAGAAAAAATTAGATTTATCTATGAGTAGACATACAATTGTGATTTTGACGGTTGACTGGGTGTGTATTCGATATATGAGAATAGCAGGTACTTGAAAAACTTTGTCCTTCTCTTCAAAGTGTTTTTTTTTTTTGTTCTTCGTCTTCCTTCGATGGGGCTACCAATTTAAGTTAAGAAAGATACCCACATATTCATTTCAAAGGTTCGATAGGTGATCTAAACACAGCCAAAGTGATCATCTGTAACTAACTATAGTAAAGGATTAACCATATCGTGGTTGAACCAAGTTAACAAGAAGACATTGAATATGATATTCAATATGTATATCTCCGTGTGGTATGTCAGTCAGGAGCACCCTTAAGCTTACAACAATTCCCTTACAACAGAAAATTGAAGAGTGGAAATGAAGACCCTAGTAACACGATTGGTGATAAAGTGTGTTCAAAATTAGCCCAGTAATTTCATTGCTACTATCACTTGTTTATCCCCCCACCCCATATCAACTATTCAATCCGTTACGTCACTTCAACCACATGAATTGGTTGAGATAGGTATTATGTCGAGTGGGTTGATAGACTACTATAAATGCTAAGAGAGGGTTAGCGTTCCATTGGCGACTCCATTCCCCACCTACCCATCTATATACTGATTATTGAACCTTTGGAGATAAAATAAGAACAGGTTCTTGACCACCAAACACTAGAGCTTTCAGATATTTTGCTTAAAGTAATATTAGAAGCTCCTGGCTAAAGAAGGTGTGGGAAGAATAGGGCTAGGCGAATACGAAGTATTAGCTTAATCAAATGTTGTGGTTATCTGTGATAGCCAAGCACCTCCTGTGCCCAGTGACACGAGGTATGGAAGAAAGTACAACCACATAAATGAGCCCCATTGGAGGTCACCGACGCGAAGAACAATCCCAAAAGGTGGAGTTTCTACGCTCATAACGAAGGTAAGCGAACTGGAGCCGGTACTCGAGTTTATTTGAGCAGTGAGGAAGGTTATCATAGATTACAGGAGTATGGAACAGCGCCATGGACTCAAGAAGCGATTATATGGACGTGATGTGCAGTCTTTTCCCGTCAATGGCCAGATTTGAAGAATTTCCATATACTACACAGCTTGTGATCATACATTATGAGCCTGAAGGGTCTTCATTCATCCCTCCAATGCTACTGCAAGAATCTTAAAGGGTTGTTTATTACCGTCACGAATAGCACAACAATAATATACTCAATACGATACATGAGTGAAAGGAATTTACGAAAAAGATCAAAGGAGGAAGTTTACAACTGCTGCTATATCCATCATACAAGTATTGATAGATTTACAATCGGTAACCGCATTAGCAGGGGCTTCAGAATTTTGTTGTGCTGCTTAACTATGGGAATATCAAAAAAATGAGAATCACTGTGCAGGTACACAGATATACAATTGCAGCCAAAATTTCTATCTTTTTGATCCACCTTTCTTTCTCCAACCAACCACTTTTGAATCATGCGTTTATCGAGCTTGTGCAATAGAGCTTATTCCAGACGCAATCCTGAACTTTCCCGTGACGTTGAAGCCAATTCAGGCGCGGATATGCCAGGAATTAACGATTCAAATCCACCTGACAGTCAATTGCGGAAATTGAAGACAGCTATGAAGTTTATAAAAGCTGTAAGAATGCAACCCACTGTCAAACCGGGCGAGTTACCAGCAAAGCCCAGTAATATCATCATCAACCCCGATCATGGAAGAACATTACTTGAAATTGAAAATTGTTCATTGACTTTGTATTATGAGATTGAGGATGTGAAAACTCGTGAAGCGGTTATCGAGTTGTACAAATTTGTCAAAGATCAAGGGGATGAGGAGAGATTATTTGTTGACGCTTTTCAACATAGGACCAGATTGTTGAAAGCGCAAAGATGTTTTGGTGTGAAGTATGCGAAGAAGATTTTAAACGTTTACGATATGATGCTAGAGAAAATGGAGAAATCTTGCAGCACAAGGGACTTAATATTGAAGCTCTTGAAAATTGGACAAAAATACCATTTGTATGTCAAAAAGCATGAAAAGAAGATTACTAAACGGAATTGCTGCACATTTTTCCGAAACAACAAGGGAAAATTACCCATTGATGCAGATCAGATGATCAACACTGTCCACGGACAGCTAATGGTGCAATTGGAATTTCAAAAAAGATTGAGGAAGTTGCTTTATTTTTATGATGAGCAGAATCCAGGTTTCACAGACAAAGTAGCAAGCTTGTTTAAATGGTTTGACTTACTATCAATTTACGTACCAGTTGATGAAGGTGCTAAAAAACCGGAATCTAAAGCCCCAGCTGTTGTGGATTCAGAAGCACCTACACCGGTGATATCCACTGAGAATGTTGTTCCAGTAATCGGCGACAATTCGGCCGTTTTTGTTGAAACTAATAACAATGAGGAGGCTAATCCTGCTGCAATCAGGGCCACCGATGGCAGAGAAACAGCTGCTGCAGAAGCTACAGATGGAGGTGATGTGGAACACGTCATTCCAAGTTCCACCAATAGTACGGAGAATTCCGAGGTTACCAATTTGCCATCTTTTGAAACAGACGATACACCGCCATTACCGCAACCACTTCCTGATACGCTTGGTAATGATGTGGTAAATACAGGCATATCTATCTTTGAACCTGACCCAAAGAAATCATTGTATATCGGGATTGATGAAACTTTATTTGCGAGTGTGCTCGAAGTTCTGCGTCAAGTGCCTGAGCTACAAGGTGAAGACGAGCAGGGGAAGAGCTTGAATGGGGAGATTATTCCCAAGAAAGAGATTGACAATACCGAAGTCAAGGAGAATGTATTAGACAGTACAATTGAACCGACTGATACACATGAGTCAACCAATTTAATACCACAAGATGCTAAGCTGAATAACATTGAGACAAACTATAATAACACTACTACAAACTATAATAACACTACTACAAACACAATCAACAATCGAAACAACAACAACATTATCCCAGATACAAGTTGCCAGAATCGAACCACGAATTCACAAAAGGTGGAATCAAAAATAGATTCTGGATCAAAACAGAAAGATATTACATTTGTCACCGCAATCCGCGGCGGGACGAATACCTCAAATGACTCGCACTCATTGCGAAGTCTCGAAAGGACAGATATTAGTCAACCAGATGTAAAAATTGGGGATATTATTGATGATATTGTTGATATTCAAGAAGCTTTCATGGAAATGGAAGCCAACTTTGTTGAAGATGTTATAAGGCTTAAGGATGAGGTGACTCCACGTATCGAGGAGATGAATAGGTTAGAACAGGAAAATTGTGACCTAAGAGTTTTAATAATTGAGTACTTGGACAAATTCAAAGAACAATCGTGGATCGATTCTTCTTGTTTAGAATCAGAAAAACAGTTTCAAAATGCTGTTAACGAGTTGACTGGACAAAGTTGGCTGGTAACGAAGAGAGCATTAGAACAATCAAACTACGGATGTGTCGTCAGTGATACCATAATTGAAGACTTTTTGTCAGAAATACATTCACCGGAGCAGGGAAGGGGAGCTCGATTGGAGAATGTTGAAGAAGATGATGCACTCGTGATGGCAGATGGAGCGTTGTCTGAAAACCTGGAATATCATATCGACAAGCAGTATGAGAAGCTCGAAGTGTGGAAATCAATGCTTGCTATTCTAGAGGACGGCGCTTCGGATATGATAAAACGTCTTGAATCCGACAAATTTAATATTGACTTTATTGTCAAATCAGGAAAATTGGAAAACGACTTGTTCATGTTTATTTATGAACAATGCAGAAATTGGGAAAGACTTTGGTTCTGTTGGTACAATGAATCTGGGGCACACTCAGATAGAGATGTGGTTATTGCGCAGTTGAAAGAGGAGCTTGATCTGTTTACACAACTTAGTTCAGAGTTGTTTGGCTATCTCAAGAGAGAATTAATCGTTGATTGAAGGTGAAGATTTACTTGAAGCTGTTGAAGGTGGGACAAGAGTGAGGATACATTTCACATATGTTACATTTTCACTACTACTTTCACACATGTTTCACACACATATTTCACTACTACTTGCACACATGTTTTCGCTACTACATTCATAAAAACAACAAAAACACAAAAAAATTAGATAATACAAAAACAAGAAAAAAAGAGTTAGGACAACAGTGAAAAGGGTAAGTAACTCTTTGGTTGGTGGTTCTTACCTGAGTTGATGAGCTCACGGGGACGTTTACGATGCATAAGTGGGGTTTGCTTTTTTTCACTACAAAACTTGGTTGGATTCTGGTCCGTTCAATTAAAGTTTTTGCTATTGGCTTTTTAACAATAAGAGAATGCTGGTAACATTTTGACGTTGTTGATTCCATACATTATGATTTTAAAATCATAATTTTGTTTATTTAATCTCTGACTGTAAGATGATCTCTGGGATATATAGATGAAAGCGATTCTCTAATGGGTAAATGGAGTAATGCCTGAAAAAGGACACAGCTGACCACGTATAGGATCCACTTTTTACATCTGTTTTCTATGCATAATAATTTTATCTCTATATACTCTATATCACAATCACAACTTCAAGTTTCTCAAGATGGAACCTTCTTTGTACATAGCATCAATTTGTGGCTTGAAATACTTTGCAGCTATTGGTCTTCTGATCTTTGATGTAGGTGTAACAACTTCTCTTTCCAACTTTAATGGTTCAAAGTCAATAAAGATATTTCCAAACTTTTCAAAACCATTTAATGAGCCAACAGTTGAGTTCAATTGCAACAAGATTTGTGTTCTAATTTCACGTCTGTTACACACTTCAAGAATCTTTTCCTCGGTATCTAAATCGCGCTTTGCAATATTGCATCTTTCAGTCAAGAAGCTGACAATAGCGCTTGGATCAACACCAAGAATAGCGACCAAATAAGACTCAGCAGAGTTACCATGAGCAAATGCCTGTGTCAACATTGAGTTGGATGAAAGATACAAGTTTTCAATCTTGTCTGGTGTCACGTACTCTCCTTGAGACAATTTGAAAAAATTCTTTACACGGTCAAAAATAATCACCCATCCTTCACCAGTAAATTGAGCAACATCTCCAGTGGAGAACCATCCTTCTGAGTCAATGCTCTTTGTTGTTTCCTCCTCATTCTTGTAATAATGGCTGAACATTTGGGGTCCACGCAACTGCAATTCACCTCTTGGCCCACCTTTATCATTTAAGTAATAGCCCATTTCCGGCAACTCTCTAACTCTGGCTTCAATTGTAGGGGTAAGGGCACCACAAGTTCCAACACTAGGACCATGGAAAGGCAATGCCATACACATCCCAGCAAATGATTCACTTGAACCGTAACCATAGATAAAACCCATACCCAAACTTTCTTTCAAGAACCTCATAGTTTCTGGAGCCATTGGGGCACTTCCAGAGATACAACACTCCACCTCGTCAAATCCAAACTTGGAACGCAACTTCTTTACCAACTCCTTGTCAAAAATGTACTCCCCTTTTGCATCCTTCGTAACTCCACGTCCACGTTGTGATGGCGAATCAATTGTAGCTGCCTTTATAGAGGCTTCCATTTTAGTGAAAATACGAGGGACATTTGCAAAAAATGTTGGCTTGAAAAGCTTCATATCTTCAAACAAGGTCAATGGTGTACCACCAAGTCTGCAAAAACCAACACAACCCCCAACGAATAAACACGCAGCAGTCATTTGCCTTTCAAAAATGTGGGCCAACGGTAAGAAGGCAAGCTCTTTCATATTTTTGTGGTGGGGCAACATCATCACATAAGCCAGAAGAGCACATGCAACAGTTTTTTGCAGCAAAACAACTCCCTTTGGGTTGGCTCCAGTAGTACCTGATGTAAAGGTAAATGTGTAGACAGTATCTTGTGATGGAGGCGTCTTTTCACGAGGAAAGGCTTCACCAACTTTTTCAACTTGACTGAATTCATACAATTTAATGTTGTTTGCCTCAGCTAACTTGATCAAAGATGCACTAGACTTTCCTTTCACATTCAATGGGTCCATACAAACAATGGTGATCAACGATTCCAAATCTTTGGGGTTACTGGCCTTCAAGTTGATTAACGTCTCAATCTTTTCCTTTGAGCAAACAACCACCGGTGACTGAGTCAACCCTAAAATGAACTTGGAAGATGTTGGACCCAAGGTATCGTATAAGGCAGTATTCGTAATGGAGTTCTCAGAGCAAGCCAAGTCAGTCAAGAGCCACTCAACCCTGTTGGCAGAATATATAGTGACAATGTATGAAATGTTATCCTTGTTGAAACCTTTGTATTCCTTTGAATGATTGACAATCTTTTGGTGTGATTCCAAAGCAAGGTTCTTGTAAGGATTATTCTCTAACAAGTACATCAAACCGTTGGCAAAATTCGTCTTACGGGTATCAACTTGCTGGAAAGTGAATGAAGTATATCTCTCCTTATGTTGCTCATTTTCATAATCATATTCGTGGTAGGCCAAACAAGGACGATCAGCTTGTCTCTTGACTGCAGACGCAAACATTTTTGGATATGTGTTCAACTCTGGAGTAAGCGAATCTTTCAACCCATTTGGGAGAGCAGCATTTCTGTAAATTTTAGAAAATCCAGGCTTTGCTGTACCAGGAATCTTAACGGATCTGGCACTAAGATTTTCAGGGAGAGGCAAGCACTGATTGATTAAAACATCATCGGGTAACTCATTGACATTTTGGAACAAATAGTTGTCTTCATCAGCAGCGAAGAGGGAGTTCAAATCGGAGTCGCGAATCGATGGTAACTTCAATGCCATTGTATCTGGGGAAAATTGATAGGTGGTTGGATTATGAAACCCTTCCAAAAAAGAAAAATCATTTTGACCAGGACCACTGATATCTTATATATAAGCTTTATCGTTGTAATTGAACAAAATCGACATATTATCCATCGCAAAGAGGAGAACGCGTTAATTGGGGTTGATGCCGAGAAATGAAATTTCATATCATCAGATTCATTTTTATTTTCTTTCCACCATTATAAAATAACACCAAAAGAATGTACAACAACGTATATGTTTTCTCATGGAAGGAGGGGCATAGTGTATCCGAGGGACCAAATGGGGGTCAACGGATGTGCAGGTGTCGGCTTCGTTTCTTTTGTAATTTTTGGTTTTGATGCCAATGAGGAGTTTCTTGAACACCCCCTCCACTAATCTCCCCATGGCCCTAAAAAGTTTGAAATAAGGACACAAACACCTCTTGCTTCCCACATGTGGACTTCCTCTTGTCTCAGCTATTAACAGGATCTAACGTACTAACGTCTTTTAAGTTACGTATCTTTCAGCAAAGACGACTGATTTATTATTATTTCAACTAATAGTTGTGCCAAGAGAAGCCCTCTCTGAACCGTTTAATTCAGGTTTTATTATTAATCATTCCCTCCCCACACACACATTAAAGTTCAAGTGTTATCGAAAACGAGTGGATTATTATTTATCTATTGCTTACCCCACCAACAAATGAAGTTTTTATTAGCCAGTTCTCTTGCTTGACTTTGCATTTGAGTCATTAGCCCCTCATCAGAAAAGGGAATTTACATATTACTTCGTGCCCCGAAGGATTTACCAAATACAGTCAATTCATAGGTTCTATATAGTGTATTTACGTTTCTAAGTAGCCCGCAATTCATTGTACCACGAAGCAAATTGTAAACCTACAATTTCAAATCTTTCAAGATCGAGCCTTCTTTGTACATACCATCAATTTGTTTTTTGAAGAACTTAGCAGCTATTGGTCTTCTCAACTTAGATGTTGGGGTGACAACTTCTCTTTCTAATCTCAATGGCTCAAACTCAACATAAATGTTAGCTAATTTCTCAAACCCATTAAGTGCAGATCCAATGTTTGTGTTCAAGTGAAGTAAGATACGTGTTCTTATGTCACGTCTATTGCATATTTCAAGAATCTTATCTTCCGAGTTCAAGTCTTGTTGAGGGATGTTGCACTTTTCAGTGAGATATTTCATGATGTTAACAGGGTCAACTCCAATTATACCCACCAAGTATGACTGCGTTGAATCTCCATGAGCATACATTTGAGTCAAGATTGAATTGGAAGAAAGATACAAGTTCTCAACCTTCTCTGGTGTAACGTACTCTCCTTGTGCCAATTTGAAGAAATTCTTGACTCTATCGATAACGGTAAACCATCCTTCTGGTGTAATTCGAGCAACATCCCCAGTTGAAAACCATCCGTCCTCATCAAAACATTTCTTAGTTTCCTCTGGGTTCTTGTAATAATGACTGAATAATTGCGCTCCACGCAACTGTAATTCACCTCTTGCTCCACCTTGATCATTTAAGTGGTAACCCATTTCAGGCAATTCTCTCAACCGAGCTTCTAAAGTTGGTGAAGTAGCACCGCAGGTTCCAATACTAGGTGTATGGAAAGGTAATGAGAAAACAAAACCAGAGAAAGTTTCACTCATCCCGTACCCTTGACACATACCCATGCCCAAACTTGATTTTAAAAATTGGATGGTGTCAGGAGCAACTGGTGCACTACCTGTCATGACCCATTCCATGTTATCGAATCCAAACTTGGAACGTAAACTTTTGATTAATGTATTGTCGAAAATGAAATGTCCCCCTCTATCATCATTTTGTATTTGTTTCTGCTGTTTTGTTTCAAAAGCTTGAGTATATAATGCTCTGTTTATTCTTGATGAGGAGTCAACAGTTGCAGCCTTGATTGCAGCCTCAATCTTGGTAAATATTCTGGGAACACAAGCAAGGAACGTTGGCTTGAAAAGCTTCAAGTCATCAAAAAGTGTCTGTGGAGTTCCTCCCAAACGAGGGAAGCCAACGAGTCCTCCGGCGGCCAACGTTGAGGCGTACATTTGCCTCTCAAAAATATGGGTCAATGGCAAAAAGCAGAATTCTTTGGTTGAGCTACTATGAGGCATCAGAATGACAAAAGACAAGGTAGCACAAGAAGCTGCACGTTGCAGCAAAACTACTCCCTTTGGATGCGCTCCAGTTGTTCCTGAGGTGAAGGTGATTGTGTAAGTTGTTTCCGGTGTTGGACTAGTTTCTTCCCTAGGGAAGACCTCGCCAATCTTTTCAACTTGGTTGAAATCATACAACTTGATGTTGATTTTCTCAGCTGCCTGTATCAAGGATGCATTAGAGTCGCCGTTTGTATTCAACGGATCCATGGAGATAATAGAAATCAACGATTCCAATTCCTTTGGGTTCTGCTCTTTTAGCTTGATCAAAGTCCCAATCCTGTTTTTAGAGGCGACAACCACCGGCGACTGAGTCAATTCCAAGATGTATTTGGATGAAGTTGGTCCCAAGGTGTCGTATAATGCCGTAGTTGTAATTGAATTTGCGGAACATGCTAAATCCGTGATCACCCATTCAGCTCTGTTGGCAGAGTAAAGAGTGACGATGAATGACATGTTATCCTTGTCATATTTTGCAAAGTCTTTCGCATGGTTGGCAATCTTTTGATGAGATTCTAAAGCAGGATTTCTGTATGGATTAACCTCTAACAAAAACATCAAACCATTGATAAAGTTGGTCATGCGATCTTGAGTTTGTTGATATGTGATGGAAGAGTATCTTTCCAAGTGTTGGTCATTTTCATAATCATACTCGTGAATTGCCAAACAAGGACTTTTTGTATGGTTCTTGACGGAAGATGCAAACACTTTAGCTGTTGTGTTCAACTCAGCAGTGAGCGAGTCCTTAATTCCATTAGGAAGAGCGGAATTTCTGTATACTTCTGAAAAGCCAGGCTTTTCAGTACCCGGAATCCTGATACTTCTTGAATTCAAATCCTGTGGAAGGGGTAAATATTGGTTGATCAAAATGTCATCAGGCAAATTGCTGGAATTTTCAAACAAAATAGGTTCATCACCAGCACCATAAAGTGACTCCAAGTCGGAATCAGTCACAGAAGGTAATTTCAATGACATGGCAATAATATGATAAATGTGTCAGTTGTGTAGGACATTTTATTACTTATGTGGGGACATTTCAATTGTATTTAAATGAAATTTTCAAAAAACAATCTAAAATGCGGAGTTTAGGTATGTTCTCCGTCTGTTCTATTTATTTATTTTATTATTTTGTATTATTTCCGACATTTAAGTCAGTGTCTCTTTGCAACAAAGGGTTCCTTTTTCCTTTCAAAAAGCGGGGTTAAACTCTATCAACAACCCTGCCACTGCTATACAAAAAAAGTTTAATCTTGCCAACGAAACAGTGTTTTCCATGTCTAGCATGCTAGTGAATCATTCCAAAGTTCTACTTCTTTGAATAGGTATGGCGCGGATATTTGTTAACAACAAAATAGCTCTTCCTCGTAAAAAGTTCTTTCAACTTTAATCCGCAGCGCCGTTAGATTCTTTTTCCACACTTGAACAAAGAGGAACAAGGACTTAGCGACTAAATCCGTTAAAACGTCTTCCCGTTAACGAACTACGCTGTTGAAAAAGAGAGCGCACGAGTGCATTTAACCGTTGTATCGAACCACTAAATCATGCAGAGCAGGCTATTTTTATTGAGCCGATTAGAATTAACTTACAACCAGCCATCAAGGATCGAGGTTTAGTAGAGTTGAAAATTCATGTATTGGATCTCCATACTTTGTATTTGCAACTGTTCCAAGAGACCGAGCTTTCGTAAGTGCTGTTTATTTTTTATTGCTATATAAATATTTCCTCTATGTTTTACTCACAATTTCAAATCTTTCAAGATCGAGCCTTCCTTGTACATAGCATCTGTTTGCGGCTTAAAGAATCTAGCAGCTATTGGTCTTCTCAATTTAGATGTTGGGGTGACAACTTCTCTTTCTAATTTCAATGGCTCAAACTCAATGTGTATATTACCCAATTTCTCAAACCCATTAAGTGCAGATCCAATGTTTGTGTTCAAGTGAAGTAAGATACGTGTTCTTATGTCACGTCTATTGCATATTTCAAGAATCTTACTCTCCGAGTTCAAGTCTTGTTGAGGGATGTTGCACTTTTCAGTAAGGAATTTCACAATATTCACAGGATCAACTCCAATTATACCCACTAAGAATGATTGTGACAAATCTCCATGAGCATACATTTGAGTCAAGATTGAATTGGAAGAAAGATACAAATTCTCAACCTTTTCTGGTGTAACATACTCTCCCTGTGCCAACTTGAAGAAATTCTTGACTCTATCGATAATAGTAAACCATCCTTCAGGGGTAATTCGAGCAACATCTCCAGTCGAAAACCATCCGTCCTCATCAAAACATTTCTTAGTTTCCTCTGGGCTCTTGTAGTATTGTGTAAACACTTGTGGTCCACGCAACTGCAATTCACCTCTTGCCCCACCCTGATCATTTAAATGGTACCCCATTTCCGGCAACTCTCTTAATCTGGCCTCCACAGTTGGTGACAAGGGACCACATGTACCGACACTTGGGGCATGGAAGGGTAATGAGTAAACGGTGCCACCAAATGTCTCACTCATACCATACCCCTGAGTCAAGCCCATTCCCAAACTCTTCTTTAAAAAGTTGATGGTATCAGCTGCAACTGGTGCACCACCCGTCATACACCATTCAATGTTATCGAAACCAAATTTAGAGCGTAAACTTTTGATCAATTTATTATCAAAGATAAAAGGATCCCTTGTATTATCACTTCCAGTTTGTTTATTCTGGTGCCCTTCAGTGAGCAAGGGCCTATTGGCACCTGAAGTTGAATCAATCGTCGCAGCCTTAATCGTTGCTTCCATCTTGGTAAGAATTCTTGGAACACAAACAAGGAAAGTTGGCTTGTAAAGTTTCAAATCATCAAAAAGTGTCTGTGGAGTTCCTCCCAAACGAGGAAAGCCAACAATTCCACCGGACGACAACACTGAAAGGTACATTTGTCTTTCAAGAATGTGAGTTAATGGCAAAAAGCAAAATTCTTTTGTAGTTTTGTTGATAGGTGCCGGCATAGCAAAAGATAGTAATGTGCAGGTAGCTGCCTTTTGCAGCAAAATAACTCCCTTTGGGTTTGCACCTGTTGTTCCTGACGTAAAGGTGATCGTGTATGTTGTTTCAGGGGTTGGCCAAGTGGCCTCTCTAGGGAAAATTTCACCAATCTTTTCAACTTGATTGAAATCATACAACTTGATGTTATTCTTCTCAGCTGCTTGAATCAAAGAGGTGCTTGATTTTCCCTTTATGTTCAACGGATCCATCGAGATAATTGTAATCATTGACTCTAATTCCGTAGAGAACTCTTGCTTCAATTTTATCAAGTTTTCAATCCTGTTTCTGGAACAAACAACAACGGGAGTCTGAGTCAATTCCAAGATGTATTTGGATGAAGTTGGTCCCAAAGTTTCATATAATGCAGTAGTTGTGATTGAATTTGCTGAACATGCCAAGTCAGTGATCACCCATTCAGCTCTATTGGCAGAGTAAAGAGTGACGATGAATGACATGTTATCCTTGTCATATGTAGCAAAATCTCTTTCATGATTGACAATCTTTTGATGAGATTCTAAAGCAGGATTTCTGTATGGATTGACCTCCAACAAAAACATCAAACCATTGATAAAGTTGGTCATGCGATCTTGAGTTTGTTGATATGTGATGGAAGAGTATCTTTCCAAATGCTGGTCATTTTCATAATCATACTCGTGAATTGCCAAGCAAGGATGATCTGGTTGCCTTTGAGCTGTTGATGCAAATACTTTAGCAGCAGTATCTAGTTCTGCAGTGAATGATTCCTTAATTCCATTAGGAAGAGCCCCATTTCTGTATACTTCTGAAAAGCCTGGCTTGCCGGTACCTGGAACCCTAATTGTTCTCGAATTTAACTCCTGTGGAAGGGGTAAATACTGATTGATCAAAACATCATCGGGCAAGTTTTCAGAGTTTTCAAACAAATAGGGTTTATCATCAGCAGCATAAAGTGAATCTTTGTCTGCATCAGTGACTGATGGCAATCTCAAGGTCATTGTGAAGGTGTTGACTAGCTGCTACTTGGGAATCCTTGTTTCAGACTTGTGGATATCCCTTGATATATATATATATAAAGTTTAGGAGGTAATCAGATGCATGCTTGAATGGTGTTGGGTGGGGTTTTTGTTTATTACACACCCTATTTTTTGTGAGGACCTGTTGTCAACGAGATTGAAAATGACTCTGTACTTGCTGTTTTGAAATCGGAATTTAGACCCGAAAGGGCACAAAACTTAATGCAACCAGAAGCTAACTTCTCCACTTCAGATCTCCTCCACTGGTTTACCACCTGAAGAGTCCCTGAGACCTACAAGAGATATTCATGGCAACATCATTTGCCGTCTATTCAGCCTAAGTTTTCAGGATCTTCATTTTTCACCCGTCCCCACACTTTACCACACAAAAGCGAAATACTACCACCACAAGATATGTTCATCTTTGCTTTACAACGAACTGATGATATCAAGTAGCGACCGTTTTACTAAAACTGTATGCAATGCACGTGTACTCTTCATTCTACTTATCTTCAATCGTAAGTCACTCATCGAACTAGCTTATCGCTAGAAGATCTAGCTTTCATTGAACACAACCCTTAGAGGATACGTACATCGATACCAAGAGACCTTGACCCCTTTTAGCTCTAACCCCTCAAAATAGTTCATAAACTCAACTAAGCCTACTCTTGGGGAACTTACTAAATCTTTTTGTACATACAAATTTACGACCGATATTGCAAATCCATGCTACTCTTTCCCCCCGCCGGCAACTGTTGCCACAAATCTAATTTCAATGCCGTCTTTGTGTAGATAACAAGCCCTTTATGTTGGGCATGTACAACGAATTTCCTTTCCTTTTTCAGCCTTTGTTCGGATGTTATCCGACGTCAGTAATGGCGGGTTCGCGTAACAACGATATGCAGCGGGGAACTTTTCGTGTCCTTTTGGTAACTAAAGCTCTACCTGACTCGAATGGGGCTATATTCAGATTACATACTCGTATTTGTGATACTTACACTTGTCTTGTATACTTTCAAGAAAGTTTGCGGGCTTGCCAGGTACGGATTAAAGTCAGCCGCTCTACACCACAATTATCGTTTGGAGCTTTAATATAGCTAATTAAATATCTATAGATGGTTAATGACCCCGAACTCTTTACAACTTCAAATCCTTCAAAATAGGACCCTCCTTGTACATAGCATCAATTTGTGGCTTAAAGAATTTAGAGGCGATTGGCCTTCTCAATTTGGACGTTGGGGTAACAACATCTCTTTCCAATCTCAATGGCTCAAACTCAATGTAAATGTTAGACAATTTTTCAAATCCATTAAGAACAGATCCAATATTGGTGTTCAATTGCAACAAAAGCTGAGTCCTAATTTTACGAGTGTTGCAGACCTTGAGAATTTTCTCCTCGGTATCCAATTCACTTGCTGGTACATTACACTTTCCGGTGAGATACGAAACAATGTTCTCTGGGTCCACGCCGATAATTCCAACCAAATACGATTGAGTAAAATCACCATGAGCAAACACTTGCGTTAAGATCGAATTGGTTGTAAGGTACAAGTTCTCAACCTTTTCTGGAGTGACATACTCTCCTTGTGCCAACTTGAAGAAATTTTTGACCCTATCAATGATGAGGAACCACCCATCATTTGTAATACGAGCCACATCACCAGTCGAGAACCAACCGTCTTCGTCTATGCTTTTCTTGGTTTCCTCTGGGTTCTTGTAGTAATGACTAAACATTTGTGATCCACGCAATTGCAACTCACCTCTTGGTCCTCCTTCATCGGTCAAATCGTAGCCCATTTCTGGCAAAGCTCTCAACCTTGCCTCAACCATAGGGTTAATCGCGCCACATGTTCCCACACTAGGTGTGTGGAATGGCAAAGACATAACCATACCACCAAATGATTCACTCAGACCGTAACCCTGACTAAATCCAATTCCTAAACTAGCCTTCAAGAACTCAATACTTTCACGGGCACTAGGGGCACCACCAGTGTAACAAGTCTCCATGTTGTCAAACCCAAATCGTGAACGCAAGTTTCGGATTAATGTTTGGTCATAAATAAAGTGCTCACCTTTACCACTATTTGCTTGTTTAGAACGCTTTGCTTCAATAGCTTGAGAATACAAAGCTCTATTAATTCTTGATGTTGAATCTATTGTTGAGGCTTTAATAGTTGTTTCCATCTTTGAAAATATACGTGGCACACAAGCAAAAAACGTAGGTTTAAAAAGCTTCAAATCTTCAAACAATGTTTGCGGAGTTCCACCTATTCTGGGGAATCCGACTTGACCTCCACAAAGAAAAATTGATGCAGACATGTGCCTTTCAAATATATGCGCCAATGGCAAAAAGGCAAACTCCTTCATCTCTTTATGATGAGGCAATAAAATCGAATAACCTTGAACACCACTTGATGCTGCCCTTTGTGATAACACCACTCCCTTTGGATTTGCACCAGTAGTTCCCGAGGTAAAAGTGAGGGTGAAGGTAGTATCAGGAGAAGGAACAGTTGCATTTCTTGGGAAAATCTCTCCAATTTTGGACACTTGGTTGAAATCATGCAATTTGATATTGTTATCATCAGCAAGTTTAACTAATGCTGCATCTGACTTCTTATCTTTTGTATTCAAGGGGTCCATCGATACAATTGCAATTAAAGATTCGAGTTCCTTGGGATTTGCTGCCTTCATTTTGACCAATATTTCAACTTTGTTTTTGGAGCAAACAATAATTGGTGACTCGGTCGTTTGCAATATGAATTTGGATGATGCTGGACCCAATGTATCATACAAGGCAGTTGAGGTAATTGAGTTTGATGAACATGCCAAATCGGCGATGATCCACTCGGGTCTGTTCCCAGAATAAAATGTTGTAATGAATGACAAGTTATCGGCATCATACTTTTGATAGTCTTTACCATGGTTAACAATCTTTTGGTGGGATTCCAACTCGAGATTCTTGTATGGGTTAGATTCAAGCAAAAACATCAAACCACTTGCAAAGTTGTTTTTCCAATCGTCCACCTCTTTATATGAGTAGGTTGCATACCTCTCCTTGTGCTCTTCATTTTCGTAATCGTACTCATGGTGAGCCAAACATGGTCTATCTGGATGTCTTTTCACAGTTGCCTCAAATATAGCGTGATAGGTGTTTAATTCTGGCAACAAGCACAGTTTAACCCCATTTGGAAAAGCACCATTTCTGTAAATCTCGGAGAATCCAGATTTTGCGGTACCTGGAACCTTGAGTACTCTTCCACCAATATCTTGCGGAATAGGCAAAACGTGATTTACCAAAGTTTCAAGCGGCAAGTCATTGGAGTTTTGAAACACTTCTGGTCTCTCATCAGGTGCATAAAGAGAATCCAAATCGGAATCAACAATTGATGGGAGTCTGAGCGCCATTTTTTTTTTCTGTAGTATAAAATGAGTGAGCAGTGAGTTGTAGTTGACTAGTAGAGTCTTTTCCAGTGAGATGAAGGGAATCACATTTGCTTATTATATAAAGTGGATCAAATAGAGCGGTTAAACATTTCGATAGTGGGGTATATCCGCTTCGGTTAATGCATATAAATGCGCTAACAGCGGAAATAACAGAGCACAAAATAGAATAAAGTGCAAGACGTTATGCAGCCACACACATCGTGTTGCAAGAAAGTAATATAATAAAAATTGAAAAGCTTAAGAACGGTAAGCCAAAGGTAAGAAGCATACCGTTTTCCCACAAGAAGGGTTGATACAAGCTACTTCGGAGAAATGCGGAATTCATAAATTTTCATCGTTGAAATGCGGCCCTATACAGGCGCTTGTTCTCCTGGGTTGATATGAATCCTTTAAATCCGTACGTGCGAAAGTACTTGTTATTGCATTTTCATAAAACTGGGCTTGAATAAATCAATTGATGTTACTTTGCTTACGAAAGGTCTTGCATTTATAAGTTTGTGTGAGTAAAGCTGCCCTCTTTTGGCGGGAAATATCCAAAAGAGGAAATGATGCAATAGACGAACTGCCTTTATTTACAGGACCACCAGTTATTGAGAGCAATTGTAATTGATGTATCTATACACATTCATTTTGCAAACAAAGCAGTTGTATTAGAAGTATCAGTCGACTTTCGTTGGTTTCGTGTCCAACATAAAGTGCTTGGAGAGATAATCGCGCCAAGAGAGAGGAGAATAAGAATCAGAATGTAAACACAAACACGATAAATATAGCATAGGATTGAAATAAAATACTGACGGGCACCACTCCACCAAATATCTTTTCCAACTATTAAGTGACATTTGAACGTTAAGCAGCATGAAGTAACACTTTGTAATTGAACAACCTCTTCATCTCATACTTTCAATGGAGTAACCTCTTCAATACGCACTTTCAATGGAGCAACCTCTTCAACGCCTCTTCTCATTCCGGTTCAAATTTCAACAAGCTCTCAAGTAAAACATATGTCAACATGGATTTTCTCATCGTTAGACTTGCTAACTGTATTCAGAAGACAAAATCTTCTTCTTCTTCCAGGACTCAACTCCAGCTTCATATGAGCATATATTGAACTGGTTCAAGGATCAGAAAGGAAATCCTATTCAAATGTCCTCCCGAATAGTCTTTAACGAGGAAATCATCAACACTGCATTAAATGCAGCGCTCTAGTTATGATAACCTCAGACCAGAAGACACCTGAGCGATTTTTCTATCGTCACCTATTCCCCGCCAACTATAATTCGCTCTCTTGCTGGTTTGCTCTGAACAGCTAGATCTAACTTCGCTTTTTCTCCATTGTCATAATCCATTATTGCCAATATGTTCTATAATCAAGAATGCCTCCATTCAACCACCACTTTGTTGAGTCCTCATAAATCCAGTTCCCTTTGGGATTTTGAACCCAACGACCTGTTGCTTGCGCTGCAGCAATCTGCTCACTTTTCATTTTCTCATGAGCAAGTTGATGTATAGTCGGTCTTCTTGAGTAGTTGGCCCTGTTCTTTCTTGGTTTGTAATGATCGTTGGTGAAACCACGCAGGCCAAAAAATTGGCCAGTTTGGGGGTCAATATCCAATGTTCCATCAGTAGATGGTGGCCGATAAGACTCAAGGTTTTCAATATCCTCTCCTTCGGGCTCCTCGGCGGGTGTAGCATTGATTCCAGGGCCATCTTGCTCATCCTTTATCAAACTTGGAGTCGCATTATATCCTGTTAATGGCCGATCAACACATCTTTTCAACAGCTGGGCATCTTCAGTAGCATCTCCTTCTTCTCTGCCAGCTACATCTCCTTTATTTTCTAACAACTGAGGTACTGATTCTTCTTTCCTCTTGTGATCATAACGTTCAACTATGAAACACTCATTGGTGTCGGCAAACCGGACTTTGCTTGTTCTCCGACGGAAAGTTTTCTTGAAACCAGCTTTAACAACTTCCAAAGCTTTACGCAAGTGTTTCAGTTTTACTTTCCTTTTTGCGCCAGCGACACCATCTGCAGAATCATCACGAATTTTAATAATGGGTTTCAAAACCAATGGGGCTGCTCTAGTACCTTCAATCTCTGCTTCTTTAGGCAAATCACATCCAACACCTTCGACCTCTGCTTCCTTAGGCAAATCACATCCAGTACCAGTAGCATCTTCAGTAGCTTTATCTGCATCACTTGCAGGCTCGGTCAGTTCAATCTTCTTTCTCTTTGATGATGACCGTCTTTTTCTGTGTTTCTTCTTTTGGCGCTTGTGTTTGGAAGCATCCACCAGAGCTTCTGACTCTTCAGCTCCACAACTCACTTTTGGTGTATCAACAATGGGACTAGTTGCATCAGCTTCCCGAGTGGGTCTTTTAAAAGGCTTGATCAACTTCTTCAAAACTCTCATCACTTTGGTTTTCCTCTTCAGTTCGTTAACTTTAGTTGCAACATCTGCATCTTCAGGTTTCAATGGTGGAGTATCAGCAGCTTGCGGTTCTATAACCGCATCTAACCTTGTCAATTCGGGTTGTTGTCCTTCAGATTCACGTGCATCTAAGGCAGTGGTATCTTCTTGATCATTATTGATGGCAGCACTAACATCAACTGCATTGAGTGTAGCCTCGTTTTCAGTGTTCAGATTGTTGCTTGAGCCTTCGTTGTTGGTGGACTCGTTTCCATTGTTGACATTGTTTTCCAATCTTGTATCTTCTTCATCTTTGTAATCATCAGCATCAAATAACACCTCCACTTCTCCAGTTGTTTCAAATGGGACCCATTTCCGTTTTCTTTGGAACAAATGCTTCAACTTTCTCTTGAAACTGGACTTCTGCTTTCCAACTGACTCATCAACTTCATCTGATTTCGGTTCCTGTTTTTTCAACGTGACAAATTTGATCCACTTTTGGTTCCATTTTGTACTTTCTTTTCCTTTTGGTTCATTATTCAAGTAAGTTTCATCTTCAATTCTGTGTTCATTAGGGACACCTTCACACTGGCTCAGACTGGTTTCTTCATTCTTCTCAACATCTTCATCTTTTGTTTCTTTGTCCTTCTGGTTGTTATGTGGTAGAGATAATTTTTCCAACAGAGAATCACCAATTGATTTCAACTTCACGACTTCCTTTTTGACAACAGTTTTAGCATCCACTTTCACATCAATGTTTGTTCCTTGACTTGGTTCATTTTGCAATCCGGTATCTAATCTTGTTTCAATATTCGGTAATTTATCATCAATGCATAGTTTTTTCAAATTTGTTCGTTGACCATGTGGCTTGTCTAACTTCCTCACACAATTCTCCTCAACTTGTTTGACTTCACCTTGTTCACGTTCAACTTGCACCACATCAACTTTCTTAACTTCAACCTTTGAGTCCTCAACTTTCGTGTCTTCAACTTGCTCATCTTTAACTTCTACTTCATCTTCAACTTCATCTTCAACTTTAACTTTTTCAACTTTCACTTGTTCAACTTCAACTTTTTTGTCTTCAGCTTTAACTTGTTTAACTTCAACTTTCGTGTCCTCAACTTGATCAACTTCAACTTTCTTAACTTCAACTTTCTTACTTTCATCTTTCTTGCCTTCAACTTGATCATCTTCAACTTTCTTATCTTCAATTTGCTTTTCCTCAACTCGCTCGACTTCATCTTCAATCTGCTTGTCTTCATCTTCATCTTCAGTCTGCTTGTCTTCAATTTGTTCTTCAACTTTTTCATCTTCAACTTTTTCATCTTCAACTTGCTCATCTTCAACTTCTACTTCATCTTCAACTTCATCTTCAACTTCATCTTCAACTTCATCTTCAACTTCATCTTCAACTTTATCTTCAACTTTATCTTCAACTTCATCTTCAACTTCATCTTCAGCTTCATCTTCATTCTCCTTGTCTTCAACTTCATCTTCAACACTTTTCAAATTCAATTTTTCAAATTCATGGATAAAACTATTGATGGAGTCAATAGCCTCAACACTTCTCATATTCAATTGTTCAAATGCTTGGATAAGACTGTTCATGCGGTCAATTGCCGCTCTTTTTTTATCATCATTAATAGCAGCCAATTTTGATTCAAAGTTTGGGAATCTGTCATCAATACGCAGCTTCTCCCATTTTTTTTTTAAACGTGCATTTTCATCTTCATCTAATATCCTAGGGATGGTGGGTTCAATTTGCATGTCTTCAAACGTTTTCAAGCTCAATTGTTCAAATTCTATGGTGAGATTGTAAATGGAGTTGTTTGCTGCATTTGTGGATTTTCTGTTTGCAGCTCTTTCCAATAAAGTCATTGGCTTTGGGATTGAAGCAAGAGGATAGGTGCGTTCTCTTGCATCCCTGCTTGACTCTAAGATGGTGATTGGTCTAGTGGTTGGTAACATGATTCTTTTGCTCATATTCAGGTGTTGAGCTAAGTTGTACATTCTCATCAAGTTGGCTTCTTCATCAGTTGCTTGGTCGAAGTTTTCCAACATTGAATTGGAGGCGATGGCACGTGGTGGTTGTTGCTTTAAGTAGTATGTGGCGTACAACAGCATGTTACTTGGGAATAAGGGTAGATGAAGAAAGAAAGGAAGAAAGGGGAAACAAGTTATGGGGTTTTGCTTTTGTGGATATACATTTATTTTTTGAGGGGTTTTATGGCATTGAGCATATCAAAAAAAGAACAGACAGAAAACAATTAAGATGAAATATATTAGTGGTTGCCGTTTAGTTCTGCTCTCCCTGTATTACTGCGATAGACTGTATAGCGATAAATATATATACATTGCATCATATCTTTGATTGTTCTATTTGTTCTTGTATCTGTAGATCTTTTTGCAACACAATCTTAATTCTAGATCATACACCAAATCGGGCAATGGATCTGTTATGAAGCATAACGTAATATATAGTTATGTTATCGTATAAGATTGAATACTGATTTGGATGGACGGCTTCGATATTTCGTGTTTTGAGTGGGTTGTAATTTCGTAGTTGATGGAATCACTTTGGCAGTTGAGATGAAAAGTTTCGGAGCATAAGGTGTCGAGTATCGAGTGTGACAAGCTACTCAGCTGAGTGGGAGCTTGACTGATGTCTTTTATGTAATAGTTCAAGTACTTGTTTAGATGATGAAAGTTGTATATAATAAGAACTTATGTTCCTTTGAAAACAAAGCTCACCAAAATTGTGTTTTTACAACCAAACTGTAGTCACTTACATTACAACTTGCATAGCTGTATTGACACCTCTGGTGTCATTTTAAACAAACTAAAACTTGAGATAAAAATATAGGCATGAATTTCCACAAAGAAGAATACTGTTATGATTGGATTTAACAGTAGATAACGTGATAAACAGAAGCGTTTGACTGCAAATACTTGAGGAGGAAAGTTGGATCGTATAAGCGCGAGCACGTGATTTTAATTAACGCTTCAGACAAACAAAGATCACGAACACCCACCCTCCTTGGCCAACAGCTTCAAATAATCAGAATAGATTTCTCATTCTCCCCAACAACTTCATTTCCTGTCTCGTAGTCTTTGCTGTAGTTGTTTATCGTAAAATCGGTTTTAACTACATAGCGTTGTATTTTTGCAACCATGATCTCAATAGAAAAAGTAGGTGATGAATGACTCCCACAAAGAATCTTGACATAGTGAATTCAATAGTAGGGCCTTTAATATTCTCAAGCGTGTACAGTTCAATGTATTGAGAAAAGACCATTTTAAAATCTAGATCAAAAGAATTTGGTCCCAATTTAAGAGGAAAAACAATTAAAGAAGGTGTAAATTCAATTCTTACGCTTGAGATAATGAATACAACCAAATAAGAATTATGAGAAATGATGAAAAGGTTGGCAATCTCCAACCCATTCAATCAAAGACTTGTGCAGGCCACTCAGCTTACGCTTGCGTAGTTGAATGGAATTTCGCCACCAAATAGTAGATCTCGTGATATGCACGTGAAGTAAAAATATCAATACAAAGCAGATTAACCGAGAGGAGGGAGAAAAACGGGGATTCAATGCACGTGTATGACCATTGTCACCCCCTATTAATATACCCAATGAATACTTTCAGCATATTGTTACAAATGAAAAGAGAGGAGATACAAGACACAACCGAACAACCCAATGGTATTATCGGGGTGTCCAAGTCGTTTATTAAATCGCACTACGTCTTAGTCATTTTGTGCGTTGTAATCCTTGGCTTACTATTTCATCTTCGTCATAAGCTAGGAGAGTTACTTGACAGGTATAGAACTAGACGAAGAATTCAGCAAGGTTACTACCAGACCTTAGGCTCATTTGAGGGTGACATCAATGATGGCTTAACCAGCACAAATTTTGATTTGGAGGCTAATAATCTGAGCGACACAAGAAAGGGCTTGAGCGAAGCTGCAAAGGAGGAGATTAAAGAGATTATGAACAGGAAAGGTATCAATTTTGATGAGGCTAGATTGGAGTATACAAGAAATGAGTTGAACAGAAATGATATAGATGAAGACGGTTTACCGAGGGATCCTAAATTAGTGATATTTTGATGGGTTGAGAGGGACTTGTTTGCATTGAAACAGAGGCAGGTTAGAGCAATCACTAAGTCGGTGATGCCAATGGTCCCTCGGCAAAAGAGTTTGACGTAGCTTTCAATTATAATACATGGTGAATAAAAAATTACACTTCTTCTACCTCTTGATTGAAGCGAAGATAATAGGTGTCTTGCTCAAGATGCTCTGATTGATTTATTCCACTTAAGGTGGGATTGTCTACTCCAATTGGCCTTAAGTGGTGCTGTACATAGCGTTCTTAGATTCCGTTCAGACAGGTCAGCTACCTTCACGTCAATTTCCTTATCTCCTCCAGTTGTTAAAACTCTGATTACTTACATTTGATGGCCACTTTTACACTCTCTATAGTCGGTAGTCTGACCGCTTGTTACACGTGCACTGACCCATTAAGGGTCAAAGTCTGGTCTTCAATCTTTAATAGCTCCAGTGTCGTAGAATTACATCTCGCGTCATTAATATTTTGCATTCCCCAAAAAGGAAAAACCAAAACAGTTGTAAACGCTACCATTACCTTTTTTCTTGTTTTTGGTCTGGTGCTCTTAGACCGTGAAGAATCAAAAATCCTAAACTCCCTATAAGAAGACGAAAATCTAGTCAACGGGTCGAAGAACTATTTCAATAAGAGAGAATAATCTACCCATCTTAAAATTCTAGATGAGTCTTTATACGCGGTATGTTTCGGGGGAACACGACAAGGAGCATTTCAAATCAAAACAACCAGAATCAGACGCGGATGGCATAATTGCCAAGAACAACATCCAACTACCGTTTTTCAATGATGACCTTGATGACGGCACTTTGTTACCGACTGATCAACACAAACAGTTATTACGTTGGTTGAAAATTTTCCATCGTGCTGCGATATTTGTGGGCTACGATGATGTCTTGTTCAATTATGTTGTATCAATCGTGTACCAAAGTGCAAACAAAAAGAAACTATCAGCTCAGTCAATTACTAAATTTGGACCTGCTTTATATACCGACTTGAAATTGGATCCAGATTCTCGATTTTGGCCTAGTTGCGAAAACCTTTTACCACAACATCAAAAATCCCATGTACGACAGGCACTAGCGATTCTGAACTTGAAGAATTCAAACAAGATCTTAAACCACCATCATTCGATGAATTTGCCAATGTGGGATGAGACTAATGCTGGTGCATTAGCGAGTGCAATGGCCCTAGTACAAAATAAATCACCAGATGAAGTTGGAAAAAAACTCATTGAGCTTGGCTTGGTTCAGAATCATAGTATATGCTCTTTTACAGTGGATGTCATATATGACAATGACTCCGCCAAGGAGGTAATTGTGGAAGAAAACAATCGGTTGGTTACACTATTGGGTGACCAATTGGACCAGATTTTTAATCCACTATTGGAATATGCACCCGAAGAGATCAAAACGGGATACAGTCCATCTACAGATCGAAAACTCGTTAACTTTCAGGATCCTAAGATCCACTCCATTTTGGAAGAACTTATAAACGTTCAAACGAATTATACTGCCGGGTTGGTGAATTTATTACAATCTTTCATAGTACCATTGAGGGTCAGTGTGTTGGAGCGAGACAGAATTAACTCAACTAGTACTATACAAAAGGTTAATCAAATTCTTCCTCCCACAATTGATGAAATTGCTAGAGTCAATTGTTTATTAAATGATGCATTGTTGAAAGCGCGCAAAGTGGACGACATTGAAGTCATTGTTGCAATGGGATCAATATTGCCATATTTTTATAAACCTTTTATACGACATGAAGCTAACGCAAAAAACTTTTATCAAAGTTTGACCAAATTTGCACAAAAGAACAGGTCGAGTATATTTGAGAATCTGGAGATAAACCCAACTCAGTATACAGTCCGCGAAATTGATTCTATTGTCACTGGTGCTTTATTGGAATTACCCAAGTTTAAATTATTGTTACAAAGACTACATGAATCAATTGAGTTGGAAAAGACACAATCAAGTATTTTAATTAAAGATGGAGGTAATGACACTATAAATTTGATTGATGAGAATTACAAGTCAGCTATGGATGTTATTTATGCATTTTCAGGAGCTGATGAACAAAAAATCGAGGCCAAAGGACGAATCTTTACTCCAACTGGCAGAATGTTGACAGAGTTAGCTGACAACTGGCCACCAGAGTTACAACTCGATTGGAACACGAGAAAAATTGTCGGCATTTTCGAATTGCAAAATGTTGTGCCAAGGGCACATGAAAGTGGTTCGGAACTCTTGGTTGTTTTCTCAGACTACTTGTTGTTCTTTTCTGTTGAGGGAAACAATCACGAAGGTGATAATGATAAGAGAAGGAAATTATCAGCCGCTGATGTTTTAATGCATTCCTTGATTAATGAAAAACCTATGCCCAACTTGGATGATTTTCCAAAAATGCAAGTCAAGGCATGGTGCAGTATTGATGAGGTACTAGTCACCAAATACTTGGCTTTAGACAACAAGAATTTAAACATTGAGTGCCTTCGTTTTCTTTCATTAAATTCTGGAGGATTCAGATCAACCGACAATGGAGCAAGAGTGTTTACACGTTGCTTAAAAATCACTGGAGAACGCGCCCAAGCTGAAGACATCATTGTCTCTATTGAAAAGTCCAAAGTCCTCCACAAATCGTCGTCTTTCCACTTATTCAAATCATTGAACAAGGATACACATATTAGCTATACTGCTCAATCCGTATCTGATTACAAAACCGAGACATTCAAACTGCCATTTGCGTTGGTCTTGAATATGGATATTGATATGCCTTCCTACTTTGAAGAACATCCGCAATTGGTTTTGTTGCTACAAGCATCGATGGCGAACGATAGTGAAGTCAAAGTTATCGGATATGACAAGTATGCTAACAAGCAAATCAATGAAACCATTGGCAGTAGTCACTTTGCAAGTTTCATTGAGCACATGCTGGAAGAGGCATATCATCACTTGTTCTCAACTTATAATAGAGTTACACATAATTTGATTGAAGGAAACTCGTCAAATTTGAAGTACATGGTCAACCAGTTTCTCATCGATAAGAATAACACAGACAAGCACCGCTTAACAACTCCAAAGTCAGCACCTGGAAGCCAACACAATGGAAAGCCTGCGTCACACCCCGAACAGCCACAAATGAAATCTCTTTCGTCAAGAAGCTCAATACTTAGTAAGCTTTACTTGAAAAAATCAAAAAAATCAACTAAGCAAACTCATCATTCGAAATCAAATCAAAGGTTAGAGAAAAAGATATCAAATACATTTATTCCTCAAGGCACCAAACTTGAGTACAAAGAGATATATAAGCCAGTACCAATACTTCAACAAAGACAGAACTCATCAGCGAGTACTGTGATTGAAAACAAACCAGACATACCAGCAGTACCGGTATCACGAGAACAAGTAAAAGTACCAGCAACAGCAACTGTCAATACTAGCAAGCGTTGTCCTTCTGTACCGTCAATTGAAGTATCACCCAATTTCCAATTTCCCCATCCGGATAATAATTTAGATGAGATAGAAACAGACGAGATAGTCCCCTCTACTGATTATGAAACTAGTACCATTAAACGACTTTCGACAATGGATGATATTTCAATGCTTTTGAAAATTTCACAAGATCCTTCGTCTGGCGATTACATTTATGATGATTTTGATAAGACGCCAAATTGGGAATTTTTCAATGCAGAGAGTGAATCTGATATGTTGCCTAATCAAGAAGGGTACATTGGTGATCTAATTGAAGTCGCAGAGGAAGGGGAGGAAAATGGAAAACTTAATGATGATCATCATCATGTGCATGATAGTAAGGGAGTTAGCGGAGGTGCCATAAACCACCAAGAGCATCAATCTTCAGCTCGTACACGCTCAAGTAGATTGTTATGGGCTCCACCGGTTCCATCATTAATTGAAAATTCAGCTGGTTCTCGCAAACCATCAAATGAGTCACTGATATTCTCTCATGCTGGACAGAGTCCAATTTTGTCACATGGTTTCCCAACTCCACCGATGCCAAGTAATCAAGAAGGTACCTTTTCAGCCCGTAAGGTTCACAATCCAAAACATTCAACCAAGAATGCCAAGCTGAAATCACGCCTCGTGCGAGAAGAATCTATCAGGTCCATTACTGCGCATGAATACGCTATGGAATTGAGTCATTTGATTGATACCGAGTTTAGTAAACCCCCATTGGAAGACGCCATACGATCATTTTCAGGCACCGCGAGAAGGCAAGTAGCACCTAGTCCACTGACTGCGACGAATACTAGTAGTCCAGCTACATTGACTCCATTCCATACCAATAACAGTGTGATTACATTAGTGAGTACTTCATTTGATACTGATAAAGAGGAGGAACAACAACACTTTTTCGATTCTTCAGGTGAGCCAGTCGTTACAGGTCAAGCTCAACAAGTGTTGCACAAAGAGCTAAAGGGCACTCAAGAGACGTTAATTTCAAAATACGATCCCAAGAGTATGCCAATGAGCGAAACTTCAACAAAGCCATTGAGTGAGTATATGAGGGATGATTCGATTTCACAACTTGCTAATCTACTTCGAAGTTCAATCAAGTTTAGTGATTTTGATGTTGAAAAATTATTTTAATGTTAAATAGATATTGCTTTCATATATATATGTACACCTTCAAACGGCAGCTTATGCTTTCGATTGTAAAATCTTTTTCACAGTTTCAGCAACAGCGTCACCAACTTCAGTAGTACTGTTGTTTCCCTTCAAATCACCAGTTCTTATACCTTGATCCAAAACCTGTTTCACCGCCTCTTCCAAAGCCTCAGCCTCCTTCACACAATCCAAACTCAATCTCAACATCGAACTTGCTGACAAGATAGTAGCTATTGGGTTGACTTTATTTTCATCCAAATCGGGAGCTGATCCATGACATGGTTCATAAAGACCAAATGCCTTATTGGTATCAGGCAACGAAGCCAATGAAGCACTAGGTAAGAGACCCAAAGATCCTGGAATCACACTAGCTTCATCGGAAATGATATCACCAAACATATTGGATGTGATTATGATACCATTCAATTTAGTTGGGTTTTGAATTAAAATCATTGCTGCTGAGTCAATCAATTGATGTTGCACTTTTAATTGTGGGAACTCGGTTGAAATCACTTTGTCAACTGTTGAACGCCATAATCTCGAAGATGCCAAGACATTGGCTTTATCCAAGGACCAAATAGGCAATGGTGGGTTATGTTGTAATGCCATAAATGCAGCCATACGAGTAATTCTCGTGACTTCAGCAACGGTATATTTCTCAGTATCCCATGCGGTTTCACCATCCTCACTCTCAGCTTGTTCTTGACGTTCACCAAAATAGATACCACCAACCAATTCACGCACAATGGTCAAGTTTGTACCTCGAACAATATCAGGACGCAATGGACTCAACTCCAAAAGTGACTCACTGGCAAAGTTACAAGGACGAATGTTGGCATAAAGATTCAACTCTTTACGGATTTTCAATAACCCTTGTTCAGGACGTACTGATCCAGTACCCCATTTAGGTCCACCGACAGCTCCTAATAACACAGCGTCGGATTTTTTGGCCAGCTCTAACGATTCATCAGGGAGTGGTGATCCAGTGGCATCAATTGCAGCACCACCAATCAAGTGATGTTTGAAATCAAAGTGGATTTTTTGAAATGGTGTTGATTCTTCAATGGCTTTGAGAACCTTGATTGCTTCGTTACAGATTTCGGTACCAACGTGGTCACCAGGTAAGACTGTAATTGTTTTAGTAACTGTAGTTTCTGACATTGCTTGTGGGTGAGATTAAAGCTGAAATTGCTTCAGGAGTTAAGGAAAGGAATTATGCGGAGGTGAGACCGTATTTAAATTTTTCTGTTCAAAAGTTTTTTCAACATAGGGTGACTTCCGGTACAGGAGAGCGAAACAGGGAAAGAAAAAAAAAAAAATATTCCACTGGAACTCCCCAATTGGCAACAAAGTTCATCACTACAAAAAGTGACTTGAGTCCTCTATATATGCACATGTATTCTCTCAGTACTATACGTATAAATCAAAACCAAGAAAGCAAAAAAAAACTAACCTCCTATACTCCTCATACACCTCGTAACAGTCATCACACCTGAAAACACTCTGTCTTTCCCATTTAGTGACCACTCCACTCAATTGAATCCAAATCAATGCCTTCTTGCACCATTTCCCATAATGGAGACATTTTTCTCAAGAATTCCACACGTTCATTGATAGCTTGTATAACATAATCAACTTCACTTTCAGTGGTAAATCTTCCAATACCAAATCTAATTGATGAATGAGCTAATGCATCGTCAGCACCTAAAGCATGAAGCACATACGATGGTTCTAATGAAGCTGAAGTACAGGCTGAACCTGAACTCAATGCAATATCCTTCAATGCCATCAACAAGGATTCACCTTCGATATAAGCAAATGAGACATTGACACAGCCGGCGTATTGATATTTAGGATTAGTTGATCCGTTAAGTATAGTTGAAGGGATTGACAATAACCCTTCTCTTAATTTGGTTGATAATCTTTCAATATGTTTTTTATCATAAGCACCTTCTTCTTTGATTAATCTTGCTGCTTCACCAAACCCAGCAACTAATGGTGGAGCCAAAGTTCCTGATCTTAAACCTCTTTCTTGTCCACCACCAGTAATGATTGGGTCCAATCTAACTCTTGGTCTTCTTCTAATATAACAAGCACCAATTCCCTTTGGACCATAAATCTTGTGTGATGAGATGGATAAAAGATCAATCTTCATGTCATTAACATCGATTGGAACTTTACCATAAGCTTGAGCTGCATCAGTGTGGAAAAATACTTTATTTTCACGACAAATTTCACCAATTTCCTTTAATGGCTGTATAACACCAATTTCGTTATTGACTGCCATAACTGAAACAAGACAAGTATCTTTTCTGATGGCTTTTCTTAAATCGTCCAAATTGATAAGTCCTTCTTTATTGACAGGTAAATAAGTAACTTCAAACCCTTCGTCTTGCATATGTCTTGCAGAGTCCAAAACACATTTGTGTTCAGTTTGAGTGGTGATAATATGTCTCTTGGTCTTTTTGTAGAAACGTGGAACACCTTTTATAGCCATATTGTTGGTTTCAGTAGCACCACTAGTGAAAATAATTTCCTTTGGGTCTGCATTTATGACACTAGCAACATGAGCTCTGGCTTTTTCCACTTCTTTATCAGTTTCCCAACCATAAGCATGAGTTGATGAATGAGGATTACCGTATAAACCAGTGTAAAATTCCAACATCTTATCCAATACACGTGGGTCAGTTGGTGTTGTTGCTTGTACATCCAAGTAGATTGGACGAGTACCATATTTGGAAGGGTCACGAGTAGCTGACTTTAAACTAATTGGTGATCCAGCAGGTGGTTGTGCTTCAGAAGGAATATCCATAGGTGTGGAGACATGTCTATTGATTGGAGTGCCAGAAGCAGTGGCAGCCACACTACTTGCGTCAGGATCAGTCTTGGATGTAGTTGCAGATGGTGGTGGCGTAGTAGTAGTTGTAGCTAGATACCTTATTGCTGATGGTTTGATCTGATGTTGTTGCCTAGTAAGCAGCCTAACTGTGGCAGTGGCGTTGTATTTGAATATATTTCTGTACATATCTCCCTTCAGCTTCAATATATATCCGTTCCTGCTGTTGTTGTTATATTTGAATAGTTTTTTCTGACAATACAGTAGTAGCAGTAGTCTCTTTAGTCCTATGAAAAGAAACAGTATGCTTCTTGATAAATTTGATTGAATAGATTAGATTAAAGAAGAGAAAGGGTTGATATGAAATTGAAATTGAATTGATGATCAAAAGAGAAATAAAAATCTTTTTTTTTTTTTTTTTCTCCTCAAAAGTACTTAAAGACACACTCTCTCTACTTAAAACGATGCTAAAAGTAACACTTAATTTAATACTATATAACCAATGGACTCTCTAACATATGTTTTACACAAACAGAAGTAAGGTCATCTTCTTTTTACATTTCTACTTTAATATGGAGTCACTGTGCAATGTCATTTGTATAAGATATTATGGATAATCGGCACGGCTCCGAAATTTCACTCGTTTTTTTTCTCTGTGCTTATATACAGGAATTTAATGACAAATACAATTTGAAACTAGATCTTTGGTCACGTGCTGCACTATTTTGTATACGCAATTTGACGTCATACTTCTTTTCTTTAACTCTGAACCCATCAAACATACGTACTATGGAGACATTTAAAGTTGATCTCTTGCATTACGTGCTACAGGACTAACCAATGTGGATTTTTCCGCCCACCAAGAATAAGACTTCATCACGTGGACTCTGTCATGTGACGAGATTTAGAAGATAAGGTATCAAGATAAGGTTTGATTGATGTGGGGTGGGAGATTAGAGTTTGGGTTAGATGGCTACGATAACAGTAAAGGATGTAAGCTACTCCCTTTTCGATTTGAACTGTCTACATGTACAACTAGGGTACATACGATTTGTAATCTTTGTATTTAAATATAAGCTACACTAAATCCTGACATAGAGGTCTCTAATTCCAGGATCAACGAATATCCACTTGTTCACACCGTTTGGTCCAGTCGTGAGCCACAACACAGCAATTTTTGAAGTATAAACGTCCACAATGTTAGTAGAAGCTTACCATGATTTTCAAAATATAAAAGTGACAAAACGATGTTATAAACCGAATGTGGAATACATACTACTTCTTTTCTCTTTGAACTCGACGACTCTTCAATATGCAAAAGTAATGAGTGATTGGTGTGGATCTTCTCAAATCAAATTATAAAGTAGCAAACATGTAGCTATATATATTTCCAATAGTTAAAGGGGCAAATAATATTCTTTTGGGTATGACCATTTTCTTCAAATTAAGCTTTAATCACCTTTTTCATTATACCCCGCATTGCCATGGTCTGTACCATTATAAGGTTTAACAGGATGACTGTATATGCCGTAGGGTGGACTAGTGCCTGCGAGCATCAATAGTCCATTATTTGCTAAGTCTTATTTTCTGTTTTCATTTGCAATTGACACCCTGATGTTTATCCTCTTGGCAAGATTATCTTTCTTTCTACTCCCCGTTTTGGATGTTATCAAACTCTAACAAATTCCAAGCCGACAAGTGAAACATACCTACAGAATACTACTTCTTTCCATACATTTATTTATCGTTTATTAATTTTAAAATAGATCAGCAAAAGTAACAAATAGGTTATAATACCCACATGACTCCAAACGAAGTTCCCCTCTCCAAAGCTTTTACAATTTCTTGTAAGAAATTCTCAATTTTCTTCCACCATATTCATAACCATTCAATTCATTCAATGAAGCAGTAGCAGATTCAACCAATTCAAACTGAACAACACCATTACCACTAGGTCTACCATCTTCTTGATATTGGATTTCCGCCTTTGTCACTCTAGCAATCGATTCAAACAAATCAAACAAATCATCATTTTCAGTACTAAATGGCAAGTTTTCCACATATATGGTATCATTTGGTTCTTCTCCGTTTCCAACTACACCTTCAGTGAATTCAGAATTCTTTTTAGGTTCCGCAACTGCGGTAGAAGCAGCAGCACCGACGTCGCCAGTAACTGGCACATTAGAACTACGTCCATGTCTTGTATCCAATCTCCTGCCTTCAATCTCATATCCTTGAAACATTTCAACAGCTGCATCAGCTTCTTCAGGTGTTTCAAACACAACAGTACCAAAACCTCTTGATCTACCATCACGATCTAATCTAACATCAGCTCTGACTACTGACCCAGCTTTTCTCATAATATCCTTAAGGGCCTGCCAATTGATCGAGAACGGCAAGTTTCCAACAAATACTTCAGTTCCTGGCGTTGATGGAGGTAATGGGGGTCTATATTCACTTCTTTCATAACCACCTCCTCTGCCACCACTACCATACCCGCCTCTCGAGCGATCATCTCTAGTATAATACGGATCATCATACCTATTTCCACGTCCCCTATCAAAAGATCTGTCGGATCCATAATCCCTCTTTGGTGGTGGTGGATAGTCTCGTCTAACAAAGATATTTCTTCCATGATAAGCAAATTTGTCATACTTTTGTATAGCTCTTTCGACATCGCCAATGCTTTCAAATTCAACAGTAGCCATACCTCTTGACCTACCTCTATTAGTAACAATATCAGCACGTACAATATTAAAGTCACCTTTGAAAATGTCTTCAATATCTCTCGATGTGGATTCAAATGGGATGTTACCTACAAAGATAGAATTGTCATAGTTTCTTTCAGTCTTGGAACGGTATTCTGAATCACCTCCAACATCACGGCCTCTAGATGTATATCCTCTTGACGAATAGTCTCTACTACTGCTTCCTCCTCTGTATCCACTACCATATGAGGATGACCCCCTCGAGCTTCCATAAGATGAGCCTCTAGATCCTCCATAAGGGCCCCTGTCTCCTCCTCTCCTATCATCATATGATGATCGAGAGTAGCTTGATCCACCGTAGTCTCTTCTACCATAGGAGTCACGATCATTTGACGACGACGCATCATCCCGACTATACCTGTCTCTAACTGGAGATCTTTCTCTGTCCCTTACCGGTGAGCGATCCTATAATTAGTTTATGTTAGCACCACAAATATTTCTTGAATATAAAGAAGAGAAAAAACTGTTCACCTAGAAGCAGCATGTTAGCGATTGCAGCAAGCAGCAAGCAGCAAGTAAGCAGAATAAAAAAAATGAAACAGGAACCAAAGCAAACTAGCATACCAAGCGTACGAGCAAACAAAGCAAAACAAGCAGCCTATGAGCAACAAAAAAAAAAGAAAAAGAGGATAGATAAACCATGCATCAATACCAATATCAACAGGGAAGAATTACCCACAAAACAAGTCCTGAGAGTAAGACCCTGTGAAATTACCTTGTGAGATCCAGTGATTCAGCCAAGAGGGGCCACGCAGCATATATCACCTATGTCATAGCACGAGCATGCCCAAACACACGTGAGTGTACACATCAGCTGCAATAGAAGTGTCCCCGTCATTGGTATTGGTATCCGCATCGATCAGAATTCATATCACTTTGATTTTTTGTCGCTCAAGTGAATGTGATTAAAACACACAGCAAAAATAGACCTCACTTCTCAAAGACGTAACATACCCTTGAATAATCATCAATGTCCATTCCATCCATCTTGGAATTTTAAAACTGTTGTTGGTTTTTTTTGATTGTAGGAAATGGGTGTGTGTGTGTGTGTGTCTGTATGAAATTTTGTTGTTGAAAAATTTGAAACGTCATTCAATTTGGCCGTTCATGCACGACCTTTTTATAGAGTGCTTTTGTATTTACATATTTGCACCCAAAATTACTTTACATAGCATTCCGTTTCTCCTTTCGCCTTTAAATACACAAATACACATGTCTCTTTAATTTACTTCAGCGGTAGCGGCAACACAAACCTTCGTTCAACTTCACATTCCTTATTAACTTCCTCTTCTCCATCAAATTTCAATCGCACAATCGACCCATCCTTCTTATGTCCCACCACAATTGCAGAATAATAGGTAGTAGTATCAGGGTACCGCGCCAATACTTTAGTTCCATAAGCATAATTAATCAAATCCCGAGCAACTTCCTCCGTAGGGATCAACAATATTTCTTTATAATTGGCTCGGAAAGTATGTCCTGGATTATTATTTTCATCAGGTTCAGGATCTCTAATTTCAAACTTGACTCCATCACCGATAATTTTGACAACTTCACATTGGATCCATTCATTAATTCGATTACGAAGTTTGAAAGCGACTTCACTGCCGAGGTATATGGGTTCAGATGGATTGTATTTTGATGTCCAGTACGAACGACCAACTTTTTTGAGTTTTTTGCCCTTGCCGACGGCTCCAGAGGAGGTTGTGTGTCCACTTCCGCCTCTATTACCTTTGCCTCCTTTGCCTCCTTTGCCTCCTCCACTGGCTTTGCCTGCTTTCTTTGGTGTGGCTTTGGAAGTGGCGGGTTTTGCTGCTTCACTAGTTCCACGTCGACCATGAGATGACGTAGGTTGTGATAGTGGTGTACCTGCTTTAGACGAAGAAGAAGACGACACTCTCCGTCTCGTAGTCGATACAATGGGTACCTCCTCTTCTTCTTCCTCCTCCTCCTCCTCCTCCTCCTCCTCATCATCATCTTCATCATTTTCTTCTTTTTCTCCATCACCTTTTTCTGACCTTTCACTATCCTTTTTACCAGAGACTTTCTTACCACGACCACCACTACTATCGACACTTTTTCCCCGACTAGATTCTTCACGTTCATTTTCCTTTTCCCGCAGTTGTTTCTTTTTCAATTCTGCCTTTTGTAAATGTTCAATCAATCGAGATAAATTCTCCATTGAAGTATCAATAAGTCTCTTGGCAGTGCCTATGTTTGATTTATGATCAATTATATCTTGTTTCAACTTTGTTAGCTCATCTGGAGTCAAGCCTTTATAGTATTCTTGTTTCGTTACATCGTTGTCCATATCACTATCAGCATCATTCTTATTATTGTGAATTGAATCAAATGGTAAACTTTCGTTGGATGCACATATATCTTGTAGGGAGGTTATAATTATATCCCAGTTACCTTCAACTTCTGAACTCATAATGTTGCGTGTTGAAGAGACTTGTGTTGCTGCACGTTATACTGTTTTCAAAGTTTTGTTGTTCGTAAACACTGAAACTTTTGGTTTTTTCCACTTTCTTTTTCATTTTGGCGTTAATCGCGAACATGATAAATTTACATCGGCTATAAAACTTCCCTACCTTATCAATGATATAACCAAATACCAAAAAGAACACCTTGAAAAATGCATTTGTCGGAGCTATATCCCATATCAACACTGCTTACCCAACTATCATCAGCCTACCTACAATTCAGATACAACAAGGCTCATAAATCAATCTATGGACTTTCGTACGATTACTCACTACTACAGCTCCTTGCTCATACAACATCCATACTCGGTATACTCGGCTTCCACTCGTCAACAATAACAACTCAGTATAGAATACGATGGTCAATGGAACCACCCAGCATACCACTTGTTATTCTTGTGATTGAAATACTCTCACTCATTGCGTCATTAGTAGTTATGGTGCAACTAATCACTTATAAATCTACACGAGGGTCTGATCAGGGCATAAGCGGATACTGCATAGGATTTATAATTACAGTATCACTTCCATTAATCTACTTGATCAAATTGTGGCTCTTCAACCAAGCTAAAATTAACAATTTAGACGTGGTGGATTATATATGGGCAATGCAAAAGATGTTTGTTGGTGTGCAATATATTCCTCAAATTATGGTTAATTTGATGGATGATAAAGTGAATGGTCTACATCCGTACTGGAAGCAGTTACAATTTGGAAACATGGCGATTGAGCTAGTTGAGTGGATTGTTTATGGGCATGGTGTGTTGGGGGACTTGTCATTTATCGTGCCTAGCTTACCATTGATGATAATTAAGGACTTGTCGTTGTTGGTGGTTGGTTTACAGTATCACTTGTATAGACATAACCAACCCGAGATTCATTATAAAGAGGTATAGAAACTAGTTTATATATGCTTTTTTTTTTTTACATGTTATCTAATACATTCTAAATACCCAATACCTCGTTCTACTTACAACTTTCCACCAAGTAACTTCACAGCTAAATGAGTTTTATAGCTGATTCTTCTATCTTCATCAATTGCATATTTCGGATGATGTTCCAGTTGCATATGCTTCTCCTCTTCCCCGTCTGTGCTGCTGCTACCCAGTAACTTCTCCTCAGAAATATCTTGTATAACAACCCCGCTATGAGCAGGATCCATCAGCAACGGCTTCGGTTGGAAATCTTCCACCGTCAACTCTGATACATGCTCCATCAAATGATCAATCTCCAGCTTCATTTGCGCTTTCAATTCAGGATCCTTAGTTATAATTATAGCATTGCTTTCCAAATCACAACTATAGGCTCTTTTTGTATAATTTGAAGATCCAATAACGGTGATACTAGGTTCATTTTCTTCCGGTACAGTTAGCCATAATCCCTTTGCATGATATGTCCATCCACCAGGAGTGTTTACTACACCATTTTGCCATTCATAAACAGTAATCAATGTCTCCTTACCCAATCTCTTCACTTGTTCAAGGAACCTCTTGGCAAATAGAAGATAAGCTTCTGGTAAGTAGTAGGATAAGCCTGAAGATTTGTAAAATGAGTTGGCCTTAGGTGAAGCGGTAATGACTGAACCTTGTGCAGAACTATTGATTAATCTTTCTTGAATTTGTGGCAACATATTGAAATATCCCGCAGTAAACCACCATTTGATCTTGGGAGAGTCAATATAGGATAATAATCGCAAGATTGCTGGTTTTTCAGTTGATAAATCTTGATTTGGTAAAAATAAAGGAGTAAACTGTGATACAGGATACACTATGGTATCAAAATTTTCATGATCTTTAAATTCATCAAATGAAGTCAATTCGTGTTGTTTCAAGATTGGCAGTAACAAGTGTGATGCATCACTAAGGAACCGATGGGTATTTATATGTGGTTCACAAGATACATTAGTTGTAGGCCAAACCAATTTGAAACCTTGCTTCAACTGAGTGGTGTGACGAATTTGGTACGAAATCGATGCAATTGCTTGATGAAGACGGAAATAGTAATCAGTTATGGCTTTGTTTTTGAACAAGTAGTATCGATCTTGTCTATTGGTGAAATAGTCTTCTGATAAGTTGGCTCCTGAGAGGATAATTTCATCATCAAATCCATATAGCTTCATATGTTGTACACCCCAACCTTCATCCAATCTTTTTGGTGCTATTTTCTTGGTGAATCCAGTCAAATTGGGAGTATGGTACATTCTAATATCAACTCTATGCTTACCATACTTTTGTTCCAATGGAGCTAGTAAAGATGCTGAAGATGGATGATGTGGTGCTTCACGAGTAGCCCGTAAAACATCAGTTAACAAATAAACTTTTAAATCTTGATTATTGGCTAATGCATCATCAATACATTGAACCAATTCGTGTTGGGATTTACCAATGTATAATGAAGATAAATAAACTCGACTTTTGGCTTGAGATATCTTGTTTTTCAAAGTCAGGTAAAATTGTGCTGGTTCTGATAATATTTCAATATCACCTTTATTCAACAAGAACCGAGGAGCAATAGCGTCAAGTTGATGGAAAATTGTTGCTAATCTAGGATGAAATGTGCTAATATAGTCTAAAGATACATTTGGGTTATTTGTAGCGTATGGTCTCAGTTGTTGTGAATTCAATGAAGATTGTGATGAGTTGTTGAAAAAATAGCTATAAATTGATGAAAACATGGGAAACCCAGCAAGTTTAGCAGTAGTAACAGTAGGTCTATTTCTTGTTATTCGTGGTGAAGAAGAAGAAGCTGTTGCTATGGAAGTTGAAAAGCTCTTCTTGGTGGTGATACTAGTAGTAGTTGTTGTTGCTCCTCCAGTTTTAAGTTGTTGTTTGAAAAGTATGAGTGATGCCACTGATGAAGAAGAAGATAGTAGGTATAATGATTTGTTATAATTCTTCAATAACATCCAGGAAAAAGAAAAAGAAGAAAAAAAGAAGGAAATTGTGGGTTGTTTTAAATAAAAATTAGTATGATTTTTCCTTATCAGTGTTGAGGTTACTGTTTTGTTTTGGAAAATAAAGAGAAATTTTTTTTTTCTTAATCACACATCATTACCATCGTTTCACTTTTTTTAAGATTTCACACAAAAGAACAATAGAAATAATACACCACACGTATTCCACTAGAGATAAGAGAAAATAACAATGAAGTACCTAGAGACAGATAGAGAGATAACAGTACGCCAAATAACTACCCAAGTGAAAACATACCCCTCATTTTCACATACCTGAAAGGGTATTTAAAGCTATAAACTACATGGTGGGGTTTATTGAAATCTCTACAGAGATCTCCCATCTGCATATATACCTTATAAGCCACTATTTTCATTTTAAAATCCTTTGTTACCAGCAATACAGCCCATTTTAAGATTAAAACTATATGACACCACTAAAATCGTGTAACAAATCTAAAGCGCCAGAACTTTTCTTATTCCTATAAACTTATATAATTTGCCTCTTTCAAAATAAAGTTTAGAATATTTCCAAGTTGAGTAAAAGCCTAGGGCAGTTAAAAAGCCTACTTTAAAAATATAAAGAATAGTGTATATTTTGTACACTATTTTTTTTATAATAGGTTACTCGTCACACGAGAGATAGAAAGGAGTAAAAATGTTCCTCAAAATCGGCGTTTCATTTAAAACACCCCGAAAATAAAGAACGTTTGAAAAGCAAAGAAAAAGGTCATCTAAGTTGTTCCACTTTGTTGATTAAGGTATATAGTTGAATATCTGTGGCTGAAATGGGGTGACTGTATTGTGATTAGAGTTTTGTTTTTGAATGTTTTGTGAGGGGAAAGGAAACCATAAACCTTAACTCTATTTTGTTACTCTTTCTGTATAGACAAAGTACCACGATTCAGTCAAAAGAACTGAAAGTACATGCTTTAATTTAAGATGACATCATCAGAGGTAGTGAAATACTCTTACCTTCAGCCAACCTCATAATGAAAACCTTTGGTCGTAGACTTGCAATTTTCAAACCTGGTTTCGGTAGTTCCCTTTTTAGGTCCTTCTTTACATTGCTTATTCGCTTCCGGTGAAATTGCGGAGAAGTGGCTTATACTAATTCCGTCTTGCCCTGTAGGAAACGGAGGAGAGTGTTTTTACATTGTGTGGGATTTAGACAATATAAGACGGCTTTTGGAAATTTTAAATTCCCCGAAGACAATGACCCCTCACTCCTTCCACTTACGGCGACTAAAAATTAATATACATTCTTTTTAGTTCATATTTCAGATCCCACTACGTACACAACTTATACCGAATTGCAAAAATAAACTATGTATAGTAGTGTATATTACTTTGTATTTCAAATGCCGAGAAAAATATGAAAACCCGAACACTAAAACTAATTTTAACCAAATTGGGTTAACAAAATCCATGCGGATAAACTATTTAGCTAAAGAGTTTTGTTACGAGTAAATGACCAGTCTTCATCTTACTCTTTATGTACCTGTATTGTTGTCGCCCTTACTAGGCTTGTTTTGAGGGGCTAATGATTTCTCTCTCCTACTTTGGCCAACATTACGCACCTTTCACTTCTCTGGCGTGGAACCTTTGCGTAGATTATGTCTTTACTGTTTATATGGGGATTTTGTAATGTGGTATATTGTTAATCTTCACTTGCGTGATTGTTCATACCAAAACCATCATTCACATTGTTCGCTGTTGATGTGATTTATACCCACTGTACTGAATGTTCAAATTAAATTGAGGAAATACACCCTTTTCCAGTATTGAAAGTTATAGTTCTTTATTGGGGAGGAGTGGGTAATGAATCTTTGGGTGTAAAAACAGTGTCGCAAATCTATGTCGCAAGAAGTTATAAATTGACATTATAAACACAAACGAAAAGCAACGAGAACGAAAGACGAAGACAAAATTTCAGCCTTAAGCTCTCAGCTAAAACTCACCAAGAATCGAATCCATTTTGCAAACCTATACTCAACTCCAACTAGATCCCTATACGTCATCAAAAACCATGCCATCCTCCACAACCAACGAGTGGGCCAAAGCAGAAAAGGAAATTGCTCAAGAGCAACAACTTCAAGAAAAAATCACCAATGAGGAATTCAAAATATGGAAAAAGACTGTGCCTTTATTATACGATATAATTCATACATTTGCTTTAGATCATCCTTCTACAATTGTTCAATGGTTACCCAAATATCAACGAGTTGATAATGACAATGCAGTTGAAGTTCAATTTCTACTAAGTTCAAATTCAATCAATGCTTTGGAAAATTCATTAGAGTTGGCTTCAATGACTTTACCTTCTAGTTTAATTGGTAAAAGTGGTGCTGCTATTCCAGCTGATGGTATAGATACTTCCAATTTCAAAAAGTTGACTAAATGGAAACAAAATTCAGTGGCTAATGCGTTAAAGTTATCACCTGATGGATCGACGGCATTGTGTTTTAATGGTGACGGAATCATTCATGCTTATAATCTATCCAGTGATAAAGTTGTTGATTATAAGTATCATAAACAACTGGGGTTTGCTTTAGATTGGATCAAGAATGATACCAATGCTGCTCCTGAAAAGTTCTTATCTGGTGGACTTGATTCTCAAATTGCATTATGGCAACTTGATAAACCATCAACTCCAATACAATTGTTCAAATCACATCATGGTGCAATCAATGATATCTCAACTAGTGATGTCAATATCTTTGGATCCGTTAGTGACGACTCAACTACACAATTTCATGACTTGAGAACTCCTTCAATTGGCGATACCACTACTAATCCAGTCATCAAGTTGGAAAATAAATTTATTCAAAATTGTATTAAATTTCATCCACATGTGAGTACCCTTTATGCAACTGCTGGAAAAGATAATGTTGTTTCTTTATATGATTTAAGAAATTACAAACAACCATTTAGAAAATTGTTTGGCCACAATGCGTCAGTTAGACAGTTGGAGTGGGATAAATGGAATCCACAGACTCTAGTTTCTTGTGGGTTGGACTCACGCGTTTTATTTTGGGATTTAGATAATTTAGAGGAAGATTATACTTATCCTGAAACAGGTAATGCAACAACCACCACTACAGAGACTTCAAAGAGGAAAACTCAACAAGCTAATAAGCCTGACCCTTGTTTGAAATATGTACATGGTGGGCATGTTGGCAGGATTAATGATTTTGCCATACACCCTACGATTCCTAACTTGTTTGCCAGTGTTGGAGATGATCGATTGTTGGAGGTTTGGAAACCAAAAACCTTACCAGTTGAAGAAGAGGAGGAAGAGGAAGATGAAGTGGAGGAGGATGAAGTAGAAGAAGAAGAAGAGGAAGCGAAAAGGGAAGCAGACAAGGAAAAGAATGAAGAGGAAAACGATAACGAGAAAGAAAAGGAAAAGAGTTCCGAGGCTGAAGCAGATGCTGGCAAATCTTCCAAAGACGAAGAAGATGCGTCTCTGTCAAAAGATGTTGAAATGAAGGATTAAGAAGGTCAGCAACAAAGCTATATGTGGTGTGTGCTATTTTGTATTAATAAATGAAACCTTTGGTTTACTTCTATGTACATGTATCCTATTGCTTCAAAACATCTCTCAAATTACCAAATGGTAAAACGTTATCAATTCTCTCAACTCCACTTATAAACATCGCCAATCGATCAATTCCAATTCCCCATCCACCAGTTGGCGGTAATCCCAACTTCATAGTTTGAACAAATTGTCAATCGGGTATCAACATTTCATCATCACCATATTCAGTTTTACTTTCTTGTTGTTGTTTAAACTTGAGAAACTGCTGACGAGGGTTATTTTCCTCTTCATAAGCATTGATAAACTCTTTACCATTGATGAAAAGTTCAAATCGGGAGGAGATGGGGATATCATTGACCAAAGTTGATTTTGCCAAGGGGGATAAGATTTCTGGTTGGTTGTAGATGAATACTGGTGTGTTTGGGTGTTCAGAGACACTTAATGATTCCAAATATATCTCACTCAAGTTGTTGAGTAAACTGGTGGGATTGGCATCAGGAGGGATTGGTAAATTGGCCCGTTTGTAATATTGTAAAATCCCATCAAAAGATAAATCTTCAAGTGGAACACCTGTGATCTTTTCCAAAGTTGGTAAAAACTCATACTTGGGGAAACTTGACTCAGTAGACACTGGTATATTGAAAATTTTGAAAACCTCCACCAACAAATCTTCAGTCATTTGCATCAACTCTTCTAAACTCGTATAGGCTTGATAAAACTCACATGAAGTAAACTCAGGATTATGAGTTTGGTCAATCCCTTCATTACGGAAATTATTGCCAATTTCAAACACCTTGTCGAATCCTCCAATCACCAACTTCTTTAACCACAATTCTGGTGCTACTCTCAATTGAATTTCCGTATCTTTAAATTTAGTCTTGAATGGGTTGGCATTAGCACCAGTTCCTTCATTACTGAGAATGGGAGTTTGTACTTCTAAAAAACCCCTTTGGAGTAAAAACTGTCGTATACATTGTATGACTTTCGACTTGATGATTATGGGGTTTTTAGATTCAGGATTGACCAAGTAATTAAGCACTCGATTGTGGTTGATGATCCCCTTATCAATTAATCTATTGGGCATTTTGAGCAAACATGGGGTCAAAAGTTCAATGGGTTTATTGGCCTTTAGTGTAAGTTCGCCAGTTTTAGTTCTTGATGCATATCCAATACAACTAATATAATCACCTGGTTTGAACCATCCATGTAATTGATTAAATTCATCAACTTCCATTCCTATTAATTTATTAGTGGCCATTATTTGCAATCGAGTGTTGTCTTGTTCCAAATCAAAAAAGTACATTCCTTTACCTGCTTTACGAATGCTTAGTATTCGCCCTTCAATGATGTAATCTTCTTCTGTTCGGTTATTGACAAAAGTATTGAAATCCGCTTGATCAAACTTTTGACGAAACGTGGGCACCCGGGTAACTAACCCGTGGCTATTCTTTTGTCGTATAGATGAGATACGTGGGTAGTACGTATCACTCTTTGAAACAGATTCAATCTGTTTTGCTCTTGATTCGTAAGTTAGATCTGAAGAATTGAGATGGGTAATGGATGTTGTAAAGTGTCTGATTTGAAAGCTAGCAATTCGGCTGCATAGTAATTGAGTATGTCGCTGCATGATGAATGTATGAAACACAACACCAGTGGATTCCTAATAAGCTCTAGTCTTTATTATAGCGTGATATATCTATATATCTGCTTTAAAGATTCTATTTCTACCGAGGCTTGAGAAAGAAGAAAAAGATTTTTTCCGAAAAACGCACTGCGATATATGAGGTCTCACGACATGAAAAACTTGCATCGCAATCAATACTTCTAAGTCAAAGCCTATAAACAACACTTTAGAGACTACCCTCCTTCAGCATTAAAGACACCAAGCACATCTGTCAACTGCACTCACCCATCATCCATGGACTTTGAAACTAGAGAAGATATAGACGGTGTACGATTGTCGTGGTCCTCGGTACCGAAATCGAAATTGCAACATCAACGAAACGTTATACCTTTGGGTGCATTATATACACCTTTGAATGATAAAAGTGAAGTACCAGTTTTAGACAAGACAAGCTTAATAGCGTGTCGGTCGTGTCGATCAATATTGAATCCATTTGTGACGGTAAATAACGGCACTTGGTCATGTCCATTTTGTAGTGTGGCTAATCAATTACCACAGTTAGTTGCAGAAGATGGCACTACACCAGTTTTGCCATCTGCTTTGGATGGAAACTTGACTACTGTGGAGTACGAAACTGGAAGACAAAGTTCGTTGCCTCCAGTGTTTTTTTATGTTGTTGATACTTGTTTCCAAGGTGATGATGTTGAGGCTGAGTTTGCCAAATTGAAAGAAAGTTTGGTGTTATCTTTAAGTTTATTACCTGAAAATGCGTTGGTTGGATTTGTTTCCTTTGGTAAACATGTCAAAGTTCATGACCTTACATCGAATGACGATTTAAGCTATACTTTCAATGGGAATAAGACATACAACTTGGAGCAAGTTCAGCAGAATTTGGGGTTACTGGGAAGTGGAATCAGTAATGCAGGATTATTGCATGCTAATCAAGCAGGAGGCAACAATTTTGAAAATTTAATTGGACATTCATCCAAGCGGTTCTTGCAACCATTGAGCTTAGTTGAGTACGAATTGACCAATATCATTGAAAACCTTGTCCCCAACTGCTTCCCTCATAGCGAGTACAGCGACCGTCCAGCCAGAGCCACTGGATCAGCAATTAACATATCAACTCTATTATTGAAAAGCATATTGGGTGATAACCATTTAACTGGTGGTCATTTGATGGTGTTTATTGCTGGAGTATGTACTATTGGGCCAGGAAAAATTGTTGATACTCCATTGAAAATTCCAATGAGATCCCATCATGATATCTTGAAAGAACAATCAAGGTTAATCAAAGCACCATCAACTTCATCAAAAACACAGACCGATACATCGTTATACAAGGAGGCCAAAACATTTTATTCCAAAGTAGCAAAAGTATTGGTAACCTTGGGCCTTAGCTGCGATTTATTTATTGGCAGTTATGATCAAGTTGGTTTATTCGAAATGGATGAAGTTTGCACTAAGACGGGTGGAGTCATTGTCATGACCGACTCGGTCAGTACAGCAATTTTTAGACAAAGTTTTGCTAGATTTTTCAAAAAGCAAGAAATCAATAATGAATGGCTCGATATGGGGTTTAATTCAACTTTGGAGATTAAAGTTTGTCAAGACTTGAAAATTGAAGGATTAATTGGAAACGCAAGTGCATTACCATTCAACAAGACAGTTGCTTCTAATGAACGAATGATTAGTGAACGAGAAGTTGGAGAAGCTAAAAGTAACAGTTGGAAATTATGTAGTGTTGATCCAAGGTCAACGTATGCCGTTTATTTTGAGAAAATGGATAATTTACACACCAATAACGCTGCCACATTTATCCAATTTTTGTTTCATTATCAACATCCAAGTGGTGAAATGAGACTTCGAGTAACTACAGTACCCATTGGCATTGTTCTTGATTCGGATAATGCTCAATTAGAGGCCAGTTTTGATCAAGAAGCAGCATTGGTACTTGTGGCTCGTGAAGCAGTTAAAAGGTTACAAACTGATCTCCACAAGAAGTTCATCAGTGGAACAGCATTGAGCAAGCAATTGGATCAAGTGTTGATTGATTTCTGTACTCGATTTGCTGTGTATCAGATGGGATCAATGGAGTCGTTCAGGTTGTCAACCACGTATTCACTATTCCCACAATTTATGTTTCATTTAAGAAGATCACCATTTATAAATGTTTTCAATAGCTCACCTGATGAAACCAGCTTTGTACGACATGTATTTATGCATGAGGATTTATCAAATTCGTTACTTATGATCCAGCCTACTTTGTTATCATATGATATAAATAGCTGGGGGTCAGCTGCTGTTGATGAAGAAACAGGTGAAGAAATTGTTAATGAGCCGGAACCAGTATTACTTGATTCAGCAAGTTTGGGCAAATCAAAAATTTTACTCCTTGATACATTTTTCCAAATTTTAATCCATCATGGATCTCAGATTGCTCAATGGAGGAAAGCTGGGTATCATGAACAAGAAGATTATGCATATTTTAAAGAGTTTTTAGAAGCTCCAAAGAGAGAAGCAATGCTGTTGTTGGTTGATCGATTCCCATTACCACGATTCATTGATTGTGATGAGGGTGGATCACAAGCACGGTTTTTGATGGCGAAATTGAATCCAAGTACCAGCTATGCAACTAATGTCAATCATTTCTATGGATGGGGTGATCGAAGGGATGTTTTCACTGATGATGTCAGTTTGCAACTGTTTATGGATCATGTACAACGTGTTGTCACATCAAAGAAGTGAAATTAAAACTTATATAAAACATTGATAGACTATTCTTTTTATAAACTTAATCATAATCTCTAGGCATACTCCTTTCTCTTTGCAAGCTTGATGGCATTTCTCAAAAATGGGCTTGGTTTCAGGTTCAAATTACCTTCCGATTTAGCAGAGGATGATTCACCTGTGATGGCATCATCCTCAAACTCCACAAAATCCACCTGTTCTCCACTACGTTGCTGTTGTGCTTTCTTATTGGGAGTGAATTTAACCTTGTCGTTACATGTTAAATGCTCTTTCACTTGTCCAATTAATTCACCATAGTCATCGAAAATCAATTCCGATCCTGTCAATTCATGCCAATTAGTTTCAAAAATTCGACCATTTATTAATGCAGATGCATCAATAATTGAGTTGGTGTGTTTCTTGCTACTCTTGTGTTTCCTTCCTTCAGGTGACGCTGCAGTAGTAGTAGTGGCTGAATGGTCTCGGGCAGTAGATGTATTCGACGTATTTGCCGCATTGGATGTATTATTTGATATCTTAATCAATGGCGATTCATCGCTTAAACTTGTCATTTGTAAACGAGCTGATGGCTTCAATATATTGTTTTTGAACCGTGGTGTCTTCCTAGTTTTACTTCTATCAATTGTGAAGTCATCTTCATCAAGCTTTTTCGGTACATTTGGCAAATCCACCGTTATGTAAAAAGTCTACAAAAAGAAAGGAATATATGTTAGTATTAGTCTGTCAAGAAAACGAGTGTTTTTAATAATCGCACAAGGTTTCAATTATCTATAAAAATCGGACTCTAAATGAACTGTAAAGTTGACTTGATGTGGTCGAGCTCATATAACTCTTGACTTAAAAAACACTCTTTGGATTCTTACGTACCTCAAATTCATCCTCGTTCGTAGTTTCACTGGCGCCAGTAGCAGCCTCAGTCACAGGTACCTCTCCCTCGGATGAAATGCCTGGTGCTTTAATATCTTCACCACTTGCTTCTCCGTTCTCTCTCGCCTTCTTCTCTGCTTCTTTTTTCCTCCTGGCAATGTCTTCAGCTGATCCTGCCTCAACTCCAGTCGTGAAATCCCAATTCATTTCTTCTCCCTTGGACAAGAACTCGCAATTTCCATTCATGACAATCTTCCAGTCAAAATCATTGGAATCGCTAGGAGAAGTACGGACATATTTCGAAAGTGAACAAGCACCAGCACGCAACATGGTTTGATCTCCATCAATTGTACTTGTCACTGATCCCAACTTCAACAATACACTACCCAATGCTATCTTTGTTGCAGCATGAGTTACAATCAAGATATTTTCAATTTCAGGATACTCTTTTTCGAAAAGGGGAATAAATTTGTGCCAAAATTGAGTGGCTCTGGTATAGATTTCTTCACCAGTTTCACCTTCAAGATTGGGGATGACACCTAATCTGTCTCTTGGCCAAACATCTTCTTTATCCAACACTTCTTTGAAAAATTTGGACAAGTCAGAATAATCAACCGGTTCAGGAACAATTTTCCTACCTTTCTTGAACCATTCTCCAACACCTCTATCCAAGTGAACCTTTAAATCTAAAGATTGGGCAATAGGTTGAGCGGTCTCAACACATCTATAAAATGGAGAAGTTATAATGAATTGTGGTTGGTCTTTGACAGGTAATGAAGCCAAATATGCTGCCAATTCTTTGGCTTGTTCAACCCCATGTGGGGCCAACGGTGGGTCACTAGGAACACCTGTTGGATTAGGAGGATGTGGTGGTGGTAACCAGTTCATACGATACCCATGCCTGGCAATATAGATCTCTTTGATGGTCATTTCCTGAAGTTAACGAGTCTCTGTGGTTTCAAAGATGAATAAAGGAAGGAAATTAGTATAAACAAACCGGAATAAAATTTTCCGGTGTACATTGAATTGTTTTCAACACGTTGAACAATAGAATGCAAGGGCCATCGATAGGTGATCTACATACAGCCAAGGTAAACATCTCCATTCACTAGTGTGAAGGCTGAGCCATACGATGGCTGAACTGTGGTCGACAAGTTAACAAGAACACATGAAAATAAAATTCAATATGTATGTCTTCGTGTGGGATGTCAATCTCCCAGTAAGGAGCACCCTCAAGCTTACAGCAGGTCTCCTACAACAACAAATCAAGGAGTGGAAATAAAGGTATTAACAGTACTAGAGCTGCCAAATATTTTGCTTGAAGTGATATTGGGGAGTTCCTGGCTAAAGAAGGTGTGGTTAGCATCGGGATAACTGGATACAAAGTAACAGGTTAATCAAATGTTATGGTATAGAATAACCAATACCTCCTGTGCTGAATGACACGATGTATGGAAGAAAGTACAACCACATAAAGGAGTTTTGTTGGAGACCACCAAAGTGAAGAACAATCTCAAAAGGTGAATTCTACGCTCATGACGAAAGTAAGCGAACAGAAGACTGTACTCGAGTTGATATGAGCAGTGACGAAGATAGCTGGGAAATACAAGAGTGTGACATGATCACTAGTTCCAGAAGCGAATCGATTGCCACAATGTGGTGCTTTTGGTGTCAACTGTGAGGTTGAAAACTTTCCATGAGCTACACCATCTATGATCATACATAATGACCCTCGGGGGTCTCATACGTCTCTCCCATACTACTGCAAGAATTTCAGAGGGTTGTTTACTACTGTCACAACTAGCACAACAACAATATACTCAATGCGATACATGAGTGAAAGGATATCATGTGAACGATTACAAAAGGAGGCTCGCAACTGCTGCTATATCTAGTATACAAGTCTTGAAAGATTTAAGATCAGTAACCGCATTAGCAGGAGGTTCAGAATTTTGTTGTGCTGCTTAACTATGGGAATATCAAAAAAATGAGCATCAGTGTGCAGGTACACAGATATACAATTGCAGCCAAAATTTCTATCTTTTTGATCCACCTTTCTTTCTCCAACCAACCACTTTTGAATCATGCGTTTATTGAGCTTGTGCAATAGAGCTTATTCCAGACGCAATCCTGAACCTTCCCGTGAAGTCGAAGCCAATTCAGGCGCGGACACACCAGGAATTGACGATTCAAATCCACCTGATAGTCAATTGCGGAAATTGAAGACAGCTATGAAGTTTATAAAAGCTGTTAGAATGCAACCCACTATCAAACCGGGCGAGTTACCAGCAAAGCCCGGTAATATCATCATCAACCCCGATCATGGGAGAACAATACTTGAAATTGAAAATTGTTCGTTGACTTTGAATTACGAGATTGAGGATGTGGATACTCGTGAAGCAGTTATCGAGTTGTACAAATTTGTCAAAGATCAAGGGGATGAGGAGAGATTATTTGTTGACGCTTTTCAACATAGGACCAGATTGTTGAAAGCGCAAAGATGTTTTGGTGTGAAGTATGCGAAGAAGATTTTAAAGGTGCATGAAATGATGCAAGAGCAAATGGAGAAATCTTGCAGCACAGGGGACTTAGTATTGAACCTATTGAAAATTGGGGGAAAATACCATAAGTATGTCAAGAATCATGAAAAGAAGATTGCAAAACGTGATTGCTGCACATTTTTCCAAAACAACAAGGAAAACTTACCAATTAAAGCAGATGAGATGATCAACACTGTCCACGGACAGCTATTGGTGCAATTGGAATTTCAAAAAAGATTGAGGAAGTTGCTTTATTTCTATGATGAGCAGAATCCAGGTTTCACAGAAAAAGTAACAAGATTGTTTAAATGGTTTGATTTACTATCAATTTACATACCAGTTGATGAAGGAGTTGAAAAATTGGAATCTAAAGCCCAAGATGTTGTGGGTTTAGAAGCGTCTACGCCGGTGATACCAACTGAGAATGTTGTTCCAATAATCGGCGACAATTCGACCGTTTTTATTGAAGCTAATGACAATGAGGAGGTGAATCGTGCTGCAATCAGGGCCACCGATCGCAGAGAAATAGCTGCTACAGAAGCTGCAGATGGAGGTGATGTGGAACACGTCATTCCAAGTTCCGCCAATAGTACGGAGAATTCCGAGATTACGAATTTACCATCTTTTGAAACAGACGATACACCGCCATTACCGCAACCACTTCCCGATACGTTTGGCAATGATGTGGTAAATACAGGCGAATCTATCTTTGAGCCTGACCCAAAGAAATCATTGTATATCGGGATTGATGAAACTTTATTTGCGAGTGTGCCCGAAGTTCCGAATGAAGTGCCTGAGCTTCAAGGCGAAGACGAACAGGAGAAGAGCCTGAATGATGGCCTGAATGAGAAGGTGTTGTGCCATCACAAGGAAGATGGCGAAAATGAAGAGGATTTGATTTCCAAGAAAGAGGAGATTATTTCCAAGAAAGAGACTGTCAATACCAAAGTCAAGGAGGAAGTAGACAGTACAATTGAACAGAATTATGTTACAAAAGTAAGCTCAATTGATAAAAGAGCTGATACACATGAGTCAACCTATTCAATACCACAAGATGCTAAGCTGAATAACATTGAGACAAACTATAATAACACTACCACAAACACAATCAACAATCAAAACAACAACAACACTACCCCAGATACTAGTTGCCAGAATCAAACCACGAATCCACAAAAGGTGGAATCAAGTATAGATTTTGGATTGAAACAGAAGGATATTACATTTGTCACCGCAAACCGCGGAGGGACGAATACCTCAAATGACTCGCACTCATTGCGAAGTCTCGAAAGGACACATATTGGTCAACCAGATGTAAAAATAGGGAATATTGTTGATGATATTGTTGATATTCAAGAAGCTTTCATGGAAATGGAAGCTAATTTTGTTGAGGATGTCATAAGGCTTAAGGATGAGGTGACTCCACGTATAGAGGAGATGAATAGGTTAGAACAGGAAAATTGTGACTTGAGAGGTCAAATAATTGACTATTTGGACAAATTCAAAGAACAACCGTGGATCGATTCTTCATGTCTAGAATCAGAGGAACAGTTTCAAAATGCTGTTAACGAGTTGACTGAACAAAGTTGGCTGGTAATTAAAAGAGCACTTCAACTATCAAACTACGGATGTGTCGTCAGTGATACCACAATTGAAGACTTTTTGTCAGAAATACATTCTCTGGAGCAGGAAAGGGGAGCTCGATTGGAGAATGTTGAAGAAGATGATGCACTCGTGGTGTCTGATGGAGCGCTGTCTGAAAACCTGGAATATCATATCGATAAGCAGTATGAGAAGCTCGAAGTGTGGAAATCAATGCTTGCTATTCTAGAGGACGGCGCACCGGATATGATAAAACGTCTTGAGACAGACATATTTAACATTGACTTTATTGTCAAGTCAGGAAAATTGGAAAACGACTTGTTCATGTTTATTTATGAACAATGCAGAAATTGGGAAAGACTCTGGTCCTGTTGGTACAATGAAGCTGGGGCAAACACAGATAGAGATGTGATTATTGCGCAGTTGAAAGAGGAGCTTGATCTGTTTACACAACTTAGTTCAGAGTTGTTTAGCTATCTCAAGAGAGAATCAATCGTTGATTGAAGGTGAAGATTTACTTGAAGCTGTTGAAGGTGGTGTTAAGAGTGAGAATACATTTCACATACATTTTCGCTACTACTTTCACACATATTTCACATACATTTTCACACACATTTCACACACATGTTTCACACATATATTCGCTACTACATTCATAAAAACAACAAAAACACAAAAAAACATTATAAAATACAAAAACAAGAAAAAAAGAGTTAGGACAACACTGAACAGGGTAAGTAACTCTTTGGTTGGTGGTTCTTACCTGAGTTGATGAGCTCACGGGGACGTTTACGATGCACAAGTGGCTTTTTGCTTTTCACTACAACTTTATTTGGATTCTGGTCCGTTCAATTAAAAGTTTCTGCTATTGGTTTTTTGACAATGAAAGGATGCTGGTAACATTTTGACGTTGTTGATTTCCATTACATTATGATTAATTCATAATTTTGTTATTTAATCCCTGGCTATCCTGTAAGATGATCTCTGGAATATATAGATGAAAGCGATTCTCGTATGCGAGTCACATGCGCCACTTTGAGAACTACTGAACCCATCTCGGTTAGAGATACGCTAGTGGTTCTACATGTTTGTTTGAATTGTCAATCGGGACATGTCTTCTTTATTTAGTATACAATATAGCACTTTTCACTTCCCCCTCTGTATTGAACTCTTTTAAATCAACATTTCCAATGGGTTTTCAACAATTCTCTTCAACTCTTTAATAAATTCACCTCCAAGAGCACCATCAACGACTCTATGATCAAAAGTACCAGTAATGGTCAAGACATCATCAAAGATGAAACCTTGTTCGTTGACATCACTAGGTACTGCCTTCTTTTCAGTTGTTCCAATTGCAAAGATTGCCGATTGTGGTGGGTTAATGATTGAAGTGAAAGCAGTAACAGCATGGTTCATACCCAAGTTGGAGATACAAACGGTTCCACCTTGGTATTCTTCTGGGTTCAATTTACCAATCTTGGCTCTCTTACCTAAATCTTTAATTTCGTTGGAAATGGTAGATAATCTCTTGTTGTGAGCATCTTTAATGATTGGAGTGATTAAACCGGTTGGGGTAGCAACAGCGACTGAAACATCAACATTCTTGTATTGTCTGATAACACCTTGATCACCCAACCAAGCGGAATTTACTTCTGGTACTCTAACTGAAGCAATAGCAATGGCCTTGATCAAAAGATCATTGACTGACAACTTGTATCTATCTTGAGCAGAAGCATTTAATGATGCACGCAATTTCAACAATTTTGAAACTGAAATTTGTGATTGAACGATGTAGGTTGGTGATTGTTGAGTCGATTGTAACAATCTGGTGGCAATTGTCTTTCTCATGTTGGTCAATGGAATATCTTCATAAGTAGCACCTGCTGAGGTAACAGTAGTGGTAGCGGAAGCACCTGGAGCAGCAGCAGCAGCAGCAGCTTGTGCTGGTTCAAGACCTTCGAGATCCTTGGCAACAATTCTACCATGAGGACCAGTACCTTTGACCAGTTTCAATGAAATACCCTTTTCCAAAGCAATGGTCTTGGCCAATGGAGATGCAAAGATTCTTCCTGGTGGTTTTCCAGAGGATGATGAGGATGGTTTAGATTCGGTCTTTTTTGGTTCTTCCTTTGGCTTAGATTCTTCTTCCTTTGGTTTTGACTCTTCTTCCTTTTCTGGTGCTGGTTGTTTTGGAGCTTCACCGGCATCAGCAGCAGTAAAACTTTCAAATGCATCTACTTCACTAGCATCTTCAACGTAAACAGCAATTGGTTCTCCAACTGGAACATCTTTAGATCCAGCTTCTTTTAAAATTTTAGCCAAATAGCCTTCTTCTTGGAATTCAAAATCCATTGATGCTTTATCAGTTTCAATTTCAGCAATTGGTTCACCTGGAGCTAATTCATCACCAACTTTTTTGCTCCATTCTAAAATACCACCTGAAGTCATAGTAGGAGACAATGCAGGCATGTGGATGACTGTATGTGGTGGGAATTTACCTGACGAATAAAGTCTTGCTAAAGTCAAGAATGATGTAGTTTTCAATGATACTGGAGAGGCAACGGCGGCAGTGCGCAACGCCATTGCTGACCTAGATACAGCAAATAAAGCAGCAGACATTTAGGAATGTGGATTGAGGTTATGTAGTGAATATGTAATGGGATATGTATCTGAGTAGTTGATGATGAACCTTCAAAAAAGAAAGATGAACTCAATTTTTTTTTTCTTTGGGTATTTTGGGTTTTGTTTTCTCTCTCTCTTTCTCTCTCTCTCTGTGTTACTGTAGTAAGTAAATTTTTTTTGGTTCCGGTTTTCATTTGCTCTCGATTTGATGTTGAATAATTAACCTGACTCAGAAGTTTACAAGAGCATCTATCATAGGGATCAAGCTCAACTAGTAGAGAGTATCTATCGCTTTGCAATTTTAAAAGAGATAGTCCTTTAGACATATAGCGTATGATACAAGTATGGACTGGTCACATGTACCGGTATTAAAGTCCGAGAGTGATTTTTTATTTTTTTGTCCTTCAATTGCGCATCAATGTTCTCCGAAAACTTCCTCGGAGGTATATCTCCGAGTGATAACTACAAAATCTATTACGTAGTTCACCAGAGTCAGAAGACGTTGGGTGTACACACTTTCTAAACAACAACTCTAAAATACCCGAAATACCAATAAGTAATAAGTAATACCCCTCTCTAATCAAAATAAATTCACTTCATCACTATTAAACACACTCTTGCAAATTCTACCAACATTATTCTTTTTATTATTCACATCAACAAACATTTCTGATACATCTTTACCATACCCCTTTTCTTTCACACAATCATCTTGATAAATAACATCAATAGCTCCATTCTTAATCAAAGCATCTTTTGCCGTTTGCCATGAGAATCGTATAAATCCAAAACACCATCCAAATACCGGATCAACATTATGATTCAACCAATAACTGGTATTTGGATCACTAGGGTATCCTGAACCTAATTTATGATTTTGTAAAATTGGCAAATGAGTATTGTAATGACGAATATTCAAATCTCTCGTGACTTTAGCAACTACTGATGCAGTTGAAACGATGGGGTATATACTATCAGCTTTCTTGGCCACGGTGATATCAATTGTGGGGAAATGTTTTTTCAATTTGGCTTGATATGAAATTGGTGGACCCACTGTATCAACGTAGATTTCAGTCACATTTACTCCCTGGGCAATAATCAGCTTGATTAGGTTGATGGTGGCATCATGCGCTTGTTCATTTAAATTATATGCACCAATTCCATGTACTGAACGTAACATCCCCAGTGAAATATCTTTTGCTGTCATTGTTGTAGTAGCCCATCCAATATGTTTATTCAACTCATCATCTTCACTCAGTTCAATAGCATGTTCAATCATTTGAAATAAATGCTGTCTTTTCTCATCGGTCAATTGTTTTGAATCGGCAAATCCATATGTCTTTTGCAATTTGTTGGAAAACTCCTTTAGGGAATATGCAAGTCCATATACCATGGGACCTAGGACTGGCCCTCTACCAGCTTCATCAATACCAATAACAACCGGTTTGGTTGGAGATTGCTGTATTTCTTGGGGTATTTGGGAAATATAAGTGGATGTTTTGAAATTTTGAAAGTCTGATATACTCGTGATCGATGATGGTGTCCAACCGGATGTAATTATTTTTGCTCTTTTAACAGTAAGCTGAGGAGTAGTAAGTGTCTCTGCAAGGGGAACTTGTTCATCTGGCTGTGCAACTTGATCCTCTTGCTGCAGTATTATTACTTGTTCTTCCTGTTCAACTTCAGACAAGTCTCTTTTCAAACTTGAAGCAGATGCTTCTGAAGCAAATCCTGGTTCTACAGCTGCGAGTGACATATGGAAAAAGCTGGCTATCGTTGGATCTATCGTTTTTGAAACTGTTGAAGAGAGATGTAAACAAAAGTAAAAACAAAAAAATTACGCGTCAATGTAAATACCTCACGTGATTAGCCTTCAATTTGCATCGTCAAAACGTTACACTCAATCATCTAAGCTTAGAAAGAATCAGAAGCGGTTTGGTTTATAAAACGACTGTAACTCAAATGTCTGGGCACCTATTCCTTATGAAATAATATTTGTACTTTTGTAATATGAACTATGAATTACCTCATCAATTGGCAACGAAAGGGTGAGCAAGTAACACATAAAAGAGCTCAAGAGGAACCTTTACTTCCCTGCTTTGCTCTATTCACTCTGTGATGTTGAAAGTGGTGTGCTCAAGTTGTGTCTATCCGTTGTTGGCCGTTTGTAACAAAAGAGAATTCGCGCGGAAACCATCAACAGACATCTAGAATCGCATCGTCATATTCCACTAAACAAACAACCAACCAACATCACCAAAAGAGAGGCTAATAGCTTCAGCCAATAACACCACACAACCACATACTCACCTCCCTGTCTACTTACCTACACTGTTTCACTACCATTTCCTTTTTCCTCTCCTTTTAAAACAATGGTGTTCAAGTTCACAATTGACACAATACTCGACCCATACATACCCCGCAACCAACTCCACAAACTACCTCGACCACTAGCCCACTTCCTCGGCTACCACAAGCACCCTCGCAAGCCAGCTCCCGATTACCTCATATGGCTCGAAATTCTCATTTCAACCTTTGCAGGATTATCCCTCATCATGGGGATTTTCAAAAACCACAATGTTTTGACTGATTATCATCATGCGCCCATGATTTTGGCCTCGTATGGAGCTAGTGCCATCTTATGTTTCAATGCGTCACAAGCACCACTAGCGCAGCCACGTAATGTGTTTTTTGGGCATTTCATTAGTGCTGTAATTGGCATGGGGATTCAGAAATTATTTGGGTTGAGTCATTATGGAAGACTGAATTATTGGGCTAGTGGTGCATTGAGTGTTGCTGTGAGTTCAGTGGTTATGTCAATTACGAATACGGTGCATCCTCCTGCGGGAGCTAGTGCTTTGTTGCCTAGTATTGATGATAGTGTGAGACTGATGAGTTGGTGGTTTTTGCCGTTGCAGGTTATTTCTGCTGCGTTGATAATTACTGTTGCTTTGATTACGGGGAATGTTATTCGAACGTATCCGGTGTATTGGTGGAGTCCTGGAGCTGATGTAGGAAAAAAGTGGAAACATAAACAAGAAGAGGGAAAGCAAGGGGACTTGAAAGAGACTAAGCAAGAGGGGGATAAAGGTGATCTACCATTGGGAGGAGAGGAAAATGAAAATGAAAGTGGTCGTCATGACGACGATAGCCCTGGGTTATCTAAAGTGAAACTGCCATTTAGTTTTGCTGGAGAAGGAATAACTGAAGTGAATGAGACCAAACAAATTACAATTACTTCATCTGTAATTGAAGTTCCTGAATATATCGATTTAGATGAAGTTGAAGTTGAAGTACTTCGATCATTGCAACAGAAATTGATGGACCTTGAAGCTCGAGTTTCTTCAACTACAAACAATCAATCAAAAGTGGACAACATTGTTTGAAAGGAGCAAAATGCTTTTTTAAAAAACTTTATAGTAGATATGTACATATACGCTTAATTCATGATATAAATGTAACATCCTTTTATTCACTGAAACAACCTAAAAGGTGGTCTTTTGTTCAATTTCCTCAACAGGCACAACCCCACCTCTGAACTCCTCATCTTCTAATTTATCAAATATAGCATTAGCAACCTGAGTAGTACTAACAACAGGTCTAACCAACCCACTCAAGAATTGATTCCCCAAAACGGCATTTTTCAAACTATATCCCAATTGCAAACCTTTAACCAATACATCTCTATTAGTTACACTATCATCTGAATCTTGAGAAGGATATCCACTCTTCTCTTCGTACATTATGCCTGGTCTCATTAATATGCTTCTCAAATGTGGTTTATTGCTTAATTCAAATTCTGCTTCTCGTTTGGTGATTATATAACGTTGTGGAACAATTGGTGGGTTCTTGTCGGCAGATATATAGACATAGTTACCAACCACTGTCCTTAAATCATCCTCCACAGCAGCATTGCCCTCCACTTCCTTTTCCTTACTCTTCTTCTTCTTCTTCTCCTTTATCGCATCCATCCTAGCTTTGATATACTCATCAGCAATCAAAACCGCCGAATCACGCTGTACGGCCTCATAACTCAGATTCACCTTATCCTTCTGCATAGGATTCAGTCCTCCAGCACCCAATGCCCGATTAGCCAATTTTTGCACATCTTGCAAAAACCCGAAATTGGAATTCATCAGTTTCTTATACGAGGCATCTTCAAACAAGATTCCAATTGAGTGAATAATGGTGTCGAATTGAGATAGTTGCGCAGGAGTGATTGACTGAGATGGATGGAATATGTCGCATTTTTGCCATGAGACTTGATTGATCCAAGATGGTGGTTGAGCTTGCTTATGGGAGTGAGGGTGGAGGTTTGGTGGTTGGCCGGATCGGGAGTATGATGTTATGTTGTAGCCACGATTGATTCCTACTTCACAGATTTTGCGGCCTAGGAATCCGTTACCGCCAAATACTGCAATTGATTTAGACATGGGTGCGTATGTAGGGAAGATTTAGGTTTGATATGAAAGACAGCAAAAGGAATAGGTCAGGGTATTTATTTTTTGCTTTGTTCGCAATGATCGCGGTAAGAACTTTAGTTCCGTTTTGGTTGCGAACGCTACCACTAAGCCCACTAAGAATCCATTTCTACAAAGAAAGACTACAAAGTTTATCTCATTACTGATTAGTTATTAATATACAATATAGTAAAAGCTATTCACTCCTTTCCTCAATGATCAAACTTCTTTCTAAACAAAATTGATTCTTCATCTTCCACATCTTCCAATGAAGGTGAATGAAGTTTCCTCAATGGCTTGTCAGTTGTTGCGGTACCATTAAGTATCTTGTGTACTGGAGTTGGTGCTGCTGGAGTTACTACACTTTTGTTCTTATTTGATGTTGAATCCTTGGGTGATTTAAACTGCTGTTTTTGGTTTGTTGGTTCTGACTTGTTTGTTGAAGAAGATGATTTTGGGTCTTTCTTTTTGGCCCCTACGGAAGACCCATTGGAAACTGGAATAGCTAGTTTTTGCTTCTCTTGTACTGGTAGTGGTGCAAAAGAGGAAGTAAACAATGGTCCCAAATTGAATCCAAAGAATTGATTAAGTAAATCTTGTTGTTGTTTCAAATAAGCTTCATATTCATCGGAATTTTGCTGATACTTGTCCTCCTCCTTGGTGATTTCCAGTTTCAACTCATCTTCTTTAGTAGTTACAGCTGAATCAGATTCATGTTGTTTTTCCAATTCTTGTTGTAATTTGGCCAATTTTTCCAATTCTTGTTGAGCTTGTAAGATTTTTTGACGTTCTTGTTCTTGTTTCATGGCAAACTCTTTTCTAGCTTTTTCAAGATCGGCTTTTCTTTTAGCTTCAGCAGCAGCTTTTCTTTTAGCTTCGACGGCAGCCTTCTTCTTAGCTTCTTCAGCAGCAGCAGCCTTCTTCTTAGCTTCCTCTTCAGCGGCAGCCTTCTTCTTAGCTTCTTCTTCAGCAGCATCTTTCTTCTTAGCTTCTTCCTCTTCCTTTGCCTTCTTCCCTTCCTCCTCTTTTGCCTTCCTTTCTTCCTCTTCTTCTTTTTCTATTTGTTTCTTCTTCTTTTCAAGTACAGAAATAATAGCATCCTGTGCCAATTGCTTCTGTTTCTCAAAAGCTTCATGATGTTTCTCTTTCTCTTCCTTACTGATACCATCAGAAATAGCCTTTTGTCCATTGGCACTACTAATTTTATCCTCTTTTTGAGTTTGCTTCTTCTTGTTTCTCTTCTTTTCAATTAAAGCGTCAATTGCTTCTTGAACCAACTTTTCATGTTCATCAAGGGATGAATAAGAATCATCATCAGATCCATCCGAGTTATAATCCTCTTTTTCTTCTTCTTCTTCTTCTTCAGGTTCATGTTCATGTTCCAAGTACATTTGCAGTTGGTTGTTACCACCCAATAAACAATTAATAACATCATTTAAATTTGAATGAATATAATGCAATTTCTTGGGAATATTTAAACTCAAGATATTATCTTGTTTATACCATCTCCAATTGATATTTTCAATATCGATATAATTGACATTAAAATTAAAATCAATTTGGAAATCATCTTGTTGTGATGAAATTACAATTTTAATTAATGGTGGTTGTAATTTGATGACTTTGACTTCATAATTGTTGAAATTGCCATATGATTTATGAATTTGGATTTGGTATTCGTCTTCGGTTTCTAATTTTTGAATGACTCTGGGTCTTGAGTTTCTGGGTTGATGATGACGATGACGATGGTAGTTTTGTTGTTGTTGAGTTGGGGTGGCGTAGTAGTTAGGGTAAGTTTGTAATGAGCGAGATGGCGATTGTGGTGATCTTAGTTGTTGTTGTTGTAATAAAGATAACAATGACTCCAAGTCAACTGGGTTAGCATAAGGTTGGGCAGTGTAATAGTAAGACATTATAATAGCAGCAGTAGAATTAGTATTGGTATGTTTTGGTTAGTGAGTTAGAATTGGTTGAAGAAATAGGGGCTATTCTCTTGACTATAAATAGTTTTTAAGTTAGTAGGTTGGAATGTAGTCGAAGGTTATGGAAATATATAGTTATTTTGCAGTCATTAATTTTATAGGCTGCATCGGGAAGCCACCAGGTGATTTGTTTTGTTACACAAACGCACTTTGTTCCAGATTGTTCTAGAAAAAAGAAATAGAGTTATTGTCGCAGGAATGTAGTTTACGACATTAAACAGTAAACAACTGCAACTCACTCCCCTCCCCTCCCCACACTTTGAATAAGAATATCTATTGCCTCAATAGGAAATCATGTAACTACTATGTAGATGTGTTTTAAGTTGTGCTTGACCCTGATGCATTGTAGTACTTCGTTTATTTGAAAGTTGAAGTATCAGTAGTCTAATTTTGCAACAATTTTTTAACAAAAAAAAGATGCTAAGTTCAAGGCTATAATGAATTTTCATAATTTCGATGGGATTTATCCTAATGGGAATAATCAAAGGAATACAGATTTAAAGAACGATATATGAAAGAACTATTGTTGGAAGGAATGAATTACTAGTACATCTACAACCATTACACTCGTATATATATGTATATATAACCCTTTAATCTTAAGATTGAAGGGGGAAGTAGTACCTTTTGTAACCTTTTGTACCTTAATATTTGACTTAATTTGGTAAAGTTATAGGGATAGAACAGAAGAGCAGAAGAACCTCTGTTTTCTCTTTCTTCAATCAAAAAACAATCAGACACATAAAATGTAAATCAGACAGACAGACAGACAATAAATAAATAAATAATAATAGTAATAATAATAATAAAACAAACAAACAAACAAACAAAAACAAAATTACGCGTCAAATTTTTTTTCGTGATTTTTCTTTTGTCACGTGAATGGGGTTCTAACTATAGAACTAGATAGGTTGTAGCAAAAGTCTGAGGAGAAAGAAAGTAAGAGAGAAAGCAATAATCATAGATAGATGTGATCACGTATAGCAACAGTTGCACATATATATCACATATGCATCATCTATCTATCTTAAAGTGAAAGGCAAAATAAAAAAAAAAAGAGTCTTTTTTTAGTGTCGTTTGTTGTTCCTGAGTAATAATGTTTTTGTTAATGTATTTATGGTTACGCATTGCATATGCATTGCATTGCATTTTGTCATTTGATCCAATCAGATGTTAACAAACAGACCAGACTAACAGACAGACAAAAATAAGTTTGAGCAGTTTCTAATAATACGTGTGTTAAGGTTCAATTGCACGTACCAGTTAGGTTTTATGCTTATATCACATGTGCATTAAATATATAGTCTAAGTCGTGACCACTAGCAAAGAGGCAGTGCTAGCCTTAGTCCTTTTCCTCCTGCATTTTACAAATGTAGCGGGTCATATATATTGTAGATGATGTTATAGGTATGTGATGATGATGATGATGATGATGGATATATATATATATACCTTTGAAGGTTTATATCGTCGTCTATTAAGATGTAAAGAGCAAAGAACAATGAACTGTTGTTTATTGTAATTTTGTTTCAAATTGTTTTACATTTGTAAGATTATAGAGAATGTTTGACACTCAGGAACCCTTACACATATATACATGATTAAGCCTATTGACATGAATACTGGAGTAGTAGCCGTTTTCGTTTTCGTTTCATGATGTTATTTAACTGTGTATACTTTTTGTTCATATGTATTTAAGTAGTTTATTCTCCGTCTTTCTTTCTTTCTTTCATTCTTTCCGTGTGTGTACCCCTTTGATGCAAAGAACAACAAAACAAAACAAAATGCTAAAAATAAATAAAACAATAATAACAACAGACACACAATAAAAATAAAAAAAACTGACGAGAGTTGAAAGACAATTAAAATAAAATTATTAGTCAGACAGACACTAGATTTACTTTCTCCCCTTTTGAAGAGAGAGAGAGAGAGACCAAATAAAACAACAAAAACATCACCAAAAAAAATTCTTTTCTTCTTCTTCTTCTTCATTTTTTTTTTTACAACCAACTCACCACACGAACCAAACTCAAACACCTTTAAAAAGAGGAGGAGAAGAGAGATAACTACTTAACAAGAGAATATATATCCATCATCTACCAAACTCAACTTATACCCTCGCTTTTTATAACAGATCACACACCCTTACCAGATCTTACGACTTTTTTTTATTCTCATTTTTTTTTCTTTTTTTTTACAACCACCGGGCAGTGCTAGTTTCAACTAACTAGACCATATTATCTATCTCCCTACTCACCAAACACCTACAAGTACAGAGGAGGAAGAACATATTCAACTTGGACATTACAAATCATCCAACTTTGCTAGACTTCAAACGAATTAGAATTAGACAAAAAAAAAAACCACCACCCCCTTTTAGATCTTAGATCTTTAGATTTACCATTTAGATTTCAAACTTACAGCTTACAACATAAAGCTTTACAATAATAATTATAATATCAACAATTGCAATATGAAGAGTTCCATATCAGAAAAACAACAGAATCAACACGATTGTAACCAACTTAACCCAAACACAGATAACAACAAGAAAAAGGAGACAAAACTACCTCAACATAGAAATATACTCAAATCCTTCTTGTTAACATCACTCCTACTTTTAGTGGCTTACCTTTACTTTTCACCTTCAATCTCATTCACTTCTTCATCAACATCATCATCTTCATCCTCCTCATCAGCACCATCTTGCCTACAACATTTACTACACTTCCATGATGATCATCACCACCACCGTTCAGGTACATCATCACACACTGATACTTTGTCAGCACCAATTGCTTCGGTAGCTACTACAAGTACAATCACCTTTACTTCAATAGAAAATCCAGAACTATTCTTGGATATTCCAGAAAACCAACCTCCTACACACACTAAAAAACGTCATCATGAGAAAAGAGCTGATAATTCAACATCTGACGCATTTTCAACTGGAAATGGAGCATCTGGAAGTAGTGAAACTTGGTCTCGTGGATCTCAAGAGTCTGATATCACTACATCGTTGTTTCCATCGTCAACTTCATCAAACTTTTTTTCATCATCGTCTGGAAATCAATTCTCATCGTCATCGTTTACTAGCTCATCATTTGAAACCTCCAGCTCGTCGTCGTCGTCGTCGTTTTCTTCATCAAGCAGCTCATCCTCATCTTCAATTCCTTCCGAAACAGGCGAAACAAGCTCATCATCATCATCATCTTCTTCTTCATCTTCATCGTCATCCGAAACAGAAACGCCCGAAACAACATCAGAGACTACATCATCCTCCTCATCCTCCTCATCTTCATCATCAGAAACTAGCTCCTCCGAATCATCGTCATCTTCTTCTTCAGGTCATGTAACAACAATGAGTTCAGTTGAAAATGGTAAAACTGTAGTTGTTACTAGAACATCAATGGTTTCATCAGATGCCACTGAAACTGGAAATTCTGACAATCAAAACAAGAGCAATGGTGGTGGTGGTGGATTATCTCAAACAAACAAAATCGTCGTTGGTGTAGTTGTTGGTGTCGGTGGTGCCATCTTGGTTGGTATTATTGGTCTTTTATTCTATCTCAAGAGAAGAAGCAATCGTGATCCTGAAGCTGGATGGACTTTTTGGAGAAAGAATGAGAAATTGGGTAGTGATGAATTTTTCAATGGTGAATTGGGTGTTAGAGATAGAAATATTAACCAAGGATCAAACTTTTAAGGAAAGTGGAAGAGAAAGAGAAAGAGAGTTTAATTTGATAGAAAAAGGGATTAATGACATTATGTGTACATATATACAGTATGTGTGTTATCTTTAATTTTAATAGTACAACAATCGTATACCTATAGATCAAGATAGTAGTCACGTAGCTAAAGATCGGGGATCTTGTTCAAAAGTCATAAAACTTAAAATAAAAAACGCGTGTTGTTGACGCTTGTTCTCTTGCTCAAAACCATACAGTTGTTAAAAAGGAACGAGCATCTTAGTTTAATTTAAAGAAGTTTCGAAGCTCTTGCTTATCTGTCTCCATCTCAATATACAGGTAAATTGTGGCTTCCCAGAAGAGAATGAATCCTGATCAGATCGAGGCATTTGAAGTAATCAAAAGAGCGGCTAAGGAAAGATATAAAGGCCTCTCCTTCAATTTCCCAAAAAGGGGGAGACCATCACATTCCAATGGCTCGGGAAGCAAAAGAAAGTCAACGACTGAAAATACGTTAACAGGAAACATACCTCAATCATCCAACCCAAAAACAACAACATCACTGAGTTTAGAGGTAGAGACTCGTGAGCCTGAGGCTTCTGATGACGATAAGCGTGAGCCTAACAAGCGTGACAATGGACGAAAGAAGCTTCAGTTGTCTCCAGAAGTTGATGACAAGACGATTGGCTCCTCTAAAGATGAGCATCGAGATTCTAGCGAAGAGGTGAAGACATCATCGCATGCAGAACAGAATAGATACGACGATAATGAAGCACTTAATATGGAGGAGATACAAAATGATGAAGAGGAGGCTTCCACTTACACACCTTCGGAAGTCACATTATTCCCGCAATCGACAGAAGAGGACGAAGATGGTTCAGATGATAAACAGCTTAAGGTACCAGCACTGCTGAGTTTAGGATCAGTGGTAAAACCTAATGACGATGAATCGGTAAAGAAAAAAGAAGAAGACGACGAAGAGAGAAGACGGATTGATCAAGAAAGAAGACGGATTGATCAAGAAAGAAGACGAATTGACGAAGATAGAAGAAGAATTGAGAAAGAAAGAAGAAGAATTGACGAGGAAAGAAGACGAATTGACGAGGAAAGAAGACGAATTGACAATGAAAGAAGAAGAATTGACGAGGAAAGAAGACGAATTGACAATGAAAGAAGACGAATTGAGAAAGAAAGAAGACGAGCTGACGAAGAAAGAAGAAGAATTGAGAAAGAAAGGGAGTGCTAGTATCACTTGTCGCTGAGCTGTCACTGAAACACTATAGACATCTTGAAGGTGAAAAAGCCAGCTAGTGATTTTGCATTGAAGTTTCCTTTGTGACAAGGAATGTTTTGTTATATTCTTAGTTGTTATCATTTGTAGCATCCTTTTAAACTACCAATATATACAGCTGCATTGGTGAGATCTTTACTAAGTAAAAACTTCTTCCTCAACTTGTAACACACACTTGTATTGTAGGCCATTTACACGTGATATGCACTTGATAAAGAAGCACTACGCGTCTTTATTTTTTTTTCTTCTGTTTTCTTCAGACCCAGACCAATTCATCAAGCGAACTATATTCATTCTACACCCAATGTCAAGAACGATACCAGTCTATCAGCAACTACGGCCCGATGCCAACTACACATACAAGTTGATTCAACTACCACCAAGTCTCCTATCGCACTTGGCCACCACCACCAGCAACGATGACGACTCAAGTCTTGATTTGAAAACTAAACCGAATCCCAATTCATTTATCGTGGAGCCGAATGGAAATGAGGACGATGGTGTTGTTGTGTGTACCAGGGACTCTACTTTTAAGTTACGCCAGAATAATCATTCCAATTGCGTGTTGCTTATGAATCAGCGTCGGATTAAGCATGAGCAGGAATCGATTGATGAGAAGGAGAATGGATCTGTTGCTGCAGCTGCTGGTGATGATGGCGAAGTGGAGGCTTTGATGGGGTTCAGCCAGTGTAATTATGTTTACGAATTGACACAGGTTCCCGGATCCATTTTAGACATTGTTCCCGAGTACAACAACAACTACAACAATGATACGAATACGAGTCAGCAGCCTCAAATTGGTAAAATGTACATGACCAAGTCCAAATTATCCGAATTGAGTCCATGTTCACCCATTGAGTTTGAGAAAATGTATAGAGACTCGTGTCTATGTGAAATTGAAGAAACTAGAGGAGACAATTATGACTATGGCTTACATGTGTACAAGTTGTCATTGGGTATCATTTCGCAAATCTTGTATACGTTGATTACGTTCTTGATAAGTCAATCGAAACAGAGTTCAACTTTCACCGTAAAAGACTTGCATGTGGAGGATAATGAGAAACGTGCACTGGTGTTTGCGGACTGGCAGGTGTCAATGATTGAAGCTGTACTTTATAAATTCACTAGTCCTGTTGAAAAACAAGATGGAAATGAAATCAATAGCGCTACTACACCTCAATCACTTCGCTTAAATGATGACGCCGTATCGCATTGGTTCGGTATTCAAGAACTATCCAAACTAGACTACTCAAACAATGGTACTACAACAACAGTGGCTGACTTTTTGTTGAACTGGAAGACATCATTACCGTCATTCTACAACGTTCCTTTAGACATTGTCCAACTTCAAGGCAACTACTACACCACCTCATCATCCACATCATTCACATCAGCTTCAACAAGCTCAAGCTCAAATTCACTGTTGATTATACATTTCGTTGACCAATCCTCACTAAGTCGTGACGTGCCCACCCGGTTCAAACAGTTGCTTCAGATCCAACCAAGTTGGAAATACGACGAATTTGTCGCTTGCTTGCAACCGGTATTGGAACATGGTAAAAAGGTTGATTCGGTAATTTTGAAATATGGGAAAAAGAAGCGTGTGAAACGGGATCAATTTGTAGTTTGTGGGAGGTAATAACTAACACTATGCGTGTAACTACACATACAAGGAAATAGAGGTTTCACATTTAGTCTCTGCATTTAATTTGATAATCTATACTCTGTCTTCCCCCCTTTCTTTCTCTCTCTCTAAGTCTCCTGCTTCGGCACATCTATATCCATTGAATCATCCCCATCGTCATCACCATCACCCAACTCTGTGATCTGGCTCGATGTAAACGTCAATACACTCTCAGTAACGGATCGATTATTCAGGTTCAATTGACCTGGTCGCAACCCTGCTGCCAACGTAGCAAACAATCCATTCTCAGTGCTACCTCCACTACCACCACCGTGATTACTAAAGCTACTGTTGTTATTATTACTATTATTCATGGACGTCTTAAATTGAGCATCTTTCGGCGATGACCCACTTGAAGTCACATTCAACGACGGCGACGATCTCGACTGACTGAATGCAGGCGGGTACTGATGTTGATGTTGATACTGCTGGTGATAAGCTCCACTTCCTCCACCACCTGGAGATGATCTCGAGGGCGAATTGGCATTGGAACCTTGCGGCGAAACCGATGCATTGGAATCAGTTCTTGATCTTCCACCTCCACTAGCAGCTCCATTACCACTGGTTGTCGTTGATGATTGAATAACTCCCTTTTTCAACTTCTTTGCAAAATCGGTATTATTATTCTGTTTCGACAACTCCTTCAACTGATTGATATTATGAATACATTTGTTTATCGTTTGCATCAACAACTTCGGCTTCAATGGCTTTGACACATAATCATCCATTCCCTTAGCTAAGGACTTTTCACGATCTCCCAACATTGCATGTGCAGTCAATGCAATTATAGGAGTTCTAAAAGTCAATGAATCAATTGGGTTTGATTTCTTTTCCCATTGTCTAATCTTCTCCACTGACTCAAATCCTCCCATGACTGGCATTTGCACATCCATTAAAACAACGTCATATTTGTTCTTTTGAATAGCTTCAAATGCTTCTAATCCATTCTCAACAACTTCAACATGATGTCCTTGTTTTTCCAATATACGCACTGCCAATTTTTGATTCACCAAGTTATCCTCAGCTAGCAAGATGTTGTACTTGACTGATTCATCAGTGTTTTGCGAAATTGAACGTGATTCCAATGCCGGTATTAAAGCACTAGCTAAATCAGTCATTGAACATGGTGTGTTTCCGTATGATGAGATTCCCAAGTCGATGCATACACGCATGTTCAATTCGGGAATGGAGTGATGGACCAAAACTAATGGAATGTATTTAACCTCAGACAACAAGCGTAGTTTCTTGGCAGTATCAATTGAGTCAATCATGATAATGTCGTATCTAATAGGTTCAGACAAATTGGCATCTTCTATATTGTTGACAATAATTGGATTCAATCCCAATTCAACAATAGCATGTTCAATCTCTGCCAACTCTTCTTGGCTATGCTCAGTAGATACAAACAACACATAATGATTACTAAAGGGCAACAATTGTTCAGTTTGTCTTGTGTATCTAATATTTGATGGTGAGACAGAAACGGTGAAATAGAAATTGGAACCTGATCCATACTCCGAAGTCACCCAAATTTCACCACCCATTAAGTGAATCAATTGTTTGGAAATTGATAATCCCAATCCAGTACCTCCAAATTTCCTCGTGGTTGAACCATCAGCTTGACAGAAGGTATCGAAAATCAAGCCCAATTTATCCTTTTCAATACCAATACCAGTATCGGAAACACAAACTTCCAACAACAACTTATCGGAATCAGGAACCGTCTTGTCTGATTTCTTAACACTAACACTAACTTTACCTTCTTTGGTAAACTTGATAGCATTACCAGCAAGATTCAATATAACTTGTCGTAACCTAAATGAATCACCAATCAAATTATCGGGGAATGAGGAATCACATTGATATGTCAAGTCCAAGTTCTTTTCAATAGCCTTCACTGCCAATGTCTTTAATGCTCCAAACACGGTACCTCTTAATGAAAAATCAATTTGTTCAACCGTCATTCTATTGGCTTCGATCTTTGAAATATCCAAAATATCATCAATAATCGTCAACAAGGAATTAGCTAAATTGTGAACAATGGACAACATTTCTCTTTGATACTGGGTCAATTCTGTATCCAAGGATAATTGCGTCATACCAATAATACCATTCAATGGAGTCCTAATTTCATGCGACATATTGGCCAAGAATTCCGACTTGGCACTATTTGCCAATTCAGCCGCTTCTCTAGCTGCAGTATTTCTTTGAATCGATTCTCTTAAGTTCAACACCATCTGATTAATCTTTGTCTTTAAAGCATCCATTTCTCCCGAGGCTTCAACTGTAATGAATCGAGTGAAATCACCATCAGTGGCAGCTGCAGTAATCTGAGCAAATGCTCTCACTTGTGACGTCAAATTCGAAGCCATGGTATTAACATTGGAGGTAATTTCTTTCCATAATCCATCAACATCGCTAACTTGTGCTTGAATACCCAATTTACCATTTATACCGACATCTCGAGCAACTTTGGACACCTCGGACGCAAACAATTGCAAAGAGTCCACCATCTTGTTGATGGTGTTTTTCAATTGTAAAATTTCTCCCTGAGCATGAACATCAATCTTTTGTGACAAGTCACCATGCGCAACCGCTGTAGTGACAGTGGCAATGGATCTCACTTGATTGGTTAAATTAGTAGCCATAAGATTGACATTTTCCGTAACTGCTTTCCAAGCACCTTCAACATCTTGAACATTAGCTTGACCTCCCAATATACCCAAAGTACCGACTTCTCTTGATAATGTCGTCACTTCAGAAGCAAACTTCAACAATCGATCCACCATCTGATTGATTGTTAATTTCAAATTCAAAATCTCTCCTTTACAATCAGCAGTGACTTTTTTCGACAAGTCACCCTTGGCAACAGCAGTTGTAACATTGGCAATATTTCTCACTTGGGTAGTCAAATTCAAAGCCATGGCATTTACGTTATCAGTCAATTCTTTCCAAATACCTTCAACATTTTCAATCAAGGCCTGGCCTCCCAAGATACCCAAAACTCCGACATCACGAGCTACTTTCGACACTTCAAATGCAAAAGTTCTCAATTGATCCACCATTGTATTGATGGTCATTTGTAATTGTAAAATTTCTCCTTGAGCATGAACATTGATTTTACGAGACAAGTCACCTCTAGCAACTGCTCGTGTAACATCAGCAATTTCTCTCACTTGGTTTGTTAAATTGAGAGCCATAATGTTTACGTTATCTGTTAAAGAACGCCATATTCCAACTGAACCTTCGTTTTTCGCCTGTCCTCCCAATTCACCATTGGCGACTTCAGTGGCAACTTTAGTCACTTCATTTGCAAAAGTCTGTAATTGATCCATCATAGTATTGATGGTGATTTTAACTTTTAAAATTTCAGGATCACTTTCAACAGTATGAATTTCAACTTTTTTCGATAAATCACCCATGGCGACAGAAATAACCACAGTACCAATTTCTGACAAGGCTTGTTTGAAAGCTTTGTTTGCAGTTTTGCAAACTTCCAATTCGTTATTGTAATCATTTATGACTAGATCTTGTTGTCTAATTTGTTTAATCAAGTCATTTCTAATTTCCATATGTTTTTGTTGGTATAAAACAGGATCCTGTAGAATTTTGAGTAAATCTTCTTGTGAGTAGGATAACATCTGTGGTGTTGTGTTGGTAAAGGAGTCTGTAGATTCGGATTCAGTAGCAGCTTCAGGTATTGTTTCAGTAGCTATGCTATGGTTCAACTGGTGAGGATGATAAGGTAATGAAGATGATATAGGTGATACGGGAGAGTTTAAGTTCAAGTTAGTAGAAAAGCTGCTCTCGATTGGTGAAGTAGTTCTTGAAGAGTGGTGTGGCGATGCCGGTGCTGATGTGGATGATGTTGTAGATGAAGATGAAGAAGCTGTATTAGTTGAAGCTGCTAACTTTGGTTTTTTGATTGGTGGACTAATTTTGGAAACGTTTGGTTGTGATGTGTGTGAGATAAGTTTAAAATGGGCAATGAGTGGTCTTTTGATGTACTATGGTTTTGTTTGACACTGATGTTTTTTTTTGTAAATTGACCGCAGCTAAAGAAAAAGAAAAAGAAAAATTAAAACCACACCAATGGAATAGGAAAAATGGTGTAATAAAGTATGCTAATGTTATAAGGGTATGTATACTCTTCTCCTCTCTTCTCTTTCTGATGCAGCTGTTAGTTGTCTTGAAAAGCGATGGATATAGAAAGGCCTTGAGTGTATTTGATTTACCTTTTCTGTGTGTGTGTGTGTGTGTTGATTCTGTTGTAAAAATTGTTTTTTTTTGGTCTTCTTCTTCTTTCTTCTCCTTTGTCTCTCCTTAAAAAAAATTGAGTTGTTGTTTCATATGTGTTTACCTATTTACTAAAAATAACTATAACAGTATTTAAATCATCCATCATCATATAACAAACCTATATATATATATAAGAAGCAACTGAAACCAAATTGCGATACGATGAGCATATATGCTCTTGTGTGCCATGCATCTAATATTTATAACACTTTGTATCTCTCTCTCTCTCTCTCTCTCTTTTTCATGCAGAACAGGGCACACACACACATACACACACACACACTAAAACAAAAATCAACGCGTACCTTAAAATTTTTTCTTCCCTCTCTGATGACGTCAGTGATAACCTATTCAAACTCATAATCTCGTATTTCTTGAGAGCAAGAACTGACACTTCTTTTACATTCGTTTACTTCTACTTTCACAAGGGTAGATGAACAACGGTTTCATACAACGCTTTGGTGTGTGTCCACCTCTCTTTGCAAAATTGCACAAGCTTTGTTTTTATAACGAACCATATATCTGATATACTTCTTAAGGAGCTCGCTATTCTTTTTCTATACAGCTATCCTGCTCTATTTTTTTGGTAGCATCACTCAAATAACCTTCCCACTTCTCACAAACCAGCTAATTTGACACGAAAAATCACTATATCGAAACAAGTTTCCTCAGATTAGCTAAATGAGATGCGTCTTGGAAGTTATTGACAGTTCCATCCCTTCTTTTGTGACTAGTATAAGAGACTTGTTTGCAGCAATCAAGCCTCTAAGGTTTCAATTACTCTCTCCTTGTTTCTGTCGATAATAAGTATGGCTACTTTACATTACTTTTACCTTGTTTGCCACAAATCAGCAAATTGGTCCAATCTTCTGATCAACCTGAAACATCAATGAAAGTGTAATAATCAAATATTGTGCTTGAAGCTTCTTGTCTCTCCTTTTCTCTCTCTCGGTCTCTTTCTAAAGCTCTGCTTCTTTACCAGCCGTAGATGCTTCAATATGAAAGTAACTAAAAATTTACAACATTTTGATCAGCTGATAAAGCTATTATTGTCAATTAGAAAATCCCCATGACAAGGTAAAAAGAGAAGTTTAATGCCACTAGAGTGTATCTTTCAATGAAGGCTTTCATGATGATGAAAATTCTCATTCAATTTAGTAACAATCTTATGAAAATTGTTAAGGAATTTTTTTCCAAAACAAATTGTTATAGCTATGTGATTTAAAGTAAATTGATATTATTGGCCAGCTATTAAACATACTCTTTCTAGTCATATTATACTCGTTCAAGTAGATCTTGGTGGTGGTGATAGTTTTGCAGCCATAGATACACCTTTTTGAAGTCGTGTATAATTTCTCAAAAGCAGAAAGCAAAAAAGCAAAAAAAAATCTTTTTCATTTTTCAACAAATCTAATCATCAAGAAATCTCTATATCCACATCATACACAGACCATGGCTTCAGAATCTACACCATCATCAAGAAGAAACAACAACAGCTACCAATTAACCTTATCTGATGAATCAAAAGAAAGAATTGTCAAGCTTTTAGATTACTCCAAAACTATTGCTCATTATGGTTTCATTCCATTTGTTTTGTACTTGGGTTGGGCTGCTTCTCCAAACAAGCCATCGATCTTGAACCTATTATCTCCTTTCCCATCTGCTTAAGAAAAAGAAAAAAAGGGAAGGGACACAGATGAATGATGTGATATGAGAGTGAAGGGAATTGAAAGTGAAGAGATATTTTGTTAATACCTTTTTCTATCTGGAGAGTTGAAGAGATCAATAATGAGGCAGAAGATTTCCAAATTTGATTAGAGAGGAAACTTCTATTTGGATGAAATTGTGGTTGAGTTTCGAAAGGTGTGATATGAGCTAAAGAGTTCTATTTCGATCTTGTACATATATACATATATATAAACATTGAAAAATTTATTTCAAGTTTTGAAATCCTTGATGGCTCTTTGATAGTTTGAAGAAGCTTTACTGTAGGTCTCTTAGCTTGACAGTTTGTTACTTCGCCAACTCTCTAAAGCCATTGCATTGGTTTCCCCAAGAGTTTTTCAAAAAAAAAAAAAAAAAAATCTTTGCAACTGTAAAACGCAACTCTCAATACAGATCTATCTGCATATGCTTCAGAACAAATCACCCACAACCCAAATACTCATAAATGAAAAAAGAAGATGTTGAAAACGATGATTCTGTTTTCAAACAATTTACTAATATACCCCGTTTTTCATCCCGACAAGTTGAATCAATAGCAGGTCTCAGTGCTGGATTCGCAACAACAATAATTACTCATCCCCTAGATATAATCAAGATACGACTACAGTTAGCACACACGGTCGTCGCCAAGGACGCCAAGGATGCCGCCGCCGCTGCTACTACTAAACACAATAAGCCTTTCCAATCGATAGTCAATATCATACGACAAATCAATCAAAATGCAAGGTCACTGGCAAAACAAGCGTCATTGCGATCAAACTCAGTTTCATTACGACAACCCGTGGGCTTCAATTATCTAATTCAGTACTATCGTGGTCTAGCACCGAATTTAATTGGTAATGTGTCAGCATGGGGCTGTTATTTTGCTCTTTATGCCGAATTCAAAGATTACATAAACACATCAAATTTAACCATAGACTATTTCGCTAGTTCATCATTAGCAGGAATCACAACGTCAATATCAACCAACCCAATCTGGGTTCTCAAGACGAGAATCACTGCCAAAGGTAAAAACGATGAAGGTGCTTACAAATCAATCATTGATGGGATACGGACCATGGTTCGTAATGAAGGTATTGCTAGTTTTTGGAAAGGTTCAATACCAAGCATGTTTCAAGTGTTTCAAGCAAGTTTACAAATCACCATCTATGATCATTTGAAAAATTATCTATACAAGACAAGAGCTCCGACTGAGGATGTACCAGATCCAGTCGTAGGAGCCGTTGCTACTAGTTTATCAACTACACAATACTTGTACACATCAGCAACGTCAAAGATTATAAGTACATTGATTATGTACCCGACCCAAGTTGTTAAATCAAGATTACAGAATAATTCTCAGTCTCGCCATACTTCTATTATGCAAGTGGTTCGCAACTTGTATTTTCATGAAGGTGGTGTTGCTGCATTTTATAAAGGGTTGAGTGCTAATATTGTTCGAGTTGTTCCTGCTACGTGTATAACTTTTGTTGTTTATGAACATGTGAAGCGGATATTAATAGACTGATAGAGTTATATAGAATATACAAGTTGCATTTTACAGAATTGAATTCATCTACAAGAGTCCTTTCATACCTCTTCCAAAAACATTATTTTTTTTTGTAAATCACTATATAAACTCTACTTAAAATGAAAAAGCAATCAAGCTAAACGAAGTTCCTTTAAACCACGTATCAAGAAATCAAACAATACGAATAGACAGTATGAAAGTCAACTTTTTACCACATCTCTCTCTCTCTCTCTCTCTCTCTCTCTCCTTCTGTCTCTTTTTTTTTTATATCAAAGAAAACACCATTAATGTTTCTCTCTATCAAAAAGCTTATAACAAAGCAGCACCAACCAAACCAATCAAAGCTCCCAAACCAACCTTGCTGGCTCCTGATCCACCAGGTTGAGTAGAAACAGCTGGGACTTCAGAAGATGAAGATGAAGATTGAGCAGCAACTGTAGAGGTGTGTAAAGTAGATGATGGCTCAGCTGATGATTCATGACCTCCGGCACCACCACCAGTAGTGGAGGAAGCAGCTTCAGATGAGGATTCAGCAGCAACGCTTGAAGATCCGGATGGGGCGGCTTCTGATGATGACTCAGCTTCACTTGAGGAAGAAGAAGAAGCTTCAGCCGAGGAAGAAGCAGCGGATGATGACTCAGTGGATGACTCAGCTTTAGATGAAGAGCTACTGGAGTTGCTTGATCCATCATCGTGTCCAGAACATGAGTTGGAAAAAGCCTTCTTGGCAGCATCAGCATCACCATTTGGACAAATGTTATCTAAACAAGTCTTGATATCATCACCTTCGTTGGAACAGATGCATGATAAATCATTCAAGCCTGAACATTGAGTAGATGATTTTTGAACTTGAGCTACACAGGCCAATAAACAAGCTGGAGGTGTAGCAACTGTCAATTGTTGTAATGAAGCAATGATTGCGAGGAAAGTTGAAACTTTGATGAATGAAGCCATTATGTATAAGATCTAAGCGATGGTGTGAAGGTGTAACAAGGGTATCAGATATTTGGGTTTTACCAATAAAGAAAACGAGTGGTGGTTTGATTATTGATCAGTTTTTCTGTTTATAAAGAGAGAGAAAGAAAGAAAAATATTTTTTGAAAGGGTCGGCTCAAACTCATTCTCTCTCACGATCTTGCATTTTCCTGTATATAAGAATAAATTTGTTTGTTTACTTAGTCGTGTACTTATCAAATTCTTTTTCTTTTTATAGAGTGGTTCTATCCCAATTGGGAAATCAATAACAAAACAACTCACTGCACAACATCTTAAAAGACTGTATATTGCGGCATGGATGTGTATACGATTCCTTTTTTTTTCTGGAGTCCCGACCCGTGATTCTAGACCACTGATGCTACCAGTTCACTTTGCAACCAAATCTGCAACATCAAGCAAAAGGTGGATAAACATCAGGAGATTTTTCGGCTCGAACTATACTACCACAATATGACTATCATAGATTGTATTTTCAAACATTTCAAGAAATTAAGATATCTCCAATTGCTAACTATCTACATACATCGTTTTGATGACTATTCTGATTACTATTCTGATTTTATTGACGAGTATATTCGTGTTTATCAACTCAGTACAATATACTTATCCCCTAGGAACAAATGTTTTGATACTTTGCTGGACTTTGGCAGTTTCAATCTGATTATACTATCCGATACATATTGTCGTTGCAACCCTGAATGTTTGTCTCAGATGACGAATTTGACTGAACTAACAATTTGGGTAGATTATAAGCTTTGCGATCAACCTTGGAAATTTCATATGAAGTTGCATGTATTGCGAATTTACGAAACTTCCGAGAATACGTATATGTCATCTTCATTATGTGATTTATTTGACACCAGCTGTCTTCGTGAGTTGTGCATAAAGGGTATTTTGGAAGTAGACAAATTGTTCACCAACAGCGACTTACAAATAGACTATCCAAAGTTGGTGCAGTTAACACTAGGATTTGCTGGCGACAGATTGGGACCGTACTTTTTGCGGCTATTCAAACGGTTTAAGCATCGCACCTTGCGATCCCTCGTACTCGCAAGTCCTTCATATTGTGATGCAAGAATTGTGTGTGAATTGTGTCCACAATACCCCAGTAGTAGCATCAACTGGTGGGTTAAATTTCCAATGTGTCGCCACAGTTACTTGGTCATGCTTGCAATCTCCCTTCTCAGTCCCAATCTTCCGTTTGGAGTTGTTGGTTGCCACTTACCAGATTGGAACGCTGGAAAATTGGCAAACTTCAAGCACAGAGTTGTTTATGGAGCAAAAGACGTTGAAATCACACTAAGAAGATGCTACACAAGGGCTGAGTTGAGTACAATTTACGACTCTGAGCTGCGTAGACGGTATCACACATTTGGAGTTTAGTAATGATTTTGCCATTGCAATCAATTCTTTTATCTAATCCCCCCTCCCCTCCCCAATATCTTGAGAACGGGATACCAATGTAATTGTGTTGACTAAAGCCTTTGGCTTATCAATACATAAAAATTCATTAAATAATAGTGGACACTCACTCTACAATCTAATTTTCGACACCAATTGTTTCCCCTTGTATATCAATCGCAAATCAAATAATCCAAACCCAACATTAACATCAGCCATTACATCAATACTCAAATCTCCATTCAATGCTCGTTTCAAAGTATCAGAAGCAGCACCATTTTCAACTTTTATTGGTATTCGTGGAGTCACGTAAAACCCTGGCTGGATGTCAAGAACTTCACGTTTACTTGTGTAGCCAAGTACAACATCTTCATGTTTGGCAAATGCTTGGAAGACTTCTAATCTTACTTCTGCATTGGATATTGGATTGTAAATTTTTAATTCAATTTCTGAAGTAAAGAGGTGGATTGTTGTTTCAATGATGAAAACGCCAGCATCTTGTTTCTGTAGCTCTTTGATACCAGTGTTGTATTCGGGAATTGTAAATGAAACATTGGGCATAGTGACATCATGTACTTTAATTTGACTCATAAATGCATCAAGTGCTGGATTTCCCACTGCCGAATTATTAGTGAAATCAATTGTCAAATCTTTAGTAAATGATGATATATAGACACTGATAAAATCTTGCAAGAATAATTTATCAGAATACGTCTCATAGTTGAATTTCACATTGACTTCAAGCTTCGATCGATCAAGTTTGGTTAAAGAAATTCCATTGAAACTGGCGTGTCCGAAATTGGTTTGATTTTGACCAAATGCCATCAATATTGATTGATCATGCACTCGAGGAATATTCACCGATACATTAAATGGATTGTACAAGGACAATAAAACTTGAAACTCAACCTCATGGTCATTGGACATTAGGAAATAGACTTCCTCAATTTCAACATCGATCTGGTGCACAATTGAATCCGAACGTACTCCACTCATACTTTCTAACGTAGTAATGGCTTGTGGCACTTTAACAAATGGAATCTCCAAACTCTGCAATGTAATATTTCCAACAATGGGCAAGTTCATTTCCACATCAGATAAACTAATATTGACATAAACATCATCATTAATAGACCCCTTGTCATCTTTGTTAATTATAGTGTTTACAACTTTGCCAAAGTATACCGGATCCGTCACTTCCACATCCAAATCAGAAATATTCACATCAGCATGAACAAGACGTTTTGATCGTGCAGTATGAAGAAAAACAAAGTCTCTTGACCAAGCTTCCATCAATGTTCCATCTTTTGACCCCAAACTGATATTAAATTTCAATCGCTCAACATCAACCGCTAATGATGTTGGATTGGTTGCTTCAATGGAGCAATTGATTTTAACATTTCCAGAAAGTGCAAGACTATCTTTATTTAAGAGCCCATGTTTTCTGATATCTGTATAGTTTAGACCAAATTCACATGGGCCGACACTGACGTTCTTTGGAGCAACGTGGATTCTTGGTAATGTAATAGATAGCTCAGCCGGTGGCATCTGATTCAAAATATCAAATATCCACCACAAGTCACGTTGCACATCTTTGTAATCTTGATTCTGATTCAAGTGTAGAAAGAATCTAATCGGCTCTTGCTTCAAATACTGCTCAATCAATGAGTTAATAGGACTAATCAGATTCGTACAGTCGTCCATCAACTGACCAGGCACATCAGTAACGATTCCTTCAACGTTGACTTTAATTGCATTACCCTTTTCAATTGTTGTTGGAGACGTTCGCCATGCTCCTACTTTAAGTAGATTGGATTCACAATCACTAAATAATAGATCCCAATTCAATGATGGTATATCCATGGTCACCCCCAATTGGTTGGGAATTTCCAATTCAGCTGACAAGTTGATTACATTCGCTCCAGGCGAAGTAACACCAAATTTATTAATCTTTAACCCCCTCTTCAAATCATTTTTATTAATCGTTAAATAATCACTCACTTCCACATTATGTAATTTCAAATTCACCAATTTCAATGTGTTGACATTAACCTCCTCCGCAACCATCTTTACTTTAATGTTGATCTCATCACCAGTTAATTGATAATAGTATTTCAAAAATTCTAAAAACTCAGTATTACCAAATGTACATTCAGTTACGAAATTCAATTCAGTTTGAGCTCTATTACCAATATAGATTGTAATTGGTGGTGGAATCGTATCTGCCAAGTAAAGAAATGGACTTTTCAAATCAACCAATTGTACATGTAACTGAACCGGTCTCATCAGATAAAGTTTTAATGACCCCAAGACAAAAGCACCAATTTTGATCATGGCAATTTGTACAAAATTTGTGTGCATCAAATGATACTTCATTTCAACTGAACCTTGTACATGCACATTGACCCCCTGGCTAGTAAAATTGGCAAACGTGGCATTATAAACTCGTAGGTCAATCGCATCATTGACAACTGATTGAATATTGTGAAATGTGATAACAATCAACCCAATTAAAATGATCAAAGCAACAAAAACAAGATGTAACCAATGTGGATCAAAGATCTTTCGTAGAAATGAGCTCTCGGGCACTTCTCTGGCACTAAGTAGTGGAGTTAGCTCATTCACTTCTGAACTGCATTGACTAGATGTTGTGGAACCAACTGTACTCTCATGATCATTTGCTCTCACGTGGGGTAGTTCTGATTGCTGCTGTAGTAAACGCGACGACTCCTGAGCCTGTCTCTGCTCATTTGAAGAAGTGACAACCCTCTCTTGACTGTCTATACTATTCTGCGATGAACCAGCCATTACTTACACATATCTAGGGTAACTACACTGGTGTGATGAGATGATTAAAAAGAATTGTTTGAGGTTATTCCTCCTTGAGTGTCGTAAAATTAATCCAATGTCGCAAAATAAACAAATCCAAACGCGTTAATCAAAACATTTACTCACTCACCATCTTCAGAAACCTTCCAACTCCACAAGCTCCCTCCCTCCCCTTTATCCCCCATGTCATATTTCGATATCGATGATATACTAGCCGACGCCGAAAAACTTCCCTGTCAATTCAACCACACAATCCCAGGTCTCGGCTACCTCGAAGGCAACCCAGGCAAACCCATCCAACAAGGCACCAAACTCGAACTTCCATTCTGGCTAGCGGAAATCCTTGCCGTTCTAGAAGTACAAAACTCCGATTCGTCATTCATTTCCTTAATTGACCCTGATTTCATTAATGATAAAGTCCTTAATGCAATCAAATCGGATGCGTTGGCTTTAGACTTACATAAATTGTCATCGCAATACTACACCATGATTGAAAAATGGGGCCGATTGTTTACGGAACCGAAATTGATTGAGCAGATTATGGAGATGTTGAAAGAGCGAAGTTTTGAGATTAATAATTATGCTAGTAATATTCATTCAAAGCATTTTAATACTGAGTTTATTTATACTTTGGATGAGTTTGAAAAGAAGTTGTTTAAGGAAACTGGTGAGAGTAACAAGTTGATGAGACAATGGTTAAAGGAGTAATAGATTTAATACAAAGTTTCTTTTTATACAAATTAATGAATCGTTCTCTATTCTTCATTTCCCTCATTCTTTTCTTCATCCTCTTTATCTTCACCCTTCTCCTCATCTTCCTTATCATCACCGAAAAGATCATCATCTTCCAACTCCTCATCACTATCCTTGATAAACTCATTCGACAAATGCTGAGTCTTCTTCCTTTTGGATCCATTAGACACTACATCCTCCTCGCCCTCATCATCATCATCATCATCAGCAACACGTTGTCGCTTACCATTCGATTTCGGTTCATCATCACCCAGAAACTCAGCTTCCTCTTCCTCCTCACTATCAGATACAACTTTTTTACCAGCTTTACCTTTCCTTGATTTACCCTTGCCTTTACTCTTTGAACCTTTGCCTTTCTTTTTACCATCACCACCTTCCAACTCTTGTTCAAACAACTTGTCATCATTTTCCTCTTCGGCATCAACAGCCACATCCATTCTTGACTCTTCTGCCCATTGTTGTGCTTGTTCCTGCAACGCAGCTCTTTGTTTGGCCAATTCAGCTTCTTTTTCCTTCATGGCCTTGATTCTCTCTTGTTCCTTTTCAAGTTGAGCTACTTTCTCCTGTTCTCTCAATTGCTTAGCCGTTTCAAGTCTATGTTCAACTTCAGCAATGTTTTCCTTAGTTTCATCAAGCGCATTAGTTAATCTATTCAACAATGTACTCGAACCCAAATTGGCTCTACCTCGCAACTCATCTTTTGGATATGGTGGGTGTTTCTCATCATCTGATGATAGTTGCATGAATGTCTCAATAGCTTCATTTAATCCAGTTATGGCATCACTAATATCCTGAGGTTGTCTCTTTTGAACTGGTTGTTTAGTGATGAAATCAGCAATTTGGAATTGGATATAGGAGATATTGAACAGCAATGCTGATTTCGATCCCTTGGTCAAATTATATGCTTGTTTAGTGTACTCTAAAGCAGTCTTGAAAAAGTTTAAACTTTGCTCATTGATTCCTCGAAGAGTCCATGCTCTACCCAAAAATGTCAATATTTGAACATCCTTTCCATCAGTAAATCTAGTCAATGCAAGTTCATAATTCTCAATTGCTTTTCCATATTGTTTAACGTCACATAAAACATGACCAAGGTTCAAATAGACCGATATATCATGAAGCGAGTCCCTGATTTTCCTCAAAATATCCAATCCTTTAGTCGACTCTTTATTTTCAATGTATACAATGGCCAACCCTTGAGCAGCATATACATTCTTTCTATCAAGAGTCAACACCTTTGTGTACAACTCGGTGGCTCTTGTATAATATGTTCTCTTCTTCTCTTCAACACTAGACCCTTTCAAATCTCTAGCTAATACGCAATAGATATTGGCCAATGAAAGCAAGGCATAACAATCATGTTTATCAAATTCAACAAGAGTCTCCTTTTGAAAAGCGGTATCTGCATCTGGCTTCATACCCAACTTTTTTCCAAAATTCTTGGCAAACCATCCATAGAATGACCTCACTTCCAAATCCGATGCATTCAACTTCAACAACTCTTCTATTTCAGATTGGATTTCTCTTGGTGTCAATCCAGTGTCCAGTATACAAGACAAGAACAAAATTCTCAACTTGGCAGAAAAGTAATGACGACATTCCACCAATAACGATTCGTAGGTGCTCAAAGCCTCCTTCTCATCAGAAAGCTCCTTAGTTCTAGCTGCATTAAAAGTTAAACTAACTTTCAAATCACTAGGCAAATCAACCAATACATCTCCATCGGGACTTAAAAACTCAGCACCATCCAATTTATCAATAGCCGTTTGGAAATTCTCCAAAGCTCCTTTGAAATTTTGCTTGGTGAATTGGAAAACTCCAATATTGTTGTAAACCTCCAAGGGCACATTCTTTCCAACTTGTTTCCTTGCATCAATGGCTTTGTTCAAATATGAAAGTGCTTGAGTTAAATCAGCGCTCTCGTACAAGCTACTCAAAGTCAAGTATGCGTTCAATGCAACTGGTTCCTTGTTCAATAATAAATCATTATCATTCTTACTTGCTGATAATCCCCTGTTATTTGAAAGTCTAATATATCTCTCCAAAGATCGAATGGCAGATTCCTTCTTCTTTTTTGAACTTTGCTTTGCATAAATGATACCTAGCGAGTAAATTGCCTCCAAGCAATTGGCATTACTACGCAAAATCGATTCAAATGTCAATGTTGCCTCTTCTACTGAACCTCGATTGTATTGCGATTGACCTAGACCTAATTTTGCAACAATATTCAAGTCATTCAATTTGATTGCCTCTTGGAAATACTTGGATGCTTGAATGAAATCACCCTCGATAAACTTGATTCTTCCTAGCCATGTACCACATTCAGACAACACAGTAGAATCATGTTTGGAGGCTTTAGAATGACCAGTAAGCTTAGTCAAGTTATCATCTCCAGTTGTATCTTTGACAATTTTCTGTAATAACTTCTCCACCGTTTCGAAATCATTCTTGGAATAATAGTATGATGCTAGGGTCAACAACACGGTTGAGTCATTTACTTTTTCCTTGTGGATTTCCGACAACTCCTTCAAGCAAGCTTTATAATTGGAAATAAATTCATCATCACTCCACGAATTGTTGAATGCATTATGGAAATGAGCCAAGTTCAAGAATACTTTCGCTTTCAAATTACTAGGATCAATTTCAAGAGCTCGCTCCCATGCTTGAATAGCCATCTTCTGATCATTCAAGAACCAGCAGCACAACCCAATACCTAATCTAGGATCAGGTTTACAAGTTGGATTCAATATCAAAACTTGTTGATACAATTTCAACGCACTGGCATAGTTTTTCGATTTATTCAACAATGCTTGTGCTTTGCCCAATAACGCAAACGTATTATTCTGATCGATCTTTAACATCTTTTCAAATATCTGTAATGCTTCATCATTGTGATTGTGATATAAGGCCATCACTGCTTTCGATAACAAGTTACTCGTGGTATTGACAGGTGCACTATGTGCATCAGCGTTTTTAGTCGCCAAGTCGGCAATACCAGTACCTGCTTCCACCAAATGCATGCTCTTGTCAATCCCCATAGAGGCATATTTGATATGTAACCAAATTAGAAACGACTCAAGCGTCTTTGTATCCTCAGTGCTGAAATTCTTTGAATCCAATGCCGATTTAATGATCTGGGCAGCATCATCTAGTTTCCCCAATTGCACATAGGCTCTAGCCATGATAATCCAATAGTGTTTCCCACTCTTTGTATCTACGAGAAACTGAATAATCTCGGCCGGCTCTTGTTCATCGATATTTGCTAAATTGATGGAAACAACATCACCTTCTTCCAAAGGGACATCCAATGTTCTCAACGCTTCGAGCCCATCTTTGCCAATATAGTATGAGATATCAGAAGCCTCCTCCATTATTGAACGATTGGGTGCTGGTGCTCTAAGATTGTAATCGATCCTCCACCAAACTCAGTATTTTTCTTTTCCACTTTTTTTTTTTCGCTTTTGAAGTAAAAAAAAAAAAGACAAGCTCGTCACGTGAAACTTTAACTTTACTATGTATAACTATAATTCTATCTACAGAGGTATTACTTGTGACCATTAGAGCAACAACTTTTCAGATTGGTGGCCACTGGCTGAGAAGTATTAGAATCTATATGATTAGGGTAGAAGTTTTGTAGCTCCGACCAACCGTTATTACTTGGCACTTGTTGTGGATATTGTAGTTTCGTTGACGAGTCACTGCAACAATTTGAAGGAGAAACAGTGCCATTTTCCGCCTTTGGCTCGGACTGCACGAACTTATTCGAGTCCAATGACATAAGTGCATTGAAATCAAAGTCTGACACCAATGCATTCATCAATTTCTCTTGATCAACAAAATATTCATCCAACTTGTGTCCATCAATGATACCATGCACTTCACAGTTTGTACAGTCGCATGCATCGGCAGGACAAAGACATGCTCCGGGTGAGGGTTGTACAACTGGCTCAAATTGAGGTTGGTTAAACATAGCTGGTTGTTGGTACATTTCATCAGGCAAAGCTTTGGGTACATTGTGGTTTGGCAATGAGTTGAAAACAAGCGTTTCCATATTTGATGCTGTATTTATAGGCAAGTTATTTGGTTGTGGTAAGGTTTGTTGAGGAGCTTCTTGAGCATTACCATGAACCTCGCATCCAACACAACTGCAATTGCTATCGCAACAGCATGTACCTGGTATAGAGCAAGATGAAATAGGTACCACTTCAAACACGGGAGTTTCGCTTCGACCATTTGCATTGTGGTGATTGACTTTCTTATCTGGAGTTTCTGAAATAAACTTGACTTGTTTAGGAGGTGGTACTACTTCCTTATTAAGCTTCTTTTCAATATACCTTTGTAATATTTTTGACTTGTTTACATCCTTCTTTTTGTTACCACAACATCCACATCCGGAACGTTTAATTACTTTTGGAGCACAACATCCGGAAGATACAATAAAACTATTGTCATTGATGATTGGTTGTTGTGGTGGTGGTTTTTCAACAGTGCTTTTAGTAGTTTTTGATTCATCGTATGGACCTATTATCTCTCCATTTGTCAAGTCAATCACCTGTTTTGAAGAAGCTTTTAGTATGACTATTGGCTGTGATTTGCAAGATTTCCCTGGCGCAGAAGTAGACGGAGGAGGTGTATTTGTAGTTGATGTTGAATTAGAATTTCCATCTTCGGAGTCTGTGTATTCAGTTGGTGCAGCAATTTCTTCAGCAAATACAGCTACTCTATGGTTTGGGTTTCCATTAGCGTAAACACCTGGTCTTCCTTTGGATCTGACTTGTAGTAGTGGTCTATCATGGTGTTTGCAAGTTGAAGATCGATGTCCTCGTATACACTCCATACAGGAATATTTAACATTATTTATCAATATCATTTTGTTTTCGATCAGATGTATTTGCGTTGTCTTTGGAGGGGAGTTATATTACTATATCTGTAGTATTCTATTGTTATACATGGTAAGTTTTGATATCTATAGGAAGAGATACTCTTGTTTTGGTTGTAAAAAATGAAATAAGGTAAAAAAAAAAGGGTTTGGATTCATATTGGCTTGGTGATAAATTAAATTTTTTTTTTTTTTTTACTTTTGTGAGCAAATTTCTAATGTACAAATTGGGAATACTACTGTACCAGTACACCTCTAAAAGAATATACTACTAGCATAAGACACTGATTCTTCTTTGGTAAGGGACTACAACTCTCAATACAAGAGACAAAGAAAAAGAGAGAGATTGATTTTCATGCTTTCTTTATACAATAGAAATCATCAACAGCACGTGACTTAATCCAAACTATATCAATGCGAAAACTCGACATTATTAGCATCCAATGCATATAACTACCTCTCTATACTTTATTCGCTGCCGTTAATATCTCCCTCGCTGCTTCAAACCTCTCACTTGCATAAACCTCCCCTCTAATTTTTATTTGTTGCAATAAATTTCGCTTAGATTTTGCAATCCTCAAGTTTTACACGACACAAATTTTTCAAAAATTAGACATCGCTCATCTCATCAAAACCAAACTCCTTACAATGCCAGCAAAACAATTCTCCAACGACATAGAAACTGACAACACCAATTCCGACGTCATTCCAGACTCCCAAATCAACTACGATGACGCCATATCATACTGGTCCTCAGTCCCCGCTTCAGTAAATGGTGTACTTGGAGGCTTTGGTGAACAAACACCAGTACCCAAAGTCGACATTGTTGGATCACTTACATTCTTACGTAAATTATCAACACGTTTGAGTGTTGGCCAAGACAAAGTCAAGTATACTATTGACATGGGTGCTGGAATTGGTCGAATTACACGTGATTTGCTTTGGAAAGTTAGTGATAAAGTCGACTTGCTTGAGCCAGTTAAACCATTTGTTGAACAAATGCCCATTGAGTTACAACAGGTTCAATCCGCGGGGAAATTGGGTCAGATTTATGATATCGGAATGCAGGAATGGGTGCCAGATAAACAGTATTGGTTAATTTGGTGTCAATGGTGCGTGGGCCAATTGCCTGATGATGTATTGGTTGAATTTTGGAAAACTTGTCGTTCAGCATTGATTGAAAATGGGACTATTATAGTTAAGGAAAATATTGCTCCTGTTGAGGATGTATTTGATGAAACTGATAGTTCAGTAACGAGAACTGATGCGAAGTTTAGACAATTGTTTATTAGAGCTGGATTGAAGTTGATTGCTAGTGATGTACAAAAGGGATTACCAAAGGAATTGTATCCAGTTAGAATGTACTGTTTAAAAGCACAATAAGAGAGAGAAAGGCAAAATGTTACTTTAACAAATAGATTTAAATTAGACGGTGATAGACACAGCTGTTGCTCAAGCAACTCTATGCTTACTTGGCTCATATGGAAACAACAAAGCAATAAACCCAACCACACCAACAAAAGAACCACAAATCCATATAGGCACAGAACTCGACGTGTCCGAATAGTATGCAATCAATGGCACAATAACCGCACCAACTCTCGTACAGGCAATGGCCAATGAGTTACCGGTACCTCTAGCTGCACTAGGAAACACCTCGGGGGTATATGCATATAGAGCAGCATAGTAGATGTATATAGTTGCATAAGAAATGGATGAAAGTGCAACATTTTGTGCTCGGTTTTTGATTTGAGTGTAGCCAAACAAGAATGCCATTGTTGACACACCACCAATAAATAACACACCTCTTCTTCCGAGAAAGGGGAAAAAGTATAGGAGAGCACCGGCAATCAAAGGACCTGCCGTTGATACGGCGTTTGAAATTAAATTGTCTCGGTATACTCCATGAGTATCTGGAGCGGAAATGTTTGCACCTCTGGTTGCCAAATATTGTGGTAAAAATGATGAGTATAATGGATACGATATTCCCAATAGGAACCACGAAAGGAAAACCAATGCTGTTGACCTGGCCATCTTCCGATTACTAAACAATATCGAGACATGATGTTTCACCAAGTAAAACGTCCCTTTCCAATCAATATGTTTTCTAAAATCATCATTAATTTCAATCGTCCCCAACAGTTCCAACTGATCCAAAGTCAATGAACATTTCCGATTATACTTTGTTGCAAGCCCTTGTAAAATCTCCACCGCTTCAGCATCACGATTATTCGAAACGAGGAATTTGGGAGTTTCCTTCAAGTTAACAACCGTTAATCTTAAAATTGACATGAATAAAACAATAGACCCATTGGTATAATATACATATCTCCAACCTCTATTGATATGCGAGGGGCAATAATCGGCCGAAGCACATGAGTTATTAGGCAAAAATGCATATGCCAACGCCACGGCAATAACTTGACCAATACCCCAAAAGAATGCAAAAAATGTCAATAACCATTGATTCTTGTGAGGCAAGTATTCAAGAAACACACACGTATCCAAAACCAAGTTCCCACCAGCGGCAAAACAACTCAAAAATACAAAGATGCAATAACTTGCCATTGATGACATTGTTCCGGTAATTATAGTAAACAATCCACTTAATAGTAATGAAATATTGAATGCAACTTTCCTACCTATTAAATCGGCAGAAAACCCCCAAAACAAAGCACCAAAAAGTAAACCCGCAGCAAGCATCTCATTACTAACGGGGTATTTAATTCCAAATTGATAAGTGATAAACGTACGTACTGAACTTTCCAAAAATGTCAATTGAGTATCTGTCCAGTATCCCATCCCATTAAGGAAGAATAATTTCAAATGGTATCGCGTGAATCCAATTTCATCAATAGCATCATTGACCAACTTCATTTTCCTCGTCATTACTTCATCTTTCAAGTGGTAGATTTCTGTGTCATCGTGTAAGGTGGCTGATTCAGTTGTCAGTTTGGGCGTGAGTGGCTCCAGCGTGGGTTGAGGATGTTGTTGTTGTTGTTTTTCGATATCTGACATGGCTGAAAAAAAAACAGTGACGAAATAGAGCAACTGTAGGGAATACAGCTGTGTTAGATATTGATAGCGATATGATCTATTTAAGTCATTTTTCAAAACAATTTCACTTTCTTTAGACTTTTATATATTCAATAAAAGCTCTTGTGACTTGAGACAATGGGCTTTTTTTTTTTTAATAAACACGCCAGGTTTATGAGAATGCAAAAAAGGTTAAATCAAGAAACAAGTTTTGCCATTTTGAGTAATATTATTGGAAACTGGAGTGGTAGATAGATAGATAATATAAAAGTCTAAAAATAAAAGAAACAAAAAATATGTAAATAGGGCCCACGTTTTCCAATTAAATATACTTCAATTAAATTCACCTGTACCTCCACAGTTTCATAACCATTACTGTTGGTAATCCTTATTGTAATATGTATCATACGTCGCACGAGTCATTAAGTGAGCGAGTATCACACTTATACACGTGTGGTCATTAGCTGATTGCAGAGGGGAGTTGTGTACTAGCCACGTGCGCCATCTCGATCTCGATCTCTGCGCACCGCGAATTAGTAAAGTAATACGGCGCTTATAGTACACAAAAATACAGTGAGGGGAAGACGCCGAAGAAGGGACCAACTGAAGTCTGTCAAATATGCAGAGAAAGCCTCATTGATAACTCACGCTGATGTGTCAACCTAAAACAAAAGTTAAGCTTTTCAAGATACATTGTTGCAGAGTGGGGGCGGGGGCCGCCAAAACCCTCTCTTTTCTCTTTTAATGTTTATTAAATAAACTATCACTATTTTATGAAATAAAAGTACTTACAGAAAACAAATGTATACAAGAGTGAACAATACCCTCTCTATGTTTTAACGGCAAAAAATGAAATGAACAAAAAAGAATAATAATATAAAATTGTAATATGTTGAATATGCAAAATATGCTTTGAATGTTGAAACACAATGGATTTGTCTTTAAACAACTCTTTGTTTACTTGGTTCAAATGGCAAAAACAATGCAATGACACCGATAACACCAACGAAAGCACCACAAATCCAAATTGGTACTGCTGATGAAGTATCTGAATAATAAGCAATAATCGGTACCATTGCCGTACAGATTCTCGTAGCAAATAAACATAAACAATTACCAGTTGCTCTTGCTGCACTAGGCATAACTTCCGGGGTATATGCGAATATCACACCATAATAAATATACAAGGCAACATAAACACTTGAAGTGAATCCAATATTTTGCGCTCTTGTTCTAACTTGTGTGTAACCAAACAAAAGAGCCATTGTGGCAATACCTCCAATAAACATGACTCCTCTTCTTCCTAATTTAGGAATAAATCTCAACATGAGACCAGCAATCATTGGACCTACAACTGAACATGCATTAGCAATAAGATTATCACGGTAAACACCATCAGTAGTTGGAGCTGAAATGTTTGCTCCTCTAGTTGCCAAATAAGTTGGTAAAAAGGATGAATACAAAGGGTATGAAATACCAAGGAATGCCCAAGAAATAAATAATAAAATGGTTGATCTGATGGCTTTTGATGTAGCAAACAAGATTTTCAAATGATTATACATGAGTTTAAAAGTTCCCTTGAGATCAAAATTTTTTCTGTAATCTGAATTACTCTTGATTTCTCCACATTCCAACAATTGTTCCAAAGTTAATGAACATGGACGATTGTATTTTGCGGCAATCAGTTGTAATACAGCACAAGCTTCAGCATCACGGTTATTAGCCACAAGGAATTTAGGTGTTTCTTTTAATCTAATGACTGTGATACGTAAAATTGCCATTGCCAATACGATACATCCATTAGTATACCAAACATATCTCCAACCTCTATTGATATGCGAAGGGCAATAATCAGCTGAATCACATGAGTTATTTGGCAAGAATGCATATGCTAATGCAGTGGCAATAGTTTGTCCAATACCCCAAAACAAGGCAAAAAAAGTCAACAACCATTGATCCTTGTGTGGTAAAAATTCAAGAAACACACAAGTATCCAAAACCAAATTACCACCAGCGGCGAAAGCAGACAACAAGACAAATAAAGAGTAACTTGCCATATTGCCCATCATACCAGCCATAATTGCAAAGACGGCACTAAGTATAAGTGATAAATTGAATGCCAATTTTCTTCCAATTAAATCAGCACCAAATCCCCATACCAATGCTCCTAAAATCATACCACCAGCATAAGTTTCACCAGTAACAGGGAACTTGTAACCAAATTGATAATTGATAAATTGACGTACAGAACTTTCCAAGAAATTCAACTGATTATCAGTCCAATATCCCATACCATTGAGGAAAAACAATTTTAAATGGTATGGAGTAAAACCAATTTCATCAATGGTATCATTGATTAATTTCATTTTAGCATGCAAGATTTCATCATTGGCTTCTAAATCAACCATATCAAACTCCAGTGAAGTGGAGTCTTCAAAGTATTTTTCTTCTTCAGTGAGACCTGCCAATTCTTCATCTTTGGTTGATCTGTTGTTGTTAGGAGAAGACACTTGGGTAGTTAAAGCTTCTGCTTGTTCCTGTTGGACTATATTACCTTGTTTATCAGACATATTCTAAAAGGACACAAAAAAAATGTTCGAGACTGAAAATTTTTTTATAAAAAGTATAAAGTTGTAGATATAGGTGATGGTTTTTTTTTTTTTTCAAAGTAAGGGGTGGTTTTTGAATGTGTTGATAATGAATGTTGAGATAGTGCTGTATATGTATTCAATTAAGGTTGGATACATGTATTAGTATTTGTATCTATTGAGCTTTGATAGTGTTATGTGATAAAGATATAGAAATATATTTTTATTAGATATGTCTGTTTAGGATATATTCAATCTAATATATATATTACACTATAGAGAGAAAGAAAGAAAGAAATTTTTTCACTTGGCAGAAGACACAAACAATCAGACACAAAAACACAAACAATCAGACAGACAGACAATAAACAAAATAAAATACAAAACTAGTACAACGCTACCAATTTATTACCAATTCAAATAAAAATTTTACTTGTTTGTGTAATTATTAGCAATATATGCGCATAAACAATCTATATATACCCAATTGTTAAGAGATATATTACAATAAAGAAGTAAAAGAAACAACCCACAGTAGTAATAGTAGTACTTACTTAGAGATATACACAAAGTACAAAAAGAGAACCCACAATGACAGGACATGCGGAGTTTAGACGAAAATATGAGATGAGATGGAGATGGAGATGACATAGATATAAAACACACGAAGCCAGCAAGTTTTACAAAACAAAAATGAAAAATGTAACGTAGTATCTTGCAGAAATAATACACCACCACCACTTCCCTTTTGCACAGTATCTACTGAACTATACTTGCGATAGACGCCTTAAAGTATAATTATATTACACATTCCTTTGTATTACAAGAGACCAAATACAAAAACATACAGACCAAAATACATTTTGGTGGTTCAGAAAAAAAAAAGAAATCTTAATTTAGCCGAGGAAGAGAATAATAGTACAAATATACCACACTAGTCTTTATTCCCCACACTCCCCTCCATTCAACTAAAAGAAACTCTCTCTATTGATTAACTCACCAGTCTTAGCCCTACAAAACATTCCACTTTTCTCTAACTCTCTCTTCAAAATGATCAAGTTTATCTGTTCCTCATTCTAAAAAAGTATAATTACTGTTGTTTGTACACACACTGTATCAACTAAATTCGTCAATATTTGCTTAGTCTCTTTCAGTGCATAAGAGAGTTTTTTATTTTAGAGCTTACACACAACTTATCGCCCCATAATTCTCAAATACTCTAATACTCTAATACTCTAATACTCTATTCTACTTGTATACCCTATATACCCCCATTCAATCTCTCCATTTTTACCTGCTGCCCTTGTTTCCCAACAACTTGTCTTCCATTACACCATACGCCAACACAATTACGATCATCACCACTGAAAACCCACTTACATACCAAATCAACCATCTTATTATACCTGATGACGTCATCAACAACTTCCTCCTCATTTTGTTTAGTATTAGGCACTTGCCAAGGAAAAACATCAGTTGAGGCTCCTTCAGTAGTTAAATCAATCAATTGACAATCAAATTTCTTACCTTTAGCAAATGAGCCAATTTGGTCTTGTAACCCCACTGCTTTAGCACCACCCATAGTTGACATGTATAACCCTTCAGTCATGGATAATTTACAATCTGTACTGGGTGCATCTTTTACCTCCTTCTTCATTGACAAGTGGTGACTAACTAAAATTGCATGTTTAATAATATGCAATATACTAGAATCAAACCCACCACTTACATCAGTACCCAACGACACATTAATCTTGTAATCATACAAATACTTGCGTATTGGAGCTTCACCACTAGATATAAATGTATTTGAAGTGGGACAATGCGACACTGAACACTTTTTTTCAGCAATCAATTGACATTCTTGTGGAGTTAAATGGATACAATGGGCTAGGATGGTTGAATTGGTGAGTAAATTGTACTTGTTGTAAACTTGACTATAATTTGCACAATCAGGGAATAGTTTGGCAACTAATTCAATCTCCAGTTTATTCTCACTAATGTGGGTTTGTATAGGTAAGTTCTTACTCAAACTTAAATCTCCCAAATATGTCAACATTTCTCTTGAACAAACAGGAGCAAATCGCGGTGTAATTATCGGTTTCACCAAGCACTCCAATTTGGGATTAATATCATCCAAATGATCAATAATCTTATTCATTGACTCAACACATTCTTCTAAACTTTCTTCATATTGATGATAAGTATCATTACAATCCATGCATACTTTACCAACAAATCCACGTTGTCCAAACTCCAACAATAACTCAGCAAAGTAATTTGTAGTTTCAGAATCAATTGTAGTGAAATAGGATGCACAAGTAGTCCCATTACTCAATGTACGTTGGATAACTTTTGTATACACTTGTCTAGCAAATTCCAACTTCTTCTTTGCAGTCTCTTGGTCTCCACAGAATTGATTTTCAAGTGGGAATGTATACTTGTTCAACCAGTCCAACAATGGAGTATCCAACCCAATACCAATATTAGGAAACTGTGAAGCATGGATATGAGTATCAATAAACCCAGGAAAGAAAAACTTTGTATAATCATGAGACACATCAATAAACTTTACCTCAGTATCATTATTATTATTGCTATTTTGTTGTGTTAAGAAATACTCCAACGCAGATTGACCCTCATGATCCAGTGGATTGTAATCTTTGTAAATATAGTCAATAATTCCATTAGAATTGACTCCAACTATGGTATCAAATAGAATCTCCAACTTGTCTAGTGAAGGTGTATGGATAAAAGTACCATGGTATAATGTGTATGGAATTGGTGTGATGGCTTTGATATGTACATCTTTGGTATGCGAGGGCATATTCAGTAGCATGAAGGAAAGAAAAGGTAGAATTGCAGAAGGGTGCTTTTATTTGTGAGTTATTTTTGTATTTATACATGTTCATTATTGGTGATTGTTACTCTTATCTGATTTTTTTTGCGCGATCGAAAGAAAAAATGTATATCCCTCCGTCGGAACATCCGACTGACAATTGGAGAAAATGGAATTATCTCGAGATGTATGCCTATCCTACGCCATAATCTTATTCAGCAAATTCTGTAATGATCCAAGACAAACAATAGAGTTTTATGACTACTTTTTCAATTGATGTAGGTTGTATTTTTCTAGTTAACGAAACACGATGTACATACTTTGATTTTGCTTCGTAGATTTGAGGATGAATCATAGTTCACGGCCTTAAAAAAGTTCGCTAGTTGTGTGAGACTCAAAGATTCTATATACAAGCCGGGATATAAATACATACTTTTTGAATGAAGCTGCAATACTTTATTTTTTTGAAATAAATTGATGCAAAAAGATCAAGGAAAGATGATGTGCCAACATTCAAGTATTTTCCCAAAACAGGGAAATTAAGCGTTGCTAAACATTACAAGAGAAGTTTTTTCCATATTGTTTCCTAATATGTAAATAGAACATACTAGAGCCTGTGTATTTGATGCAGCTGCATACATCAACATTGGTTGCAAAACTAAAACCTAATCCCCCCCTTTTCAATGGAACTTTCGAGAAGCCATTTCGTAATATGAACTGTCTACATGTTAGTGAATCATCTTCATTATCCATTTCAGCTGTGTATGACAGTGGCAATGTGTCTTGCCTTTATGGCGGTTGTATTCATGATTTGTAAGCTGTACGTATAAGACACAGCAAGAACTTTACAACAAGTCTTGTGATTACTTGGTAAGCTTCTAAAGCTCTCCTCCAGTTTGAATCCAAGTTGACAATGTGTGGCCAGTACTCGTGTGATGTGATTTGGTTATATATTGGTATTAGTAATGAATTAGTAATTTTATTAATAGCAATTGGTAGCACTGCTGATAAATCCCAGCCACTTTTACACAAAAACGTCCCCTCCCCCATTTCATCTCACATAAGCAATAGGAAAAACTGTGGAGTTGTACATACATTTACATAAATAAACCAACCACAATTATTTCCAGTTTGTCATCAAACTAACCTTGAAACTATTATAAATACGCCAGTTAATTTCTTCATTTCATTCACTTAATTCCAAGCATCAATTGATAACTTCAACGCACAACAGCTTCTACTACTACTCAAAATGTCTAAAGCCTCAATTGCAATCATTGGTCTCAATGGATTCATTGGAAAACACGTTCTCAACGCCATAAACTCTGGAGTATTTGACTCCAAGATCCAATTCCCCGTCAAAGCAATCACAAGAAAAGAAGGATCACAATCAACCGACAAGATTGAATACATTGTGTCACCAGAAACATCACCAAATGATACCAAATTAATTGATGCTCTCAAGGGAATTGATGTCATTGTTGAATTGACTGGACCTAATCCAGAATTGTTTGCAAACATTGAACAAATTGTCGCTAAAGTCCAACCTAAATTGTTTATCCCATCTCAATTTGGTACTGATATTCCTCAAGTTGACACTTATGCACCAGGGTTTTTGGCTTTGAAATCTCAACATTCTCAAGCTGTTCGTAAATTGGGAGTTAAAGTTGTCGACATTATCACTTCGTTATTTGCTGTCCCTGGTGCTTTTCTCTACGACTGGGTTGCCACTGTTGGAATCACTGATAAGGGAGTCAATTTAATTGGTGACATCAATCAGAAATTCCATGTGTCGAAATTGGAAGATGTTGGAAATGCCGTGTTGGCAATTGCTACACATAAGCCATACTCGGAGTTGCCTGATGTTGTTCATGTCGCTAGTGATACCATTACAGTTCAAGATGTAATTGACAAGTATTCAAGTTCAAAAAATGTCAAATTGGATATCGTTTCCAAGAAATCTGCCGAAGAAGGTAAAAAGGAATTTATTGATAAATTGAATGCTGGATTCAACCCTGATGACTTTGTGTTCTATTTACAAGTGATTGTTGCTCAAGGCTTGGATAAAGGTTTGTATTTTAGTAAATTGGATAATGAATTGGTTAATCCTAAGGAATCCTTGTGGAAATGGGGCAAGTTTTAAGCAAACCTATTAAGCAACTTATATAGGAAATCCTTCTTTAATTGATTTAAAGATGTCTTAATAACAACATCCACACTTTCTCTCTTTCAAGTCAGATATAAAATGTCCGTTTATCTATATATATAAATTTTATATAAAATCTGTCCCTAAATCATAATAGTATTAATCTAAAGTAATTTGCTTTTTTTAAAAATCCTGAAACAATCCAAAAGCTCAAAGCTCAAAGCACCCCATGACTCAATGGTTAATAGAGTCCACCAAACTCTTCAACACCAACTTTTCATCCGAAGAACTCTGCATCATTGCAACACTACCTTGAGCAACTCCAGCTCCACTTGCACTACTGCCAACACCACTTCCTTCAACCATCCCTTCGTTTCTTCTCTTGAACTGATCTTGAACTTGTTGCTGCGCCTGTTGCTGAACTTGTTGTATTTGTTGCTGCTGTGGTGTCAATGGCTGAGCAAATAAATGCTGCTGCTGCTGCTGTTGTGGAAACCACAGATGTTGCTGTTGTTGATGCTGTTGCTGTTGCTGTTGTTGCTGCTGTTGTTGTTGCGGAGTCAGAGACCACGGATGTGAATACATATGCTGTGAGTGCTCAGCGTCAGAAATCTGTCTAGGAACAGCGTCAAATTGATACTCATTATAACCCACATGTGGTTGATGCAGTGCTCGACGTTGAAGTTGATTTCCAGGCACCCATGAAACACCACCAAGTTGTTTATTCTGCTGCTGAGGTGGACCTCGATTTTGAAAAGTGCTCGTTTGTTGGAAACTTTGTCTTCTATTGAGTCCTGGCTGTTGTTGTTGTTGTGACTGCTGTTGCTGTTGCATTGGTGTGGACCCTCCCATCATTCCCTGCTGCGACATCATTTGTGGCCGTTGCAGAAACTGCAAAGGGTGCTGAGCTTGTTGCAATGGCTGTTTCTGTGATACACCACCTCCGTTGCCTCCACCACCACTAACGTTACCTCCTGCTCCTCCTCCTGCCCCCGGTATAGACCCAATACCCGTACTCAATGGACTCAAATTTGTTCTTGATGCCTTAAAAGACACACCAGTAACAGCACACATCCAAATCCTCGTCTTGTAAATACGAAACAACTCTCTAACCAAATCTCTAAAATCAATCCTCTTTGAAGTCGAATAATAAAAAATCAACTTTTTGCGATCAAATTGATACTCAGCATCAATCAACTTCATTTGCAACAAATCTTGCGTTGTTGGTGAAATTGGTGCTCCACTCAATAAACAGCCACTAGTTGCACTTGAAATCTTGGCAAGACATAACCTACATGCCTTTTCTTCATCTTGCTTCTTGTTTAAAATCTGAAACGCTTCATTTGGTTGAGCAAGTGCCAAGATGGACTTGGGAAACTGTAAAGTTGGTGGAGAAACTGAACTTTGTTGACTGTGGTGTGGTGGTGGCGGTGGTGGTGGCGGTTGCTGCTGTTGTTGTTGTAAGAAATGTGCTGAAGAAAGCTGTTCCTGGCTTCTACCTCCACCTCTAACTACATCATCCAACAAGTTATTCTCAACATGTTCATTCAAAGCCGCTTGCTGCTCTTGAAATTGCAACAACTTCAACAACCGTGCCTCATCAATCGATACATTCAACTTGAACACTTTACCCAAATCACGACCACGGTCAGCTTCAACAATAACCAAGTCACCCACTTTAATATCAAATGAGTTCTGTCCAATTGAAGCAGTTGCAGTAGCAGGTGCATTTGCCATGGATGAATTTGGCATTGGTGCCGTGCAAACACCATTTGACGAAGGAAGATAAAACACATCAATTCTCCCTGCTTTGAAACCAACCAAAACCAATTGATAATTACGCAATGATGTTTCAATAGGAAACTTGGGCAATTGAAACGCATCATTCAAGTACCGGTCTTCATCAAAAAATCGATCATTCAACAACTTCATTGTCACTTTAACTCGTTCATGAGGATCCGACTCAAAATATTCATCAACCATTTGCATAGTGGCTACATCATTCTTCGATGGTTGTCGTTTAGCCAACGTAGGTGAAACATCTATTGGTTGTCCTTGTCCTTGACCGAGTAACCCTTCCGTGTATGAATGACGTTTCATAGACTCAAAGCTCATTGATGGCGAAGTGTTTAATGTGTCATCACTAATCAACCCAGTAGCTACTGCAACTTCCTCAGCCGATGGTGGCGTGAACCCACTAATTGACGAGGAGCGATTCTCAGCTGGTAGGGCTGCAGTGTAGTTCTCAGAAGCTTGTGAATTCAATGAAGTGTTTTGTAATGGAATAGGTGGCTGCTTCTGGGAAAAGTATTGGGGAGAAAAAGTTGGTGGTTGTTGCTGTTGTTGTTGCTGTTCATGGCCATTCAATTTTGTAGGAGACCATATACTTGACGACACTGGGGTTTGTCCATTTGATGGGCCTGACAGCCTCCATATGCTTGAATCAATAGATAACCCACGATACTGGGCTTGAGAAGGCACTGCCTCGTTTGTACCACCAGCAACACTCGCTTCAGACATGCCAGACAACGGCGTATTCCAAAATGTATTCAGTCCATTAGATGCAAACTTACTAAGTGTCGATCCTGAAGGTGGCAATGATGATGTATTACTCAATGGTTGAAATGAAGGTGAAGATATTTGATCTATGTTGGGGATGCTAAATTGACGGTCTAATTTGGGCATATGAAATAAATTCAGTGAATCGTCTGGTCTTGCATGGTTAGCATTCAACTGTTGATCCAGTAGATGATGATGAATTTGTTGTTGCTGTTGTTGATGTTTTTGCTGTTGTTGTGCTGTTTGGAATCTATAGTCATCTGCTTGATTGTCATTCTCTTGATTCGGTCTTGTTGTCGCCGTTACTTCATAGTTATGCGCCATGCTGAAAAGGAAAAAAAATTGAAAACAATAAGAACCCCTGGAAAATATAACAACAATAAAACAAAAAAAGATAAAATTTAAATCAGTGAATCGGTGGTTCTCTTGTCTTTAGTTGGTTGAACTTTAACCACTTTGATTCAGTAGTTAGTGATATGCTTGATCTGTTCTAAAAATTGTACTATCACACGAGATCAAAACAATATAAATTTGTGCAAATGGGAATCTCAAAATAAAATTAATAAATGACTGCACAGAAATCAAAAGGAAACTCCACACTCCTTGTAATACAAGAATCTTTTTAGTGTTCCTTAAATTGTGTTTTTATACCAGTTTCAAGAATTCTTTACTTGATCTTTTGCTTTGGTACTTTGTGTTAAACACTCCCCACTCTTAATAACTCAAATGATGATCTAAGTTTGAAGACGTTGTATTTGCCTCTAAACGTTTGTGTCGTAGTGTCTTATAAAAAAAAATAACCGCTAAGTTGGCGATCTGGTGATTGGGGCTTTTTGTGTATAATGCGCGTCGGGCTAAATGATTCGGTGTTTTTCTTCAAATGGGATGATCTCAAAATGTGACCTCCCCAATGGAACAGACCTAGTTAGATGACCAATGTATTGGATCTCAATGGTGACAGAACAGTGTGTGGCCTATGATGCTCGAGGAAAAAAGTCCAGTGTGCTCTATCCGTGGCTGTAACTTTGTATCGTGTTGGTTGAAAAGTATCTAAAACTTGAGCACTTCTCAGTTGCTGATGAAATGTCGTATGTTGGAGTAATAAATATCTCCTTCTCTTGTAGTAGTAATTAAGGAAAGCTGTGGCTGGCTCGAGCTGAGTTGTTGTTGACCCTGAATATGTAATCAGACGAAAACTCTTCCAAATTGAACTCTAGCGGGATGAAAAAGTTGGGTATATTCTTCAAACGAGGTTTACCTCAGGTATTTTTCTTCTTTTAATAAGCGTCTTCTCTAAAAACTTTGATGGACCCTTGTGGTTTGTGGTCGTCAACTATCTTAATAAAACTCCTCTTTAGTGTCTAGAATAGAAGCACTCTTTTCTTCAACAAAATCCTAATATGAGAATGTAGGATGGTATGATACTTTATATCCTTTTGGGTTTTTCCTGGTTCTTATTTTTGTAAAATAAACAGTTGTTTATGATTTTTATAAGTTTTGAACCTGTTGATTTTTTTATTTTGAAAATTTTGTAATACAATAATAATAAAAGCGTCTTTTGTAACTTTTGTTTCTGGTATAACTTATTTTGCGTGCTAAACGCTTGATTCTTGTGAAGTAAATATGCGCGCGAATGAAAAAAAACCTCACGCAATATTTTTTTATGTTAAGCTTTTTTTAGTGAGATTTAGTATACTTTATTATATTTTTATTCTTTTCCCTTTGTATCTGTATGAGGATTGATATTATTATAATTGATCGGTATGGGTGAGTGAGTGTGAGTGACTGTAGCGATGTATGCAGGGAGTGTGTAAGTAATTTACAACCAGCGTAAAGGGGTCCTTATAGTGTTGTGATATTTAAGTTTCCCTATGATGACTCTAATTTCCGCTCTAATTGGCGGTTCGTAAGAATTTTTCTTCTTTTATGCACGATTTTTAGCCGAAAACAACTCTTCTAACGTCAAAAGGATAAGAAAAGGGCGCCGTTTCTTTTGCAGTCAGCTGGACCCTAATATGATTTGATTGAAGTTTAAGCGCTGCCAAAGGGGTATATCTATGGTATCTATTCTCTTTTATGGGGGACTTGCGCTGTAAATTATTGCTCTAATGAATGCTAGTATCTGTATCAAGAATTCGTATATGTAGTAGAAATCCTATACGTAATAAATGAGCTGATTAGTAGTGGACTTTCTGAAGTGGAATAATTGTATGACATGACAACTACAGCCATGAACAGAGACACAACGAGCCTCTTATATACCCTACGAAAAAAGCAACAGCAATTACAAGGAGCTCCCGAATGTGAGTTTATGTGGGCAAGTATATTCTTCTATTTTTACATATCCTTACGGCAAATTTCCGACCCCTTCACTTCTACCTCCCTTGCAAACTAATTGGATTCGGGAGTACACATATGCTTCGTGGCGAAAGAGACCCATCACAACACTCAGACTCGTGCTGCAGACTAGTTACAATTATACACCTTACGTTCTATGTAAATAAGTTAAAAAATCCTTCAAAGGGAAGTAATAATAACTGAAAAAAATACATCAATGCAAGCACCAGCAAGAATTTACCACCCAGCTGAAGACAAAGAAAATTGCAGTCGCCTTGACCTGTATGCTGGTTTACGTATATACCTTGAGAAAGCAAGTGGAAGTACCAAAAGAGGAGAATGTTCTTTTGTTCCTCATCTGTCTGTTGATGTAAAAGCTTTGTTGAGGCGGCGACTGAAATATCTCAGACGAGCATACATATCAGAAAGTTCACATTTGTCTGCTTTACGTGAATTACAACTTTCATCTTGCTGAAACCACAAAAGGTTTGATGTTCCATACATGCACGACTTTCAAAAGTTTTACATTGTTCTAGATTTGTTACACTTTAATAAAGAAAAAATTTTTTTTTTTTGCTCAATGTTTTCAATGTTCATTTCAAGTAATTGCACCTACTCCATTTGGAATTACCCTTGAGCCACTCGACCAACCCTTTTAAGAAAAGTATTAAACAAAAGACATTTCACAAAATAAATAAATACACTACTCACTGTTTCTCAATAGGGCAACTTGGTTGCAAAAAAAAAAAAAAAATAGAAAAACATAAGCCTACATTTACACCAGTGTAAAAAATGAGAGGGAGGGAGTAATCGTATTGCTTGATTCACTTACAAGTACGACAAGTATAGTGTGTAATCACACACAACTCTTTTAACCGAAAACAAATTCATTGGGTTGAACTAAATATAAGCTTATAACGTAGAGATTAGAAAGGAAGTCCTAGATTATCAACAATTCGAGAAAGCATGCAACCCCCAGAAAGGCTATGGAATGTCGAGTTTTTCTTCAATATATCCTTAGGATACACCACTATCTCTCTTTATTGATATTGTTGTTGATTAGGTATATTGCTGTTTTGCATGTTTGAAAAATATGCATAATCTCCATATGGCATATTACCAGGTTGACCTCCAGGTTGTCCAGGTTGCCCTTGAGGAGCACCTCCCGGGTTACCACCGTATTGAGGAATACCATGTGGACCACCAGGACCTCCGGGGCCACCAACACCTCCACCAGGTATAGGCTGTTGCTGTTGTTGTTGTTGTTGTTGTTGCTGATGATGTTGTTGGGCAGCAGCGGCAGCAGCAGCGTGTTGTTGTTGCAATTGGGCATGCTGTTGTTGAACATGTGGTTGCTGTGGAGCAGCGGAAGCAGGGGCAGGGCTTTGTTCGGGAGAGTCAACTTGTTCACCTTCACTTTGGTCTTGATCACCACCAAGACCTTCTTCCGGAGCATTCAAACAAGCTTGGATCAAATTCTTACCTTCTGGTTTAGTTACCAATGGTTGCAACTTTGGTGTGGTAAAAGTATAGACTAATCCAGTTTCAGAAACAACCAATAAAAGAACTTGAGTTCCTGTTAATACACTCAATTCATATGCCTTCTTCATAATACCAGCTTTTCTTTTACTAAAGGTAATATGACGTCTACTCTTGTCTTGAATAAATTTGATTTCAATCTTTCTTCTCTCCTTCTGGGTCTTTCCTGAAGATGGAACATCGTCATCGTCGTCATCATCTGGTGGATTGGCTTGACTGGTATTGTTGATTGGATTTCCATTGACGCCAGTTTCATACTCGGCAGTTTCTTCAATCTTGGTTGACATCTAGAGGAAAAAGGTTAGTATAACCAGACCAAGCAACTTTTAAAAGCCACCACGACCAAACGGCTAAAGTGAAAGTATGTTGCATAGGTTGTGTACAAAATTCATGCAAAATATCTTCCCAATCGGGGTACTCATTTGAAATAAAAACAAATCCCTTAAATAACAATAAAAGAGGGAAAAAAAAAGTAAAGTACTTTGATTCACCTAATGCATACTTCAACTGACTTTTGCCTTCATAGATCAGGGTGGGTTCCACTATAGTTAGGATGGTACATACGGCCACAGATATCTATGTGTGTGTGTGTATATATATTTCTATTGTAGTAAAATATACAATCTTGTGTATATATATTTTTTGATGGTTTCCTAGTTAGTAAAGTTTTTTTCTCTTTTTTTCCTCTTTTTGTTGATTTGATTTTCAATTGCCCAATTGGGATTTAATAACACGTTTATTATGTGTGTATGGATCTCAACATGGAAAAGAAAGAAAGTAGTGCGCAGTACAATAATAATGCTTATATACACGTCTTCTTCTTTTCTGTCTCTCAGTCTCTGTTGTCGTGTCCGTGTCCTCACTCAAACGCGACACGACACAAATGGAGCTACACCTTATATATATACCTTAGCCTAAGAGCAGTAACTTACAGTCTTTACTGTTGCTACACTACATCCCATTGCCTCTCTTTTTTTGCTTGCGTCTGTCTTTGTATGTATGTGTGTGTGTGTCCATCTTCTTCTTTTACTTTCGGAGTTAAAGATAAATTAAACTCGGTATCTCGGTTTTACAAGCTCAATGTCACACACATACACCCCTACAGACTGAATTAAAAAGCCAAAAGACTCATCCACTATACTTCATGTGAAGAAGAATGTAACTTACTAATATCCATGTGAGCATATATAAACACACAATACATTACAATTGATTTCTTATCCCTCTCTTACTCTGTCTCTGGGCACAATTAAAGTTTCTTCTCTTTTTTATTTTGTTTGGTTGCAAAAAAAGCACTAAAATTTAACTTCAATTAACCAGATTATAATGAGTTAAAAACTTTCACATTAATCTGCACTTCTAAACAAGTGAACTTGTAAGTATATATACACGACAACAAAACCAACTGTTATTTACTCCATCAACATATTATCCACCAACCTATCATACTTTCAACTACATGAAATATCCATTGGCAAATCAACATCCCATTTATCCAACTCTTGCATATATCGACATAAGGAAAATGTAATGGTCTGTTTCTGATATTTGGATGAGAAAAGAGAGAAATTGAAATTAAAATTTACCGAATTTACCCGAGGAACGAAATTTAAAAATTTGCTCACAACACACCTTTTCGTATAACGTGGTGTATTAAAAAGAGAGAGATCTGCATTAAAGCACCCACCGAGAGAGCTTATTCATACAATCACACCTTCCACTACAGCTACTTAGATGCTTTGCTGTACGATTGCTATTACAATACTACCTGGTTTCTTAACATCACTGCATCGTTAAAGGCTGATTTGAAACTCATACACAATTTGTTGCACACTTTTTATTGGTTGTGATGGTTGCCAAGATGGACAACAACAGTCTCAGATATCATTTCGAATTGCTGGTACTGATGAATGGTGATTTTCTATACGTCATGCTATAGAGATCTTTCCCAAGGCCATAAGAATCAACTCAGTGCATAATTCAGAGTGTTGAGGTTAACGTCAGCCCATGATTGCTTTTACAATAACCAATTGATGAAGACCAAGACAGATTGGAGAGAATGCTTTTACACTTCAATATATCAATGTGCCGGTCAAAATTCAAAAAAGGATAGATGAATGCTTCTCTGTTTCTACCAGAGACAGTATCAAACATCTTGAATCAGCAAACAGCAAAAGTTAGCAATGAATTGTCATACTCATTCATAATCCCATCCCGAATATCCAAAACAAACTTACCATGTGCTGGTAGTGGGCCAACCCCTTATCCCATAGATTCTTCGAAACTGCAATGGATCAAACTTACCATTTATGATTTTCGTTCCTATTTTGAATCATGACAAAGGGTGAAATAGTTGGTCAAGTTTGCATACACGACAAAAGATTACTCAAAGTTGATTGGTTGGCGATTGGAAGTCAGTTGACTTAGATTGGAGCATACAATAGAAAATATGCGGTAAGAGAGATGGATGGAGGCCTAATTATATGACTATATGTGAGAATCAAACTTTCCTAAAACTTACCCACGAAACATGTTCGAGATAATCAAACTTTGCATTTTCTAGTTAATAATATATACTTTTCTAGCTAACAATACTTTTCTTCTTGAATAAAGACACCTATGTCAATGGATAGCTAAGTTACCAAACCAACAGAAATTACTCATCTCGCCAAGGCATTTATAGACAAATATAGCCATTTCTAAAGAAAACCCTTTACTCCATGTGCCTCTTAAAGAATGACATCACAGTACCAAATTTAGAGGGAGGTGAAGATTCACTCCTTTGAGTTCCCAAACCTTCGTCTTGTTTCCCTCCTTTTTCAAGAGGATTCATGTTTTCCTTGTTTTCTTCTCCAACTTTGTTCGATTCCTTTTCATCATCAAGAGCTCTATCCGGAATGTGCTGTGCAGCTTTTTTGCCCACAACTTCTTCTTTCTTAGCATCGAGAGCCAAATTTTCTTTAGGTGGTTCTTGGAGGTGCAAGAACAGCTTAAGACGGGCACTGGCGTTTTTTAATTTACGGATGGAACGCTTGGCCCGTTTTTTAGGACTGTCACGGTCAGCGGAACCCCTACCAGGTGCACCTTTTTTAGTAGCACCACCAGCACCACCAGCACCACCAGCACCACCAGCACCACCAGTACCACCAGCACCACCAGCACCACCAGCACCACCAGCACCACCAGCACCACCAGCACCAGCACCAGCACCAGCACCAGCACCAGCACCAGCACCAGCACCAGCACCAGCACCAGCACCAGCACCAGCACCAGCACCAGCACCAGCACCAGCACCAGCACCAGCACCAGCACCAGCACCAGCACCAGCACCAGCACCACCAGAACCATCACCAGTACCACTAGCACCGGCAGCAACAGCATCAGCAACAGCATCAGCATCAGCAACAGCAACAGGAACAGCATCAGCATCAGCATCAGCAGCATCAGCACCAGCACCAGCACCAGCACCAGCACCAGCACCAGCACCAGCACCAGCACCAGCCCACCAGCACCAGCACCAGCAGTCCAGCACCAGCACCAGCACCAGCACCAGCACCAGCACCAGCACCAGCATCAGCGTCAGCAGAATCATTACTGGAACTTCCTTGAGACCTTCCGGCTATCGACGAATTATGAGTAGACTCTGATGATTTTGGTCTCAATATGAACGCCTCGAGATCTTGTACATCCTTGGGCTGCATTTTAAACCCTTCTTCACCAGCAGCAAGTAATTCTAGAAGTAGGAACGCAATCATGTCTTCACACCCCTTTCGCTCAACTTCCAAAACTGCTTTCATATCTTCACACCCCTTTCGCTCAACTTCTGAAACTGCATTCATATCCCGTATTCCTTTGTATGAAATTTTTGATATCCCCTCTGGTGCAACAATAAATGTAGTATGAGTTCTGGTCAGCCACATTTCTACAATGAGCAGCTGTGGAACTTTTTTATGGCCCATCAACACCTCAGCGGACGGGCAGCGTTTTTTAGCCTCCATGAAAACTATGTAGTCAAAATCTTGTTCAGCAGGATTTTGACCCCCATCTAACCTCACCCTTTCTCCTGCTCTCACCTCCGTGCTTGAATCTATTTCAATACCTGCAGTCTGCTTTGCTCTTGTCACCAACACATCAGGATGCTTTTTGGCAATCTTAAGGTAGTACTCCCTAAGGAGTTGAACGCGCTCCTTTGGATTTTTATTGAAGCAAAATTTTATGATAGGATATAGAAACCCTTGCGCGAATGTTGTTGCCCACGGTGCTTCAATGCAGCTTTGGAAATCAATTAAGGGCAACAACATTTTTACGCAAGGGTTGAGAAAGCGACTCGTTGGAATCAACATTAATTGACTCCGATCCCACATTTTCGGGCTATCCACACATTGGACTTTAAAGTCCTTGTAAATATCTAGATTCATAGTTTGCATGGGAAGCGTCTCTTGAAACTCATATTGTATCAAACCAGCGCAGTACAACACCAACCCAATAGTGATGACGTTACCAATCGACTCTTTAAATTTGTTAGAACCACGCCACTTTCTTCTGCAGTAGAAGATCATATCGTCGATGATTTCTACTACAAGACTAGCAACACCAGGTGAACACTTTTTCTGTAATGGTGGTTTTTCAAAGTCAATAATTTGGCATATCTGGTTTGTGATGTTAACGATTTCAACCCTGTCGTGTTCTTCAAGCTCGGTAAATGCAGGGCCGTACAGGATCTCGAGCTGTTCACGAATAATCTTCTCCATATTTTTTACCCGTTCATCCAATTCTTCCAACTCTTCCACTCCTAACATTTCTGCCCCTTCTGCCAATTCTTCCACTCCTAACATTTCTGCATTTTCAGTAGTATCAACCTTATCTGCATTTTGAGCCTTTTCTATGTTTCCGATCTTTGTATTTGTAGTTACATCCCCCAAACAATACAAATTGTACACATCCTTCAACAGCTCACAATCCACACCTTCTTCTTCTGTAGCCCTTCTAAAGGCTTCCATTTGTACTTCCAACAAGAAGTGTTTAAAAAAATCCAGAGATCTCTTTTCCTCAGGGTTCTCTGACAGCATGGTTGATAGTGTTTCAGTCACTAAAGTCAGACGAGTAATCGGCTTTTCAGAGTTGACCCAACAATAAAGGAGACCACAAAATAACACACACACACACACAAAAAAAAAAAAAAAGCGACTGCCAGTTTATTATGCTCCCTTCATATGCCACTTGATACCAATAAGGACTGGCATAATCATTTGTGCAACCGTTCTCAACTCTATGTTGAAATACTGGAGGCTGTAGATAACTGATTCCTTTTGTGTAATATAATCCATGTATATTAAGGGAAGAACACCTGGAATGGATGCTTTATAGATGTCTTTTCTCTTTATCGAAGTTATGTTGATACAATAATATATATTTGTTTTAGGCCAGAGACGCCTTCTTTACATATTCTTTTGTCCAGACCTTCGTCTGGTTATTAATAATATTAATATCGTTCATTATAAAGTGAATCTTTATTTATAATTGTATCTCGCTTAATACAATAGATTTTTGTGCATGTCGTATATATAATATGCACGATTTACTTTATATTATTACATCGATGCCGAAATATAAAATTTTTTTTCTTATGCACGATCTAAAAAATAATTTCCTCTTTGGTTCTGACAGGCACAAAAAATTTTTACCTTTGGACTTGCCTATTGCAGATTATGTTGAAGTGTGGTAATTCAAGTATTCTTTGTCATGACAAATGGACACGACATTACACAATAACCTAAGCTAACCTCGTCTCATATTGAATGTTTTATTTATCATGATTACCTAATCAGAATTTATTTAATCCTTAGTCTGGTGAGCTTCAGAGGTTTTTCTAGTTGCCAGCAAGGCCACAATTATGTACCAGTCTTTGTGCGAAGCTTCACCTAAAAGTAAAAATAGGGATTGAATTCCCGTATTGTAAATTTCAGTTTTGAAATTTTCTTCTTCTAATTTAAACGAATACTGTCAGGAAATGGAATAGGTATCCCGATTCACGTACCGAACTGATAAGAGTTACGGAAAACGATTCCCAACCTGAAAGGTGCTTATCTTTTTAGAGTCTTGAAGTATAAAGGTGGATCTTTCCCCCTTATTTTTATAGTTCTATTTTTATATAATCAAGTAATTTACTACACTTAAACTAACAAATACATTTTATTCAAGTTGCTCATAAAGCTATTTATCAACAATGTCCTCATCTAACTCTATTGCTCCTGAGTTTATTCCTGAATCTGCTTCTACTCCCTCTTCTGCTGTTCCACCTGTTACTGCTCAAGTTGATTCCTTCCAACAAGATACTACGTCGATTTTTTTTTTTGATTTTTATACGGGCACCGTACCACTTTTTTGTACGGACATTAATTTTCACCGTACTAATTTTGCTCCAGCACCGTACAAACTTCGTACGAACATACTCAAAATAACTTTTCGCAACACTTTCTAACCTAAATTATCTAAACAACCTACACAGGGCAAAACTTAGTAAAGTAGTTAACATAACAATATTTTTCGAGTACTTATCCACTACTGTTCATACTATTCACATTCATTATATCTTCGCCATCTCATAATCAGTCACTACAAACACATACCACTGTTATCTTATATCTCACATCATCATGTTTCATTAACTTTAAAGTCTTCACATCCTAGCCATTTTCATCTCCTATTATTATCAAAAGTCCTCAATAACAACAGAGGCCACGCAGACTTCATATATATGGTGTATAATTCATCATTTGTATACCACTTTTTGAAATTCACTTTCACCACCTCTCATAACACTATGTTCAAATTTGAAATCTTCATTGCAGTGGAAATGATACCTACTGGTACCATATGGGAGATCGTGACTCAAGACTTTCATATTGTGTGTGGGTAACATTGAACCATTTACTGGCTCCTCCGTCCACCAGTTAATGCAACTTCTGGGATACCTGGAGGTCAAACCACATACGGCCCTAGCATCACACTCAGCATTTGCGCGGGTTGACACAAGAGATAATAGTTTATCATGGCTTAAATGTCTTAGATCATTTTTGAACCACATTTTCGACGCTAAATTGTTCATATGTTCTAAAGTGCGCAAGTAAAGGAGCATCATTATCTATACCGATAATTCATATTATATAGTAGTTGTATATCATGAATAATTCAGCCAGTGTATACCATCTTTGGAACTTTACTTCCAAAACCTCTTTGGAAGTATCACTAGTAACAGCATGTGTGAAATTTGTTAAAGCCCCATCGCTTGTATCATAAATATGGTAACCAATCACGCCGAAGGGAAGGTTGGGACTGAGGACAATAAGTTTGTGAGTAAACAGCTGACGGAAAGAACTCCATTGCTGACCCCACCAATTGATACAACTATTGGGATATCGCGTACATAGTTCACATACATCCCTTGCATCACATTCCAGAGTATTTTCACTTGATAAAATAAGGGATCTCAACTTGCCATGCGTGAATCTTTTCAATTGCCGAAGCGCAGAGGGTGCGTAGTTTTTACCGTAGACTCGCAAACACAATTGGACTAACTTTGGAAACACGTTCCCCAAGTCCTCACAAGTAAAAATGGCACCTATATTGATATCTCCATCTATAGTTAGCTCACGAAGGTAACGAGTCTCGAAAACATCACTTAGGGGAAAATTGATACCAGATTTGTTCTTGAAATAACTTTGCAACACTTCCAACACTTGCAACCTCATACGAAATCGGCATCGCTTGTATTCTTCACTATCATATACGTAGATTGTTAGCTCACTCACATTTTGAAGCCAAGAAGGATACTCTGGATTGTTACGACAATAGGCGTCAGAAATTTTAATCAGCTTGACATTCTCATGCGGTGACAGCAGCCGCACAAATTTATAAAGCGGAGTATTGAAAATCATTCCACAATAGTAAAGGTCAAGATATGACTGCAAAGGCAAAACATATTTCTTGCAATTTTCCGACTTATAAAGTGCTACTAGCTCGAAATATCGAATTGTTGCAAAGTGCCTGAGTATGCAATCAATCATCGTCACATTGTGAGCGAACAATTCCAAATGATAAATCTCTTGTGTCCTATCCATTTTTGCTAAGTACCTCTCAAGCGTATGGGATGATATTATTGTGTACCGCTCGCTTTTGCGGTTGTTGAGATTTTTCGAAATGTGAAAAGTTTCATTCAAATCAGTTCGTTCCTTCAGTTCGTCGTATAATGACCATGGTGAATAAACATATATGTTCCTGTACAATTTGGGTTTGGCAATGCAGTAAAATCTGGAGTGTAGTGGAGCTAACGTTAACGTATAGTGTTGGTTGAGATGATGGAAAACTTCTTCCAATACCTCAACAGGTAAACTTGACAAGGAAACCATCGCACTGCTTAAGCTCTTGCTTCATGGTTCAATACTCATGGAAAATCAAGATTTTATATTTGTCTTGTGCACCAACTCTCCTATAGTTTCCTCATTTTCGGACCTGCTTTTCAGCGCGAAATTTTTGATTGCAAAATCGCTATCTGCCTCTCCCTTTGATGATTCGCTACTACGTACTGCTAATTGGATTCCAACATGCTCATTTCCGCCTTTTTATCCAGCCCAAGGCTTTACTGATTATCTTTCACAACCAATTCAGGTTTTTAGTTAACAGGTCGATTGATCATCCTTGCAGTGAATAGTTTATTGATTGATTTTCATTTTGGTTGCAAAAAGTTTTGATTTTTCCTCTTTTTAGAAGGAAGAGGTCGTGTTTATTTACTATATGTTTTATATACAGGATTAAACCCAAAAACGATCATTAATTTGTCGTATGAATAACAAATAAAAAGACTGTATATAAAGTGTCCTATGGGAAAGGCTCAGTGGGTTGCTGCTCCATTCACTTCCACTTCATGCTTTAATGGTGAACTAGCAGAGTTTGCAACTTCTTGGTCCACTTTAATCTCAACTTCTGCCCTCACTGGGTCGGCAACTTCAGGAGTGGACTGTGCTGTACTTACCGGAGTCGAATTAGCAGTAGGAGCATCACTCTTGACTTCAAGTTCTTCTTCTGTATTCTCTCTAACTTCAATTCCCAACCTCTTCAAAATCTTACTTGTCTTGTCTTTAAATTGAAGTACGCCGTTGTCATCATCTGAGCATTGTTTCCTCTGATCTAGTATCAAGGCCCTCAAAAGCTTACTTTTGGTTATCACCGACCTAGGTATCTTACTAATTAGATTCAGTAACTGGGTCAACAGATGACAAAGTTCATCGGTGTTGGCATCCTCAGATAATAATTGCTCAAGAACATCCTCCTCAATCTTTTTAAACTTTTCAATTGGTTTTCCATAAAGTTCAGCGAATTCATTGGTGTCTGGAATTTTTGCAAATACTGTTTTTTGTTCCTCTAGGCTATCGTAGATATAGTTTCCCTCTTTGATGCTATACTTGTTAATGTCTTGTACTCCCCAATCTGAATCGTACTGGGCTAGTAACTCCCTTTCGGCTTCTTTCTTAGCTTCAGCAAGGCTTCTCTTATCTGCTGGGGCAACCACTTTTTGCTTCTTACGAGGAGGAATCTTCACCACAACATCGTCCTCCTCTTCCCCTTCCTCCTCGTCTGCATCAATGTCCACACCCTCTGGTGCTCCCTTTGACCCGTATTTGATGAATTCCTTCATATCCAATGGATCTTGAGCAAGTTTAAATGCTTGTTCCAACACGGTATCCTTTCTTCTCTTTTGTGAACTTTGGACAAAATGAGCAGCAATATCATCTTTACTCAACGGCTTAAGGTCACCAGATTTAATCCATATATACGTGTCATCACTAAAGAATTTTATAGGCAATATATTTGGCGTTGGTTCGTGTTGTTTATTCATAGGTCGCTTGTTGAGAATGTGTGATGGTAATAAAGCAGCATCTAATACCATTGCTGGCCATGCTGGGTATCCTTTAACTTTGGCTAAAACTATGCTTTTTGGTGGGTATGCTGCTGACATAATTGACTAAGGATGAAAGTTTTTGTTTTGATTTTAAGACGTGATAGAGTTGAAAATTTCCGATGTTTAAACTTTTTTTTTTTCGTCTTTCAATGTTTTTTCCTTTGTCGCATTTTCATTTGTTGTGGGAGAGTTTTTGCGACACGACAATGAAATGGGAGCCATTTGTACTATGGCACTGTGGCTGTCGCGTATGTGCTTCACCTTTTGAAGCAAAGAGAAAGTCTAGAGACATTTGATTGCATAAGAGAGACTGCCGTGTGCTTCTACATCTGACTACTAACTATCGTGGCTTGCACCTAACCATCTAGCAATAGATAAGGAAACCCTCGTTGATAAGTTTGTTACATTGCGCAAAACCAAACAAGAAACTCCCCACGTTCTCCGGACACTTCATTCGCTGCACAGAATTGTTTTTGTTGGGTCAGAAACACAAGTGACTCGTGTTAAACATGGTGGTCTCCGCAACTCCCGAATCCATTGTTCAATCAGATGTTCTTTTCTTCATGTGGAAGCTTCACTCTAAGAAATTAACTTTGTCTTTCGACTCAAAATTATCGAATGATTATTTTTTTTTTTTGTTTTATGTTTGTGACAGTCAATCTTTGGAGTCGATTGTGGAGTAATCAGTAGTGGTTATAGAACAATGGAAAAGCCACAAGGGGTCCCAAAAGGCAAGCACCGTCTTCCCCCCCTTTCAATATCTCATAAGTTTCGTACTGCTATGCTCCGAGTACCACACTAAAAAACAATTTTTTTATCGGGGATCTTATTAAACTCCGACATAAGCCATTTGCTCACACAAAAACAAAATTATAAAAAATGGACAAATGTTCTCCCTCTCTCTCTCCCCTTTTCGTATATATACATAGCAATATTTCCCAATTTTTGACAATTACTATTTCCCTTTTTTTTCTGTATCAAAGCTCAATTGGTGTTACTCTTTGTCCTTATTTAGTACACCATGTCTCACGATTACCTTACTCCTTCAACATTACCACACCCTCCTTTGAAGAGAACCAATACTGGGTTCACTCCCAACCAAATTATTGCATTGGATGCCGAAATTCCCGCTTCCGCTAAGCAAACATGGTTCAGGTACTCTCAATTGGACATATTGGACTCTAATTACAGAGGTCCTCGTAACAAAGAGGACAATGTTCACACAATTGTTGACAATTCTGACAAATTTGAAAAGGAATTTGTGAACCACGTTGAAATGTCATTGGGTAGGTCGATGTACAATTGTGATGAATTGGCTGCTTATCAAGCTGCTGCAAACACTGTGAGAGATGCATTGGTTATTGATTGGTCCAATACTCAACAGAGACAAACTATCCAAGATGGAAAAAGAGTCTACTATTTGTCGTTGGAGTTTTTGATGGGAAGAGCCATGGACAATGCATTGATCAACTTGAAGTGCGAGAAAAACACTAGAGCTTCTTTAAACGATCTTGGTTTCAGTTTGGAAGATGTCTTGGAACAAGAGCCAGATGCCGGTTTAGGTAATGGTGGTTTAGGTAGATTGGCGGCTTGTTTTGTTGACTCCTTGTCTTCCAAAAACTATTCTGGTTGGGGTTATGGTCTCAACTACCAGTATGGTATTTTCAAGCAACAAATTATCGATAGCTACCAGGTTGAGGCTCCCGATTACTGGTTGAAATATACCAATCCATGGGTTTTGGACAGACATGAAATTCGTATCCCAGTTGATTTTTATGGATATGTTTATCAAGAGCAAGACCCCAACACTGGTAAGGTTAAAAAGAGCTGGAGCGGTGGAGAAAGAATCTTGGCAGTTCCTGCTGACTTCCCCGTTCCTGGCTACAACACCGACAATACAAACAATTTGAGATTGTGGAATGCTAAGCCAACTCATGAGTTTGACTTTACAAAGTTTAATGCAGGAGACTACCAGCAATCAGTAGCAGCTCAGCAAAGTGCTGAGGGTATCACTGCTGTACTTTACCCAAATGATAACTTTGAACAAGGAAAAATATTAAGATTGAAACAACAATACTTTTGGGTTGCAGCTTCATTGCACGATATTGTGCGTAGATTCAAAAAGAATTACAAAAACAAGTGGGACAAATTCCCAGACCAAGTTGCCATCCAATTGAACGATACTCATCCAACATTGGCCATTGTTGAATTGCAGAGAATTTTGGTTGATTTAGAAGGTTTGGACTGGGACTATGCATGGTCAATTGTCACCAAGGTCTTTGCTTACACCAACCACACAGTCTTGGCAGAAGCTTTAGAGAAATGGCCAGTTGATATCATTGGTCACTTACTTCCAAGACATTTGGAGATTATTTACGATATCAACTTCTTTTTCTTGAAATGGGTTGAGCACAGGTTCCCAGAAGACCGTGACTTGTTGACAAGAGCTTCCATTATTGAAGAAGGACATCCTAAATCTGTAAGAATGGCTTATTTAGCTATTATTGGTTCACACAAGGTCAACGGTGTTGCCGAATTGCACTCGGAATTGATCAAGACCACCATTTTTAAAGATTTTGTCAAGATTTTTGGACCGGATAAGTTCACCAATGTTACAAATGGTATTACTCCAAGACGTTGGTTGAGACAAGCCAACCCTGAATTGGCTGCTTTGATTTCAAAGAAATTGGATGATCCAAACTATGAATATTTGACAAACCTTGGAAGACTAAAGCAATTGGAAAAGTTTATTGATGATGAAAAGTTTTTGAGAGAATGGGATGCTATTAAATTTAACAATAAACGTAAGTTGGCAGCTTTGATTAAACAAGAAACTGATGTTGATGTTGATCCTACTTTGCTTTTCGATGTTCAAGTCAAGAGAATTCATGAATACAAGAGACAACAGATGAATATCTTTTCAGTCATTTATAGATACTTGCGTATCAAAGAATTGATTGCTAAGGGAGTTTCAATTGATGAAATCAAGGAGAAGCACTACATTTCCAAAGCATCAATCTTTGGTGGTAAAGCTGCACCAGGTTACTACATGGCCAAAACAATCATTCACTTGATTTGCAAAGTTGGTGAAGTTGTCAATAACGATACCGAGATTGGCAACCTCTTGAAAGTTGTGTTTATTCCAGACTACAATGTCTCCAAAGCAGAAATTATCTGTCCAGGTTCAGACTTGTCAAATCATATTTCCACTGCTGGTACAGAAGCTTCAGGTACATCCAATATGAAGTTTGCTTTGAATGGTGGATTGATTATTGGTACTGTTGATGGAGCCAATGTTGAAATCACTCGTGAAATTGGTGAAGAAAACATTTTCCTTTTCGGAAACTTGGCTGAATCAGTTGAAGAAATCAGACACAAGCATTTCGTTGAAGGAGTTCATATTCCAGAGACTTTACAAAAAGTGTTTGATGCTATTCAACAAGGAAAATTCGGCAACCCTGATGATTTCAAGCCATTGATTGAAAGTATCAGAGACCATGGTGATTATTACCTAGTTTCTGATGACTTTGACTTGTACTTGGATGCCCAAAGAAAAGTTGAAAATGTATTTGGCCACCATGGTGCTGATGCTGAAGATGAAGACCATTTGAAGAGATGGGTTAGGAAATCAGTTTGGAGTGTTGCCAATATGGGATTCTTTTCCAGTGATAGATGTATTGATGAGTATGCTGAAAATATCTGGAATATTGAACCATCTAATATTTAGTGTTTTTGCCGTTTGAATAGAAGTGTTGTGTGTTTTTCTTTTTATATATATCCTCGAGTATAGAAGTTGAATTTTAAATGGAATTTATAGTAGAATCGCGTTCTTCCTTCGGGGCTCCGATCTTGTGGCGTGTTGTCGAGTGTGGAGGAACAATAAGAACAATAAATTTGTAAATAATGGAGATCCCTATTGTTTCTTTTTTTATCCGTTATTTTTTCGGAGTTGCGGTTTCTCTGAAATGAAAGCGAAGGAGGCGTGGGGAGTAGAGATAAGAAGTAAGCGAGCACTTACTGCTACAGTATGCCAGTGCTCTATCGGGAGTTGGAAGGATTGGAGTGCCTCAGGGCTTCACCAATGACGTAATAAAAGTTTGACGTGAAATGTAAAAAGAAATAAAAAAAAAACTTTTTTCCGCCCGCTTTTTGTGTCATTATTAACTCCATGGGGACAAAAATTGCCGTGGACTATTCCATACACAATTACGAGAACCATGAAAAGCCTTCGTATCGATTTACACGACCCAGTGAGCGAGTTCTGGTACCCCGAACGTTGTATTTACTCTTTGTCGTAATGACTAAAGAGGAAGCAAAGGTTTGACATGGTTGTAAATGTTGTAGCATCTGCGGGCACTCCAAGAAATGCTCTGTTGACAGCACTAGTGTTAAGGTTCTCTTGGCTGACAGGGCACAAAAGCGAACTATATTTGAAGGCGGGGAACAAGAAGTTTCTTGCAGATCTCTACTAAACGTACGACCCCGAAGGAACAAATAGGCTCAAGTCGAAAGACCGTAACACAAATGACAACTGGTCAACTCCTTTTGCGTAAAAGAAATGGCACTTTCAACGGTAACCACGAATAAGAGTAACCCAAAGCGAGGGAAATTTCCGATGCACGGAGGGTATAATAGTTGGTGGAAATTTCTTTTCAAATGCCATAAATAACCGAAAAAATGTAAACAAAAACCTCAATACTTGACTATATTATAAAAATCAACCAGCTTAAAAAACAATAAAACTATTTTGATGACATACCAGCAACTCCAGTATTTCCTGTATATAATGATGACATTGTGTAAATCTCTTCCCCACCTTTCTTCTTTTTAAAGTAAAAAGACCGCAAAAAGAAAATACAACAAACGAGACGACCATGTGCACGCCACATGGGCTGGAGAGATCAAAGATAAAGTGCTCTTCCCAAATCCTTCATCTTTTTACACCACAATCTTACAATCACGTCACCTATTTTCTCCACACGGCAAACGACATAGTTCTAACTTATGCAAAGATGCTAAAAATAAGGGCTAAAAAAATTTTCACTTCAAAACAATGACAGCTTTCACTTTTGTGTACGTATATTAACCAATATGGCGTGTGCTACAACTGTAAGCAAAGAAACACGTCTAATAATAGACACTGGGGGGTTTCAAAATGGGGAAATATAAATAAGACATAATTCATGAAACATTCAAACATAAAAAATTTTCACCTTTCTTTTCCTATACTATTGCCCACTATGGACTCCGACGAAGTTAAAGCAGCTGTCTCAGGCAGTGAGTTCTCTGAAAAGTCTCAACAAAATCTTTCTGTTGATTTAAATGATTGTGAAGATCCTCAAAGAATACATTCCTTTTTGGGAATGTCTGGCCAAAAATTAAACTATGCAGTCTCGGTATTTGCTGGTGTTGGTTTCTTACTATTTGGTTATGATCAAGGTGTTTATGGAAGTTTGTTAACTCTTGGGTCTTTTGAAAAAACATTTCCTTCAATGACATCAAAGACTAATTCCACGTTGCAGGGCGCAGTTATTGCTGTTTACGAGCTTGGTTGTGGTTTTGCAGCCTTGTCGACAGTTTATCTTGGTGATAGGTTGGGAAGAATCAAATGTATGTTTTTAGGTTGTGTTATTGTGTTGATTGGAGCTGCCTTGCAAGCCTCGGCATTTACAGTTACTCACTTAGCTATAGCAAGAGTTTTCACGGGATTTGGTACAGGTTACTTGACATCCACTGTGCCCGTTTGGTCAGCGGAAATGAGTAAAGCCAAATCCAGAGGTAAGTTGATTATGATGGAAGGTAGTTTGATCACCTTGGGAATCACTATCTCATACTGGGTTGATTTCGGATTTTATTTCATTGACAGGGGAGGAAATGATACCAAGGCCATTTCTTGGAGAATTCCAGTTGTGCTTCAAGCCATATTCCCAATCCTTTTGATCTTGTTTGTTTTCAAGTTTCCAGAGTCTCCACGTTGGTTAATGGGAAAGGGAAGAGTTAGAGAAGCAAGGATTGTCTTTAGTGCATTGTACAACCTTCCCGAAGGAGATGAAAAGATTACTGACCAGTTGACCGAAATTCAAAGTGCTATTGATTTGGAAAGGGCCAATGATGAAGGTTTTAGTCTTAAAGCTTTGACCAGTCAAGGTTCAACCAGAAACTTCCATCGTTTGAGTTTAGCTTGTTGGTCACAAATTATGCAACAAATTTCCGGAATCAATTTAATCACATACTATGCTGGTACAATCTTTGAGAGTTATCTCCATATGAAACCTCTTGAGTCTAGAGTTTTGGCCGCATGTAATGGTACTGAATACTTTTTGGCTTCCTTGTTTGGTATCTTGTTCATTGAAAGAGTTGGAAGGAGAAAGTTATTATTTTGGGGTGCCATTGGTCAATCAATGTCCATGGTGGCTTTGACAGTGGCTGCATGGAAATCTGAAACAGCATACAACGCTGGAAGAAGCAGTACTGCACCAGGTATTGCTGCCACTGTATTTTTATTCGTTTTCAATTCTGTTTTCGGTATGTCGTATCTTGGTGCCACATGGTTGTACCCACCTGAAATCTCGGCATTGCAATTAAGAGCTCCAACAGCAGCATTGTCTACAGCAAGTAATTGGGCTTTCAATTTCCTTATTGTCATGATTACTCCAGTTGCTTTTAAAAACATCAAATACTACACATACACGATTTTTGCTGTTATTAACATTTTGATGGCACCAACAATATACTTCCTTTACCCTGAAACTTCAGGCCGTACCTTGGAAGAAATGGACTTTATTTTCAATCAATGTCCTGTCAAGCAACCTTGGAAGGTGGTTCAAATCGAAAAGAATACACCAAAGAGAAGTCATGGTACTGATTTGGAAAAGCCAATCACTGAACATATTGATGACGTGGGCAGAGAAAGTTTACTTGAGTAGAATGTACATAGATTCAGTATAAAGCAGGTTTAGAATAAAGGAACTTTCTGGTAGAATTCTCGCGTTGTTGCAAAAAGATCGCATGGTTTAAAGTTTTTGTTTTTTTTTGCTTTTTTATTTTTTTTATTATTTTTCTTTCTCTTCACTTCATCAACAAATGCCAGATATACTTCAATTGATAGTTAATCAGACATCGCCAGATAACATTGTTCGGAAATCAGCAGAGTTAGAATTTAATGAAGTCGTGAAAAGCAACCCTTCTGAGGCTACTTACTTGATACTAGAAGCATCATTAAACAATTCCATCCCCATTGATGTCCGACAATCGTGTCTACTTCATTTGAAACGATTGGTTCCTCAGTTTTGGTCCTTGGGGTTCCCCTCATTTATTGGACCAACAATCGATCAAGAATTGAAAAAAGTTATTAGGTCGAAATTGTTGGAGTTAGTTTTGAGCTCGGAGAATTCAAAGATTAGAAACGGAGCTGCTTATGCAATTGTGCAAATAGCATCAGTTGACTACCCAGATGAATGGCCAGATTTGATTAACCAGTTGTACCACGCAGCTTCCAATTTGAACAACGAAGTTGCCATGTTGGGAGGGCTACAAGTGTTGACGGATTTGATTGATGATTTGATTACCGAGGAGCAATTTTGGAATGGAGGTGTTGGCCTTGGAATTAACTCCCATTTGAATCAAATTTTGCAAAACTCCGGAATTGGAATTAAGGTGAAAATACAAGCTTTGAGGTTGTACGAGAATGTGTTGGCTGTTTTTGAAAGTCCCGAGGCGTTTGCTAACGAGGATAGGAAACAAACAGTTATCCAGCAGGTAAATGCTACTTTGGAGATCCTACTAAACTTGATAAAATCTGATGGTACCAACTTGACTCAGTTGGATTTCAAAAGCACCCTTTTTAAAGTCATTGGTTCTGTTATTGGCCACTTTCATCAGCGAATATCAACTGAACTTAAGCAGAGCTTCTTGGTGGCTACTGTACAGAACCTACATTTGTTAGCCCCGGTGTACAATAATGTTGCTGTAAACACTTTTGACGCACCAGTGGCCTCTGAGTTGGATGCACAAGAAGTGATTAATGCATTGACTTATAATTTGTTCAACACTATTGCCAGTATTCAACACGATGTTCTGATTTCAGAGGTGGCCTCCATTGAGCAGTTTTACCGAGATGCTGTAACGTGCTCCGCTTTGTCGAGGGAGAAGTTGGAAGAGTATGAAGAGGATATCAATGCCTATGTGAGTGATGTTACTGGTTTATCTGTGGATATACTTTCGCGTGATGCGATATTGGACTTGTGGGGAGAGTTGAATGAAAAAGATACTCGCGAGATTTGTGATTTGATTGTGAAACTGTTTTCTAATGATGAGAGGTTGTTGGAGGCTGAACTTTATACATTGGAGGGTTTGTTATCAAACGATACTCAGTTGCCCGAAGTTGAATTGAGCACGTTGCTTTCACTTATAAAGTATGACAGTAAGATAGTTACATCAAGATGTATACTTCTTTTGCCAAAGTACTTTGAAAATTTTATGGAAAAGGAAGCTCAAAGAGTGTTTGCTAATATTCTTGTTTTTGCAGAAAAAGCAGACCCTTTGATTCGTGTATCGACGCTTGTCAGTTGCAGCTACTTCCAGCAAGTGATTGAGTTTTCCACCTTAGATCATTCACTTCAGTTGATCATTTTCAAACTTGTATACTCGTTGTTGGAGGAATGTGAAGAAGATGGGCTTCCAGTATTGTTGGAAGCGATAACCCTGGGAATATCAATCAACCACACCTATGCGGCAAAGGAACAAATTGTGCAAGGGATCAGCGTCATTGACATGATTTTCAAAATTGCCTTCAAAGACCCAGCAAATGTTCAGTTGATATCGGACTCTTCTGATTGTTTGACTGAGTTGTTGCAAAATATTGATACCCAGGACTACATCAATGCGTGTGAAAAGTCGTTACCATTTATATTCGAAGTGATGGATAAGAGCAATGGTGAGTACACGCCTCACTTGTATTTAAGTTTGGAGCTTCTCAGTATAATTTTAAAGTCGGCACCGGGTGAGTTACCTCCAACAATTTTCGAGTACACTTATCCTATATTGCAAAGCGTTTTACTTAAGTCGTCTGACGACCAGGTCCTTCAAAGTGGTGGGGAAGTATTTGACGAGTTGATCTGCAAAGCATCTAGCTCATTTGTCAACTATAAAGATGCATCTGGAGTTCCTGGACTTGAATCAATGATGCAAATTGTATCCAAGTTTTTGTCTCCACAATTATCTGATAGTGCTGCAAATAGATGTGGGTTGATTGTAGCGTCACTAGTTAGTGAGTTTCAAGACTACTTGTCTCCACAGTTATTGATTCAAATACTTGAGGCAACTGTCAATCGACTTGTTATTGCTAAGGAGACCATCACCATTGAAAACTTGATCATGGTGTTTTGTAAATTAGTGCTCAAGTCTCCAGAAGACACAATCAACTTTTTAAGCAGTATGGTGGTGAACCAGAAATCCGGTTTGGAAGTGGTGTTGCCTATTTGGTTTGATTCGTATGAAGTTACTCGAGGATTTGAGCAGATAAAGCAAAACTCTTTGGCGTTGGCTAGGATATTCACATTAGGTGATGCAAGAATATCCAATTTGGTTGTTAATGGTGAAATAATCCCATATGATGGAGATTTGATTATTACGAGATCGATGGCGAAATCGATGCCAGATAGGTATACTCAGATTTCCGCACCACTAAAGATCTTGAAGCTTTTAGTTGGTGAGTTGCAATTTCAGTGTCAGCAACCTGGTGCCGATGACTTTGCGCAAGGAGACAATGTCCAAGCTCAAGATGATGAGGAAGGTTGGGAAGATATGGATGACATTGGAGTGCCCAATTTTGCCAAGTTGAAATCGTATGTTGATGATAACCACAAGGAAAGAGCCGATGATGATAGTTTAAAGACATTGTTGGTGGAATTTTTCAGAGAATGTACTAGTAAGAACCTAGGTGGGTTCAGTCATTACTATGAAGAGTTGAATGATAAGGAGAAAAAGCTTGTTGGTGAATGTCTTATATTTTAGAGTGTATATTTTTCAGTGTCGTGACTCACTTGCGACACAAAAAACGAAAGTTTATCTTTGTCATCTCATCGATCTTTTTATTTTTTTTTTTTTCATTTCTAGATCTTCTAGAACTAATGAAAACTCTTCAACGTGCCATGTCTTTCACTACAAAGCTACTCAAGGTTAGACCAGAACTGATAGTGTTTTCAAAAGAGCAACTCCTACCCCATATCAATGACAAGGAGACTGAAGAGAATCTCAAGGTAGCAGCAAGGGAATTACAAACAACAGATAATGTGGTTGGGTTTCCAACTGAAACAGTTTATGGTCTTGGTGGGTCTGCCTTGTCCGATGAATCTGTGAAATCTATCTACCGAGCTAAGAACAGGCCAGCCGATAATCCATTGATTGTTCATATATCGTCACTTGCACAATTACAAAGCAAACTTCTACCTCAAGACTACGAAATTCCCCAAATTTATCACAAATTGATTGATGAGTTTTGGCCAGGTCCATTGACTATTCTACTACCTGTACATAAAGGGTCTCCTGTTTCCAAGTATGTCACAGCAAATCAGGATACTTTTGCTGTAAGGATGCCCCGGCACCCCGTCGCAAGAGCATTGATTGCAATTAGTGATTTGCCATTAGCTGCTCCATCGGCCAATTCATCAACTAAGCCTAGTCCTACGATGGCACAACATGTAATGCATGATTTACTGGGTAAGATACCGATTGTGTTGGATGGGGGAGCAAGTACTGTGGGAGTGGAGTCAACTGTGGTGAATGGGTTATGTTCGCCGCCAATGTTACTTCGTCCTGGTGGGATATCAGTAGAGGATTTGAAAAGAGTTGGTGGGAAAGAGTGGGAGAATGTACAAATAGCTAAACGTACTGCGGAGAGTAATGAGGCAGTAAAGACGCCAGGAATGAAGTACAAGCATTATTCGCCGAATGCAAAAGTTATACTATTTATCAACTGTGGTGATGGGCAGGAGGTGATTGCTCGGTATTTGAAGGAACACAATATCGACTTGGGTGAAACAAAAGTTGCCTTATTGAAATCCAAGCAGTTTAAAGATTTCAATGGTATTGACGTGGTTAAAGAGTTGGGTAAAACTGGAGAAGACATTTCAAGGAATCTATTTAAGTTGTTGAGACAAGTGGATGAGGAAGATGAAGTGGATGTAATCTTTGTTGAAGGTGTGGATGAGACAAATGAAGGGTTAGCTATCATGAATAGGTTAAATAAGGCAGCTGTAGAGGTTGTAGAGGTATAAGAAACGTGCATTTTCAAAGGCTCTTGTAGGCTTATCTGAAAAGGGAAATTTTTTCGCCATAAAACTCGCGCGGACTTTAACGGCCGAAGAGAGTCATCACGGGGGGGCGGACGCAGACCAAATGAAAAAGGAAAATTAAAATAAAATAATCAACCAACACTGAACGGAGAGGTAGAAAGCTGTTACTCGAGAAAGCGAGATATGCGTTTCTGATGAAGCAGCGTTGGCTGTAATGAAGACCGACGGATGTAGAAAGCTCCCCCCTGTGCTACCGAATCATCGTGGGTATTTACGATTGTTTTTCTTCTCTCTCTCTCTTAGACAGAAGACACTTCTTTTTGTTTAGTTTGCTTCTATTTGGATTTCTTTTTTTTTTTTTTTTTTGTCTGTTCACTTTCAACGGCATTAAACTTCCACGTCTATTTTTTTCAAAACTACACTCAGAGTTATTTTTGCAACACGCTTTTATACACCCATTACACTCCTTAATCAGATTGATCACCCTTGTTTTTATAGATAGATTTACAATCCTGTACCTACCCACCTACATGAAAGAATGAGCAACCCATTTGACATTGACCCAAATCAAGTGAAACTTCCCATCAAGGCATACACGCCATCACTAAAGTTTTGTTCGAAATCGGTTGAAGAAACAGCTTTGGAACTAGCTACTGATCTAAAGATTGGCCTAAGCAACAACCAAGATGTTTTAAACCGTAGATCAATATATGGAGCAAACGAATTGAATAGTGATGATGATGAAAGTTTAGTATGGAAGTTTATTTCCTCGTTTTATCAAGATCCATTGATATTGTTATTGATTGGATCAGCTGTGATTAGTTTTTGGATGGGTAATAGAGACGATGCCATTAGTATATCTTTGGCAATCACGATTGTGGTTACGGTAGGGTTTGTTCAGGAATATAGATCGGAAAAATCATTAGAGGCATTGAACAAGTTGGTTCCTGCCGAGGCCAAGTTGACGAGAAATGGTAATACATCGCACGTGCTAGCATCAACTGTTGTGCCAGGAGATTTGGTGCATTTTTCTCAAGGTGATAGAATACCAGCTGATGTGAGACTAACAGAGGCGGTGTATTTAACTATTGATGAGAGTAACTTGACTGGGGAGAATAGACCAGTGAAAAAGACTACTGATGAGGTTACCACGAGGGAGCCGCCAGTGAATGAGAGAAGTGATATTGCTTTTATGGGTACATTGGTAAGAGATGGCCATGGAAGTGGTATTGTTGTTGGTGTAGGAGCACAAACTGTATTTGGTACAGTTTTTGAAATGATGAGTGAAATTGAAAAGCCAAAGACTCCATTGCAACAAGCAATGGATAAATTGGGTAAAGAATTGAGTATATTCAGTTTCATCGTTATTGGTTTGATTTGTCTTATTGGTATATTCCAAGGAAGGTCATGGCTTGATATGTTTCAAATTTCTGTTTCTTTAGCCGTAGCGGCAATCCCTGAAGGTCTTCCTATAATTGTCACAGTCACATTGGCATTGGGAGTATTGCGAATGGCTAAACAAAAGGCAATTGTCAAGAGATTACCCAGTGTAGAGACCTTGGGTTCAGTTAATGTTATTTGTTCAGACAAGACTGGTACATTGACTCAGAATCACATGACGGTGACCAAGATATGGACTGCTGACTTCAAAGGCAGTTTCAATACCCCATTCCTTGTTGTTGAAAGACTTGATGATAATGCTTTGCATCACCAATTGACTGATAATATGAAAAAGGTATTGGAGTGTGGAAACATATGTAATAATGCTCGATATTCTACTGAAAGTGAGAAATATGTTGGAAATGCCAGTGATATTGCTTTGCTCGAATGTTTGCCCCATTTTGGACTCGAAGATATTCGTGGGCAAAGAGAAAGGGTTTATGAGTTGCCATTTTCGTCTGCGAAAAAGTATATGGCTGTTTGTGTGCATAGTGGAGATATGAATAAAGCTGAGACGTTGGCAAAGGGAGCCACTGAAAAGATCTTGGCTCATTGTAGTAGGTACTATGATGAGCATGGACAAGAGAAACCAATCACTGGCGCCATAAAGGAACTCATTCATGAAAAATCGAAAGTTTTGGCTCATGATGGGTTACGAGTGTTGGCATTTGCTCATAATAATAAGAAATTTATCAATGAAAAGGATGAAAATAGTGAGCCTCAGGAATTGGTTTTCTGTGGATTGATTGGTATGAAGGATCCACCTAGGCCCAATGTTGGTAAATCGATTTCCATGTTGATGAAAGGTGGCGTCCATGTTATTATGATTACTGGGGATTCCCCATCCACGGCCATGAATATTGCCAAACAAATAGGTATGCCTATAACTGGGGATCGGTCGGTGATGACTGGTGATCAAATTGATAACCTTAAAGAAGGCACTCTTAGTGAAGCTATTCATGATGTATCGGTATTTGCCAGAACCACACCAGAACATAAAGTGAAAATCGTCAAGGCATTACAGCGAAGAGGTGATATTGTTGCCATGACAGGGGATGGTGTGAATGATGCACCAGCGTTGAAGTTGGCAGATATTGGTGTTGCTATGGGTAAGAATGGGACTGATGTTGCTAAAGAGGCTGCAGATATGGTTTTAACTGATGATGATTTTAGTACCATATTGAGTGCCATTGAAGAAGGGAAAGGAATATTCAATAATATTCAAAATTTTATTACATTTCAGTTGAGTACCAGTATTGCTGCATTGACATTGATTGCATTGAGTACATTTTTTGGATTGCCTAATCCATTGAATGCAATGCAGATCCTTTGGATTAATATCTTGATGGATGGGCCACCAGCTCAATCATTAGGAGTGGAGCCAGTTGATCATGAAGTGATGAATAAACCACCAAGGAAACGTAATGATAAGATCCTCACCAACCATTTAATCAAACGTGTGTTGCAATCAGCAGCAATCATCATTATTGGTACATTGTACATTTTTGTCAAGGAAATGAAGGATGGGGTTATTACAGCTAGAGACACCACAATGACATTCACATGCTTTGTATTATTTGACATGTTTAATGCGTTATCATGTCGTCATTATTCGAAATCGATATTCACCATGGGCATGACGAATCAAATGTTTAATGTTGCCGTTGTTGGATCATTAATTGGACAATTGTGTGCTGTATATGTACCATTTTTCCAAGGGATTTTCCAAACTGAAGCATTGAGTTTGGGAGATATTTTACGTTTGATGTTGTTGACTAGTTCAGTATTCATTGCTGATGAAGTGAGGAAATATTTTGTTAGAAGGAGGACAATAACTACTAATAATTATAATTATGGTGTATAGAGAGAAGATATAGTTACCTTTTTTTTATTTAAATTGTGACACGATTGAGTATAAAGTCTTGTTGACTTTACTATGTTCCTCTTGTTGTAAACGAGCAATTATATCATTTGGAGTCCAGTATTTTGTCTCATAAGTTTCAATCTGCTTGGCAACATTGACAAATCGTTGATACATGGATCCATATCGATCAATCAATTTTTGATCTAATTTGGGAATCTTTGAGTTTTGAAGGAGATAGTCAGCACCAGTATTGTGGAAAATGTTTACAATTATGCCGACAAGATCAAATAGTTTGCTCATTTGATTGTTGTGTTTCATAGCTAGCTCGGATAAATTGACTGCGTTGGTGCAAAGTTGCTTAGTTTTAGCTCGAAGATGGTACTTGATTGGATTCGTTTCAATATCGTGGCATAGGTGGTATAACCAATCAAATTGGAAATCCGTGGGGTCAATAGTGATTAATTTTGCATATTTGAATTTCAACGCAAGTTGATCGACTGCTTTATAAAGAAGGGCGTATTTCGACGTGCCACTAGGGAATCGAGCATATACATTCAAACACAACTCCTCACTAGGGTCAGGAAAATTGGCAAAATCTTGTTTCAATTGTGGCGAGATGTCGATATTGGGCACTTTTAATTTATACAAGATGCCCTTGATGTTTCCCCAATGTACACAACTTTTCAATGCCACTAATACATCAAGTGAAGTTAACGCTTCGTGGCCAAAGTAATCTTCAATGTATTTTTTCATATATTCACCTTCCAATTTGGTGCCAATGTGGTGATCAGTATGAAGGAAATTTAACTTTGCACAAACTAATAAATTTATTCCCCAAGTGAGGTGTTGCTGTGTAATGGGGTACTGTTTCACATACGCATCAGCTTCAGACTGAACCACTCTAGGGTCATATTTCGCATTTTTGATGTGTATAATACTCGAGTTTTCCTCTTCATACCAATGATTCTTTTCCAATTCTTGAGCCAAGCCAAGGATAGTACAACAAAATTGTGGATGAGTAGTGAGAATGTCACCTATGTTTAACAATATAGAGAATGCCGAGTAAAAAGAAAGTTTCAAATCGAGATCTTCTGGACATATAACCAAATGTTTATCTTCTTGTCGTATACGTTGGAAGGAATTATTGACGAAACGGTATTTGCGACCCTTTTTGTTGTATTCGACTTTGGCTAGGTTGTCAATTTCTTCAAGAATATGGTCGGAGTAGAAGATGAGTGCCTCTGATGTGGACACGGGTGTAGATATGTCTATTTGGGTTGTCATGGTTGAAGAGAAGAGATCAAATGTGGTGTTATTTTATTTTGTTTGTTTACCTTTTTTTTTTTTTGTTTTTGACGCGATGTCGCGAAATTGGCGACACTAATGGGAGGAGCTTATGGGTGCAGACTATTCACAGACGGGATAGAGATGTTGAGTGGAGGGAGAGAAATCCTTTCACGGGTAAGCCATTGTCGATAAATTAAGTAACTACTGAACTACTAGGTATCCAGAACTGATTAAGAGAACAACTGATAGCAAGAGATTAAAACGCTATGTCTGGGAAATATATATCTATAAGGAGCTCATAGAATCCAGTATGACTTTCATTTTATTATCAAATGTAAACACGGTGCTAATAGGTTGTAATTCTTTTGCTTCCTTTTTCTTAGAAAGTGATAGATCTATAAGATCATGAAATTTGCAGCAAAACGATGCAAAAAAGGGAAATCGATCATGTACACAATACAAGGCGAACTAGTATATAGACCAAAGTAGTGTTACAGAAGAGAGCGATTTGGGTACGTAAAATTTACATTCATCCAACATCTTGTCACGGGCCCAACTTCAACTACAGGACACCTCAATAGAAACAAATATAAACATGTCAACCAGAAACAGAAAATTGATCAAATTGTTCAACGTACTAAATCTCGTTTTCCTTTTCGTGCCGTTCCATTACACGGACATTTTTGGAAAAGAGAAAACTTTTCACTCGAGAAAAGAAGAAGACATGAAAATTTCAGTACAACTGAATGAACCCCTTGTGCATGAAAACTCATAACCATAGTATCGTATCATGAAACGAGAGGTTTCTTCTACAGACACGACAAGTATGTGTGCTAGGCTATTTGTCAAAATTTCATGTCTGCATAAAGAGTGCTGCTGTGCTTTGTGGATGTTTAGTTTTTTGACAGGTGTCAAAAATTAAAAAAAAAAATTAAATTTTTACAAATAGAGCAGACACAAGAACGCAACACTTTGTAACTGTACACAGTTTGTAAGAAGCTCAATACAATAGAAAACAAACTATTGTTACCAAGAGTGAGCAAATTTTGACCTTCCGCAAATAGACTTGACAGCAATTCCAATAACAATTGATTGTTTGATGAGCCGAGGTACCTTAGTAATGGCGATGACATACAAAATTTTTATTGTTTTCTGGATAATCGGAATCGGGTTCAACGCACGGGCCGATAATTCGATTTTTTTTGGAGACATTGAAAAAGAATACAGTAATTTTAAAATAACCGTTCCATGGTACAAGACATTCTTAAAGGACTTCGAGAGGAGTTTTCTGTACGACTGTAAAGATTTCTTGTTCAAAAGAGAGAGAGAGGCCGATATCGCCGTTTAGTAGTATGAAAGGGTATTACATCCGAAATAGGAAATAATCGCGAATCCTTTAAATTAATTTTTGTGGAGACTAAATTACTTGGCACACACAAGAAATACAATCTAGCTTTTCTTTTGACAGAGAGAGTGAGTGACACATTCTATACATTGTTTGTATTCTTGGCCACTTGTTTATGTAATGTGACGTAGGTCGGGTTCTTCACTCTGCACATACGGTGGTCGTAGTAGTAGCGGTAGCCTTTGTGTTTCCTTTCCCATTGGCGTTTCAGTTAGCAACAAGCGTAGTAGGCGAAAAACAAAAGGAAGAAGAGAACGTTTTAAAGTATCATAACCATACTTTTTCTCTCTCTAACGTTAAAGTGTCAAGTACACGAATAGGGGGAAGAGAGAGAATTTCAGTTTAGTTTCAAATGTACATTACGTCTGTAACGGTGTTAATTTCTTGAACTAAAGCAGAATGTCAATACCCAGCTAAATTGAAATTAAATCAAAAGCCCCCTCTATTAATTTTATGTTTACCAGGCTTAAGACGGTGAATTTATGGGCTATGATTCATTGAACAATGCTCAATTGACAAATGACAGTAACAGGAAACACAATTTGAATGACCCCTATAAAATATGTGGGTTTGTCTCCTCAAAACAATGCCAAGGCAAAGTGGCAAAAAAGGGAATCATGTCATCCCTATTGTCAATTTTTTTAAAAATTAGTGTTGAATTTACTAAAATCCTAACCCTATTAAACGCCACGATAATATCTTTTTCATACCTCTTTACTTGGCATGAGACGCTCCTTTTTTTTTCTGTTCTCTGTTCTCTGTTCTCTCTTGCTTGGGGTCTTAGCCAACTAGATGCGTTTTGGGGGTGTTCTGGAAGTTGAGAAAGCTTTTGGGATAACTCTAATGCAACTTTTCCTCAATTGCTAGTTTGCATTTAGGATTGACTGTGTAATAACACAATACTTTTATAAAGGGTAGTGTACATGTGGAGTAATTTAAAGTTTTATTTTTTTTATTTTTTTTTTTTTTCAAATACCGAAATTAAGTCAATAGTAGATCTTCTATAACACAAACCCAAACAATGTAGAATTTCAGACACAGAAATTATATATATATGTATGCAGACAGAAAAATAACAATACAATAGAGTGAATAGTCTGACACTTTTTTGTTTTTTATTCCTTATTCTCCTAACACAAAATACAAAATAAGCATAACAGATTTTGTGGTGTAATAATATTGGGGATGTATTATATTTCTTGCAGATCTTGAAATCCAAGAGATTTTTCTAAAGTTTGAATAAAAAAATATCGAATCGTGTCATTCAATTGATCGAGTCTAGCTAGGCCATTGGTTAGACCTTAGGAAGGGATACACTTATGATAAGATAGTGTTAGGGAGTTTAAAAAACGAATTTTTTTTTTTTTTAAAACAATAGGATTTTCAAAGTTGACCCCTTTTTTTTTATATATACATATATTCAATACGTAAAGGACACTTATTTGCTCATTGTTTTCTTAGTGGTTTTAGTGGTTTGTTTGTTTGTATGTTTGTTTACTTTTTCTATTATTATCACATAGAGTGGCATTGGTTTATCGTTGGGTATTGTTATTGTAGTTGTTGATGTTTTGATTGACGTATGAAATGGAATGATTTTATTTTTTTTTCTTAGCGTATGACTCAAACTAAAGTACACAAAACTAGAATATTGTTTCGTTATTGTGTAATACGGGCATAAGACGGCAGTAACATGTCCGTATTTGTTATACCTTAACCCCGAATAACCACAATAATATTATACACCTCTGTCAATCACAATTGGCTTTTACTTGAAGGAGGAGGCTCAGTTTTAGGTCAGTGTGTACTGAACGAAAAACTGCTCGGTCTTGGCTGTTATTTTTTATAACTCACACTGTTTTTGCATACAATATTTTGAAGCTAGCGAGGCATGTCTGTGCTTTAACAGAAAACGAGTGTTCTCTCTCTCTGATATGCTGCTTACACAAAAGACTAATTTAATGCTGTACACTGCATCACAGTTTTTTATTAACCTATTTCGTAAATGCAACAGAAGCTAAATAAATCTTTTGAAGCTTAGTATTTTATACCCCCCCCCCAATAGTTCCCCCCAAAATAGAAGTTCACCACGAATGATTATTCCAAGAGTAGAAAGGCACTTTTATGATTGGTTTGTGGATATATGCACGTCATTGCCTTCATGAACTCAAAGCCCTTTTTAATGTCCTTATTTTTTTTTTTTCTTGGTGTGCTTGAGATTAGCCCTTTTTGGGTTTTGCCGAGGATATGTCTCCATTTTCTTAGTTTACTCTCTCTCTTTGTGGTGTAGAAATTGTATTTTAGTTATTGATGGATTGCATCAGTATGCGTGTTTTAGATGTCTGCACGTGTGACACATTATGATCACTAACGCGTGGGCAGTGAGAAAAGACGTTGATCATACGTTGTGCTAGTGTTTAGAAGTTGGTTGATCTTGAAAGTTCAACCTGGTAAGTTGTTCAATTAAAAATGGTGGTGTTCTTTTGTATGACGTTCAAATGTGGAATGGTTTACGATGAAAGAGAAAAGTGTCAGTGCGAATCGAAAAACAAAAAAAAAAAATAATAATAATTTTAATTTATTTAATTTACTTTTTTTTTATTTTTTTTGTTGGGAAATACATAGAAAATTATTCAGGAACCAACTCAGCAAACAATAAAGCAAAAAAAATCACACACACACACACACAAACACAATAGCAATAATGTACAGAACACCCGATAGATGCGTGACACATGCTCGATGGTAGACACCTTCTCTCTTAAAAATGCTACCTCCCCCCGCTCCGTCCCTAAGTGTATCTATCTTCAGATTCAAACTTAAAATGTCATTCGGCATTCCCCCATTCTAAGCCACCCTTTGTTATCTTAACCAATGACACATCTCTAACGATTATTATTATTCTAAAAAAAAGCCTTTTTGAATTTTACTCTCTCTCTCTCTCTATTGTTTTAAAATGAGCATATTTTGAATTACCCCATTTAGAAATTAGAGAGATCTCTTTTAGTTCGTATTTGAAATTTTCAAACACTAACCAAAGTTACACAAATCCCGGTATCTATGGCGTAACCGGGCTTTGCAGAGAAACGATCGGGAAGATTACCTAAGCGCATCAACCTCCTTTTAGACAGAACTGTCATAGTCAAAAGGACCCACGAAAACAACACAGAGTTTGAGTTTGACAAACACTCATTAATGTACAGAGAACAATGGCCTACCGGAAGAATTATGCTTTCTTTTTGGCTCATGCAAAGATCTTCCTCTTGTCTTCTCCGAAACATGGCTTAGCTATTTAGAAGATTTCTTTGTGACCCCAATGAGGTGAAAGTTAAGCCCGACTGCAATAAGCACATGGAAACAACAATAGAAGTGACATCACACATCACCGGTGATCCACAGTTTCTGTCACATAACAAATCTGTTTTCCTTTTTTTTATGTCTGCAGTAGGGTGCTTAGATTGTGCATATAACTTTTTTTTTTTTCGTATTTTTGTTTTGCTATATCTGCAGAGAAAAGGGAGAAACATTTGAAGCATATGTATTACGGATAGGATGTAAAAATATTGCGGATGGGAAGCACACATGATAGTGATTTCTGAAAGAACAAAGTCGATGTACTAGCTGATAAGTTGATATCTCATATCTGACATATTGTTGCCTATCGCTGTTAGGATTACCCTTTTTTTTTTTTTTTTTCAGGACAAACAAGGGACAATGTACTATCTTATTCCAGTCCAACGGAAACAAACGTAACGGGTGCTAAGTAATATATGAATGTAGTGTAGTGCATACCACCAAGACATTTGTTACTTTTTGAAGATCGCGTGCTTTAAAAGCCCTGTCATGTCATGTCATGTCATGTCATGTTATATGCTCCTTTCTGTCATGTCATGTCATGTCATGATGATTTTCTTAAATTACACAAAACGGGAACCAAGTTTCTTGGCCACAAAATCTGTCTACAGAAAAATCTATTGATCCCCCATTCTCCCCCAAATCTAGCTCCCATATAGAGAAGAAACAATGAGTCATAAAGGAGTGTGTATAAGTTACTGAGTTACGAGATCAGGAAATAGACCTTTTTGACATATCCATAAGCAAAGCGTGTTCAGTTTTTTTGAAAGTGTATGGGATCCATTTAGAGGGATATACAATTTGCACGATATATTTCATGATGGATTCCAGCTGCTGACGCATTTGTCCAGAACCAATGGGTTAATCAAGCTGAGTCGAGGAATTGGGACAATTGGTTGATACTATTTGCTCATCTTGGTTGTTGAGGGCAAATGCACCCAGTCAATGCAAGAAGTTCAACAGTACATCAAATCACAAGATCAAAGGTTTCTGTTCTGAATGTATAGCAACGTCAAACCGCCATCTTTAACCAATTCCTCAAATACTCAGTTTCTAGTAAAGTAAACCCCTCTTTAAAGGAAAACTTCAATTTCTGCTCTCAGTCGATACTCCAACTTGTACTCCATACATCTCAATAACATTAGATGGAGGGGAATCATCGCCCATCATTCGTAAAGTGCATACACCAGAAAGCAACCATATCCGTGAAAAAGGAATTGCAACACTACCCATGAAGGATGCTCCTCGTGAGTGCTTTAATCACGAACAAAGTATCAGACAGGAGGCACTTAGTTCACATTGGGTTAACTCAGTAGTTTTGATCTCCTTTATCTCCCTCATAGAAGGCAGCAACAAAGCAAGTTCAACTGTGAAGACCAAAAAACAATCAAAACATAAATTTTCTCCATTATGGTAACAAGCACCAGCAAAGTAAAGCCAGTGGAGAAGAAACAAATCCCAATTGAAGGAGTACTGTTCACCCTTTATCAGGTTCTTCTTTCAATCATATATTTGGTCTATAAAAGGGAGGGAGCTAAACCTCGCTCTTTTCAAATTTTTGGGAAGGCAGTCCTCATCTTTGATACTGAAAGTTGCACATAAATGAGACCGATATACTCCTCTTGTACCTCCAGGTATCCCCTCTTTGTGAAGCATAGTTAGTCCAATGATATAAACCATCAAGGGCTTTCAGAATGAAGCAGGAACGAAACACATCATCCAAAATACATCTCTGCAACCAATCAATGCCCCAAATTGAGTCCAGTTCAAACTTGATCACCAAAAAACTAATCCCAATCTTAAACAATTTCTCCCTCTGAGACTGGGACAGTCTTCTTGCATTTCCAAGTCAAATTGGCTCCAGTTCCGTTCAATGCCCCTCCTTGTTCTTTTTCAAATCTCAACTTCGTAGGCTTCTTCTGTTGTAATAGTTCTTGAAATGCCATTTCAAGTACCAGAATTCATATTCCTACTTCTTTGCCCTTTTTCAGCTCCCAATTTATCCAAAGTATACACAACAACAGTGTCTTGACTCCAAAAAAACAACAGCTGAAGTTTTGTAAAGGTAACTTTTGTCGTATCCCCTCTTTTTTTTAACAATAAAGTGGATATGAGCTGGTCCATACGGATGTCTGTTAATTTTTTTTTTCCCGGCAGGTCCACCACGAAGAATTGGGTATGGTACAGGTCTGGTACAATTTGAGAATAAAAGCTTCCATCATCATTGGGTTTGGTAATATTTCTCATATCTGGATGATGCTTTGCATATTGTGTGTCATACAGCCCCATTCAGTGTCAACAATCGCCTTCCACAAAACAGGCATTGGCAAGTTCAACCTTGCAGCCGCTTTCCCCGACCTCCCAAGTTTATCATTTTTTCATTTGGTGTAGTCTCCAGGTACAGCTTGGATCAACACTCCATTTCTCTGCTTGATATTCGCAGGTTTTAAAGTGATTGAGTAGATATATATTACCAAAGTAAATTTTGTTTTTTTTATTTCCTCAGCGCAGGTTAATTTTTGTTTTTACAAAGACATACACGTGACAATTTCGTGCAAGTCACGTGGAAATCAATGCAACGTTACATTAAATGAGCTTTTAAAAGAGGATATCAAAAATGAAGAAGAGGAAGAAGATGAAGAAGAAGAGGAATTACAATAAATTAAAAAGAAATGAAACAATCACATTAAAAACTATAAAAAGAACTATAAAACAAACCTATAAATGTTTCAATGCCTTCAACTTTCTTCTCCTAGCATTAATAAACCAATTACTCAATTGTTGTTGATTCAACCCAGTTGCCATCATCAACTGATTCTTCTCACAAGCCGAGGGATATGGATGATTCACATGGTCCCTCAACCACCTCAAGAGCACATAAGTAACCTCCTTTGGGAGGTTATTACGTGTTTTCCTCTTGGTGGTGGTTGCAGCTTGAGAGGAAAGCAGTTGATGATGGAATAGCATTTGATCTTGATTATATGGAATGTATGACATTGACCGTGACATTGGAGGTGGAGCAACAGCAGTGTAGTTGTTGTAGTGAAACTGCTGCTGCTGTGATGGTTGGGGTTGAAAATATGCATAATTGTATTGTGGTTGAATTTGAGGTTGTTGTTGTTGTTGTTGTTGTTGTTGTTGTTGTACCTGGAATTGCTCCATATGTAAAATAGTTGATATTGGTGGAAGTTGGATTGATGTCCTATGTTTTGACATATTTTCTTGGTTATCAATACTTGTGTTTTCCATTTTAACGTAGTTTCCGCTTGATTTTCGGGTATTTTGTCTTTTGTCTTTGAAGAATGTTTATGAATATGGCGTTTTAGGCTTCCAAAATTTTTGACAGGCTACTTTTGTTGACGTATTTATATAAAGACTACTGTTTGAAGTACTACAGAAGCCAAGCCATTTGTGTCTCTTCTTTGAACTAGCATTGTGTCTAATAATATTTTACTCATACAAACATTACACAAGATACACACACTAACTAAGCAGGATAGACACAATTGTAAAAAAAACACAAGAAAAAAAACAAAGAGAAACTACTTCTGCATTAAACGCAGACACAAGAAGCATATTAGTACAGACAGACACTTTTTTTATTGCCTAGAGGGTCTGTTGTTTTTTAGTGTCACTTGAAAACCAGTGTAACTCTACTGATGCACAATGCACAGCCACTTGTACTTCCTTTGCCCTAATCCCTAACACCGAATATCATCACACACACCAAGAGAATATACAGTAGATCTACAATAATAGTAATACAAGAAAGTAGTAGTGTCTAGATATTATTTTTTACGGTCTTAGGAAGAGCCCCTCTTTATTATTACTATTGTACGTTTGGCAAAAAACGGATCAGTTTTGAGGATTTCTCTCAAAACGCCTTCGTTAGTGGTATGCGTAGAAGCTGAGATGGTATAGACAACAGTTGAAAGAAAGCACTACTGTACCTAACCAGATGGTAGTGGTTGTCCCCACAACGTCCTCCTCTCTCTCTCTGTCTGTGTGTCAAAGATCTGATGATGTTATTATATATAATACGATTATTATCTAACATTTGGTGCACCAGAAAACTTATAATCTTTTCTTTGTATTAGAAAATACATCCTATCTCCTATCAAGCCCGTATTATATTAGTTACTGCGAAAGTAAAGTGCGTGTGAAGAGTGTCGTGCTAGAGCTATGATTTAATATCACCTTATTTTTTTTATTAGCTTATGGGAGAGGGTCAATTCTTGGCTGTTTGAACTTTCAACTTTCTAGTCTTTCTATCGACAGAAGAACACTATTTTCGCTGGCACAATTCTTCAGTAATAACTACCTGAGGAGGTTCTAGTAGACTCATACCATGAACTTTTGAACCTACGGATTATGTACAGCTTTCTTGGGAAGCTGGTGTAAAGCCAATGACATTTGAACATATAATAATAATAATAATAATAATAATAATAGAGATCTGTGTCTGAAAAAGTGTGTCATTTATTTTTTTTTGTTTTCTTTTTCTTTGACACATATATTAGACATAGATCCCTTTTTATTATTTATATGCAGACACAACAGAAGAGAAAAATAAAAAAAAAAGAAAAGAAAAGAATTTAATTTATTTTTTTAATTTATATTTAATTTATTTTTATTTAAAAAAAAAAAAAGAAAGTTTAAGTTGACTGGCAGATACGACAGATCACCCACTCTCTCTTTTTTGTGTATGTATATTTTAAGTTTTTACGTAATTCTTAACTAATTAATACACATGACACCAAAAAACAATACTCTAAAAAAAGCAAGTACTACTCATTATTCAGTCATTCAAATTTGACATCATAGACTATAAGTAAGTAAGTAAGTAGTTAACATTAGCACCGTCGTTCAGTGCAAATAATCACAAAGCATCTCTTCTTCCTGCTCAACACTATTCTCCAATGTATTTTCTTTTTTCCCGTATCTCTCTCTCTCCTATGTTTTTTGTTCCTGAAACGGAGTGCAAGTACTGCATATAAGGCTGTCTCTTTTATTGTTTTCTTATTGTTTTTTTCAAACCCCGAAATTCATACGGCGTTAGGCAAGTCCTGTCTAAAATCCTTACATACTTAACACAATTATATATTTAGATAAGATATATATAAACATAAACATAAACATAAAACATAAAACATAAAACATATGATATAGGACGTAAACGACACAGAGACAAAAAGAGAATAAAAAGAACAAAATCGCAGATCTTTAAGTCAAGAGATGTGGGGAGATATAATACTACAAAGAGAGAAAAAGAATGAAAAAAAAATACATATGATTGATTCCCCACCTCCACTCCCACTCCCATTGTTCTTTTCAATCACTTACTCTAAAGTTATCGTCAGTTAAAGTTGTGTTTACTTGATTTAAACGAAGCGAGGAAAACAAATTACCATTGAATCTAGACTCGTTACTTTTAAACTGAGTTGCACAGAATGACCCATCTTATTGTTTTACTTGTTGAGTCATTCAAACTCCGAATATTTAACGATGAACAAGTCGTCGACAATTTAAACAAGAGCACACCTAACTTTTCTGTATAATAACTCAACGCAAGTAACTCAATACATAAATCAATACACAATTATGAAAGGCGGCGTCTTCTTACAAAATTATCAGTCTTTTCTTTCTTTTTCTGATATGAAAAGATCGTCGGTTTCTCTTGCCAAACAAATCTTTCGTTATCAAAAGTAAAACGTTTCATTCACATTTCCTTTCACCTTAACTTGATTATGTGTCTCAATTATATCAACTCAAAAACTCAAATTTACAGCAATGTTCAATGGCAAACCTTCTCCCCCCCCACAAACACAAAGTAGTAAAATAAATCACTGAACGCCATTTACATTCATCCCTCGTGTTTACTTTTTCTATACATCAATTATTATTCTCTACCATCCCTATTGTAGTTTTACTTACCAACCAACCGTTTTCAATACGACAGTTTCTGTCTCTCTCTCTCTCTCTCTCTCTCTCTCTCTCTCTCTATGCGTTTATATTCACCTCTTCCCCACCTCTTTGACTTATAAAGGCTGCAAAAAAAAATAAGAAAATGAAAAAATGAAAAAAAAAAAACAATAAACAAATTATAAAGTAACTGTACTCTTCTCGCTGCATGTAACCCCTCTCTTTTGCCATACTTGTAGCTCGCATTCGTATATTCTTGTTACATCAAAGATTGGTGTAATACAACAAATCGTGTAAAGGAAAGAATAAGAGAGAAATGTTTGATCTGCAAGAGATCCCTTTTTGTTCTTTTTTTTTTCATAATACCACAAGGCGGTTACTGCTGGACAAGTATAAGAGAGGAAAATCTATTTAAACTTTATCTCTTTTGTGTACTTGATGTCTTTCATTGCATAATTAACCTCCTTGCAACTTTATACGAGATCCTTTTTTTTTTTCTTTTTCTTCTTCCCCACTTTATTACTTCGACGACCGATTTTGAACTTTTCTTTTTTTGCAACAAAACCTTTCTTTTGCATAATCCCACAAAGCAGACACAGTCTTTTTTAACGTGATGGGTACTATCTGCCATTACTAGACTACGTTCTACACTATTAGTAAATCATCTGTTTACTACTACACTTTTTGTCTGAAATTGATTCCAATTTTTCGTATTATTAATATTGAAGAAATCATCTTGTAGAAATGAGTATTCCTCAAAGAATGTTGTTCATAGTATAATTATTAACGCTAGAACATATATATCTGTAAGTACTAACTCCCTCAAAAAGGGGACAATAGCTCTTATCCAAATACAGCCAATGTACAGTATCCCTTTATGCATTACAATACTTTGCAAATGTTAAAACCAAACATCCAACACCTCGTAATTATACAGCTCGTCTACTTTCTTTTCCAAAAAAACACTATAATGTGTGCTCCTAAACCTTAATACCTACATCCTAACTATAATGTGTGCTCCTAAACAGTAGTACCTACATCCTAACCCATCTTGAACCCATTCAACACAAAATCGCATACACAGTTCCTCCGCAGCACCACGCCTGTATCTTCTCCCTCTCTTCTACTTGCCTTTAACTTCTCTGCACGTCTTTCTAAAAGTGCTGTAGTACGTTTAAACTTTCTTCAGTTTTAGTGTAAACTAGATCTCCAGGGTTGACACACAAACGTAAATAGATACTAACGATCTACACATTTCCGGTACTCTACACAAAAGGGAAAACACCTGTGTCTTTGATTTCTATTTACGAGATCCATTCTCACTTTGACATAAACAAGAAGCCAATTGAGTACTGCTATTGCACAATGTTGCCACCCTCTACACCAACTCAAATGTGCTCCCTCCCTTACAACTTCTCATTAAGCAATCTTTCAAATTGTAATTTATCCCACTTCACATACTTTACCCGATTCTTGGTAAAATCCGAGTTCCCATACTTATCATACAATTTGAAATAAGCATTCAAAATCATCTTCTTCACTTCAGTTCCAAGAAAGCTTCGTAAACTAGCATCACCAAAATCAAGAGCACAATAATTCGCCAATGCTTCTTCAAAGGAATCGTTAAATTTCTTAAATAGCTCTTTCACCTGTTCTTTTTCCTTGTTTGATAGGTTTGTAGCTTGGCCTCCACCGGTACCGATGGATGTGTTTGGGTTTATTGAACCACCACCGCCACCACCACCTGCTTGCGTAGCAATAAGTGTCATTCTCTCAATGATAATGTATGATGCATAACTCCAATCTTCAAGGAAGAGTTTAAGGAACCTATTTTTCAACTTGTTGATACGTTCTTGCCCGTTAGATCCAAGGATACGGAATAGTTCTTGTGATCGATTGATAATTTGTTCTGCAAAGTACAAGTTTCGTAATAGGATAAAACCTTGGCTTGATTTCTTGATTGTATGTTCTCCATGTGGATTCTTTAAACCAATTTCAATGTTAATCATTACACAATCGAGGATATCGGCAAAATATGAAGATAATAGAAATTCTGACGATTTATCATCAAATGTTGTGTTTGTAATGATTGAGTTGAACACGGTAATGTATTGTAAAGGTGGTTCCAGAAGCCAATCCCCTGGCTTCCTTGTTTGAATTAGCCTCAATAATGGTTGTTTAAATTCACACATTCTTCGAGCCAAGTTGATTGAGCTGGTGGATACTTGAACTGTAGTCACTTGATTAAACTGAGTGAGACTTTGTACTTGAGACTCAATTGATCGAATACAATGAGGGAATATTGATGATCCAATGGACACAAACTGATCAAGAATCTTACCAAACGATGCACTCTTGACCACATACCTATGACTCAATTGATAATCCATTCGAAGTAAATTGTCAATAATTTCCAATAAAGTTAAACTGTTGTCAGTAGACAAGTTGGTACTCAATCTAGTAGCTAATGATTGCATCACTTGATTATATTCACGTATGGCATACTCGGCAATCAAACCAATCAAGTTTGGTGGTAGTGAACACTGTTTCAAAACGGCCACCTCATCTTTCAACACATTATCAACAGCATCAGTAAACTGATTATAACCCCTCAACCCTTTTTCAAAAGGACCTTCAATCTTTGTTGGTTGTAATTGCATTTCCGCCAGTTTCAAGTACTGAACAATCTTTGCTCCACGTTTGTCAACAAATTTATTAACCACATGTTGTTCTTTACCTTGTTGGTTGAAATACTCAAAAATCACCTTCACTTCATGTTTCTTTTCCATCATTTTATCCGTATCCAAGTTAAGCACCGAGTCGACGTAATTTTGCACCTTCAATTCACTTCGTTCAATCACATTTTGAAAATTGTATAATATCCCTTTAAACTGTTTGAATCTAGGTTTAATTCGATTGTACAACTCTTGCGATTGATTCAATGTATTGACATACTTCATTAACCCAAGTACTTCAATACTGTTATTCAAAGCATTTTCAAAATTGTTAATCTGTGATACACTTTGGCTCACTTCGGAAAGGAAATCTAGTCCAGCTTCAACTTCCTTCTTGGCGGTGGTCAATTTGTTAACTTGTCCAATCACGGGTTTGATTGTGGCATGAGCAGTTTGTGATTTCTTGGAGATTTTCGTGAGTGATTGATTAATGTTTTCAAAAAGGGCTTTAGATTTGATTAGGTTTTGATTGAGTACGGCAACGTCAGCCTCATCTACGTCAACCTTGTATGCCATTGGAATGGTTGTCTCTGTTGTCTCTGTTGACATATTTTTATTTTTATTTTCTGCTTCTTTTTCTTTTCTTTTCTTCTTCTGAGTCACAACAGTCACCCATGAGTAAAGACGACGTTGCCCAGCTTTGCCTGCAACTCCAAGAAGCTACCAAGCTTAAACGTAATGGTAAATGTATAAAATTCACCAATAACGTTCACAACACCACCACCGCCATCGATTCATGGAAATTTCTTGATTTCGATTATGGGAAAGAGAAAGTTCCATTGCCGATACAAGCTAGAGGGTTATTCACTATCAATAACGAGTCGATAGTAGTTCGTGGGTATGACAAGTTTTTCAATGTTGGCGAAAAGAGTTTCACCAAGGAGGAGGAGTTGCAAAAGACCACTACTGGGCCTTACGATGTTACGCTTAAAGAGAATGGATGTATTATATTCATTAGTGGATTGAGTAGTGGTGATATTGTTGTGTGTTCTAAGCACTCAACTGGGGTACGAGATGACAATACGAGGAACCATGCACTTGAAGGTGAAGCTCAATTACGTCAACAATTGGGCGATGAGCGTGTTGGCAAACTAGCTCGATACTTGTATGAGAACAATTTGACTGCGGTGACAGAACTATGTGATGATGAGTTTGAAGAACATGTGTTACCTTACCCCAAGGATAAATCAGGTCTCTACCTACACGGATTGAATTACAACACCATCAAGTTTCAAACGGTTCCTATTGGTGATGTGATTAAATTTGCTCACGAATGGGGGTTTAAAACCATTGAGTACCTCCTGTTTGACAATGTTGATAAGCTTTTTTCCTTCCTTCATAAATGCAGTGAAACAGGCACCTACAACGGCCGTGAAGTTGAAGGATTTGTCATTCGATGTAAACGAAATGGTGATGACTTCTTCTTCAAGTACAAATTTGAAGAACCATACTTGTTGTATAGACAATTTCGTGAGGTAACAAGACAAATGTTGAGTGGAACACCAGCTCATTCGATAAGAATAAAGAAAAACAAGTACATCACTAAAAAATATCTTGAATTTGCTGAAAAGTTGTTTACCGAAAAGCCAGAGTTGAAGGAGGCTTTCCAACAAGGTCATGGCATCATTCATGTACGTCAGTTGTTTCTACAGGATCTACATGAAACTAATGGTATGAATTTACTTTCAATTGATGCTAAACTCACTGAAGAGATGAAGGGGTTGAACTTGGACGAGGAAACGCAAAAGTTTCTTCTTGTTTCAGTTTCAACACTTGGTTGCGGCAAGACAACTGTGTTTAACACCCTTCACTCCCTTTTTCCCGATTGGGTCCATATTCAAAATGACAATGTTGGAAAGAAAGCTAAAGTGAAAATTACCGATTTAGCTTTAAAGGCATTGGATAATTACCCAGTGGTTATATTTGATCGAAACAATTCTGAATACAGAGAAAGGAAACAGATATTCAACACCGTTGCCGAAAAGAGACATCTTTACTTGGATGACAAGATTGACATCAAATATATCGGTATCAACTTTGTTCCCAGCATAAGTCAAGATGAGCTTTGGAGAATTACCTATGACAGGGTTAAGAAAAGAGGTGATAATCATCAGCTGTTGAAAGCTGCTTCCGATGAAGAGTTGACAACTAAAGTCATGAAGGGATTTATGTCGCGATTCCAACCAGTCAACACTGAACGTCTTCCAGATTCCCAATTTGATCTTGTGATTAATTTAAAGTTGAATAAAGATTCATCCTTGGAGAATGTAAAGATTATCATTGATGAGTTGTCGAAGGCGTATCCTCAGTTGATAGAAACCAAACCCACAGATGAGCAAATTGAAGCTAAATTTAGAGAAAGTTTGCAATACAAGCCGACCTTTACCAAAGACATGACAAATAAAAAAAAAGATCCAACGTACTACGGAATTGCAATTCACCATCAAAACATATTAGATTTGCTTGACCAGCTTGAGAATTCTGAGTATAACAAGTTGAAGGAGGAGAAATTAGTTCAAGAATCGTTTCACGTCACTCTAGCTCACATCGCAAGTGCTAAAGGTGCCAATAAAGCCAAATGGAAACACATTAAATCCACACTAGGCAAAGGTGATGGTAAAGATGGGAAAAACCTCCTTGCATTCCACGCCAAGGTGAAACTCATTCAATTTGTAATCAACAGGGGTAAACTTATTTGCCTCAAATGTGAAATCTTATCAATCCATGACAAGAATAATGACGTGGTTGATATTGAGCCTGTAAATAGACATCTGCATATAACCATTGGCTGTTTTCCTCCCACAAAACCAGTGGAATCAAACGCCACTTTAGAGGAGCTATACGGGAATGATGTGGGCGTGAAACCGGATGGGGTGTACAAAGTTGGTGATGATACCATCGAGGTAAAGAATTTGGATACGCCTGTGATATTGGAGAATCAAAAACTATTTGTATATTATTAGACCCCATTATAGAGAGAATATTCGCGCAAAAAAAGAAACGCCACTTTCTTCTTCACACAACTACTTATATGTTCCAATCTATCAAATCATACATTGCCGGTTTCTGGCCAGGTCCAGTTTCCCCTGAATTGAAAAAATCAGTCGAATCAACCATTGAATCAAGCAAAATTTTAGTCTACTCAAAGACCTATTGTCCATATTGCACAGCAACTAAAGACTTATTAAACAAGTATGGTGTCGATTACAAGTTGATTGAATTGAATACAACGTCCGATGGTGGTGACGTTCAACGTGCTTTACATGAGATTAGTGGACAAAGAACCGTGCCAAACATTTTCATCAACGGTAAACATATTGGTGGTAATTCTGATTTACAAGCGTTGGAGAGTAGAGGACAATTGAAGGATTTGCTTGCAGTGTAATAGACATAGAATAAACAACCTTACCTTAGTGTATCTTTCAACGTTTCTACTGCCCATAGGTGAAACTTTACAAATATCTGATCATCATTCGTTAACTCGATTAGCGACTTAGGTCGAGCCATGGATCTTCTTAAATACCTCTCATTATCAACCATCGACCCACTGCTCAGTCGATGTAACTTTGCATTAGTCTGTGACACCCTCTGCTGTATCAAATCGATAAACTCACTCATATATAATGTCAATATATCCCAATTTTGCAATAAATCAGATTCCGAATCACACACCATCATTAAACTATACTTCCTCTCTTGACCTCTAGCATTGATATCATACAATTTGAAAATCTTATTCAAACAGTAGCCATAAATAGCATCACCGAAAAACATTGGTTTAACAATATCGGAAACAGTTTCCACAGATAATGACTTCATCATTAGTTTCTTTAATGCGGCGTATCGTTTCTGCGAGGTTGGATAAGCTGTGGAGATGAATATCTTTGAGTCTGAGTTTGTAATTAGATTGGCGGCATTATCAGGAAGAATCAATTGACATGATGCACATACACCCTGATTCGAACTTGATGAGTGGATATACTCCTGTTTCTTATCTTCAATTGTCACTTGAGTACAAACGATAATTTGTGGACCATGTAGTTCACAGAAATGACTCAAACATAGCATGAAATTTGGCATCGAGTCATGAGGCTGCTTTGTTTAGGAGCTTGGTTCTCCAACTTTCTTTTTTCTTTTTCGTCACCAGAAAAATTGAAGCTCTAAACAAACTGACTTCTTTTTCATCACTCGTTGCGTTGTACAGGAAGAGAACACGATCGACAGGTAGACATGAAGGAAAGTAGCTGAACTGGACTTGGCACCTACAGATGAGTTGAGAATGTATACTTGAAGCCATTCGATTGACCACAGTGAGGACGTCATCAGTCATAGGGATTTCAAGAATAATGTGATGTATGTTTGGAGGACTCCACGATGACGGACTTAACTATAAACGTCTCCATTATGACGGAATTAACGCCACTGTGATAGCTTAATTCATGTGTGCTAATACAGTTGAGCTTTGATAGAGAAATTTGGTCCATCAAGATCGGCATAAATCGTCGCATTCTAGAAGCAGCGTTGCTTGTGAGATTCCATTAAGGGCAACTTCAAGGCTATCTGATTTGCTGTCAAAGGTTTTACAATTGATTCGTAAGTTGGCATTGAAAGATCTATTCGTTGGTGTTGCATTGCATTCGGGTCTGATACAGTCTTGAGAAAAGTTGGCACGAGAAGAACATTGGCAAACAAAGGTCAAGCACGCGATGTTGTTACTATTCAGGAGTTTGAGCATTATGAAAGTGTATTGTTTTATTTACACTTGCCCTTGCAATTTCATTTACATTTACATTTGCACTTGCACTTGCACTTGCACGTGTCCACCACAGACTGAGAACGTAGCCAAAGGCGGAAGAAAAACTTGCAAGGATGCTTCTACACACAGATACACTTACTCCATGTGTTTAGGTGGTTACGTGTCTATCAGGAGGTGTTTATGCCCTCAATAACTATGTGTGACACGGGATTATCAAATTTGCAGAGATATACTCAGGGGAACCACTGGACTACACCTTAGTTACAGAGACAGAGCTGGTTTATGATCTACTATGCTGCTCGGTGGCCGCTTCTTCTACAAGCAGAGTCAAATTTCAGAAATCAATAAAATTGTGCCGTTTTCAACCGGTTCACTAAACGACCACACAAAGCCTTCCCCCCTTCTCTCACTACGAATCCACTTTTCAAATAGAAGGATATGCATATAGTATTTCTCTCTTAGACCCATGCTTTACATAAAAATTACTCCTTGCAGGAATCAAAATCAAATTCGTTTTTCTTTTTTTTTTTTTTTCTTCAACTTTTCTCTCTTTTTTCTTTTCCCAAGTTTTCCCTGGATATCAACAACAAGAGTTGGGTGGTCACATAACTGGTGAATGGTAATAAACTGAATGGTGTCGAGGAATAAAAGTCGGAGTCATTCCGCACACTCACTCAATGGGAGTTCGACTTCGCTGCTGGTGTCAACATCTACCAAGAATGGGTCAGGAAGCAAGAAACGAAAGTCAACAAGTCCGAGTGAAAGTAATGGCAAGAGAAAGTCGTCACGGTTGGCAAAATTGGAAAAGGAGAGCACTCCCAAGCTAGCTGCTAGTCCACACTTGAAAAAGAAGGGGAGAACGGAAGTGATATCTGACAGCGAGGCGTCTTCAAATTCGTCTTTTCTAGATACCAAATTCACCGAACCGGAACTTGCACCACCAACACCAAGCTACACAGGTCTACCGTTGGAAGAGTTTCCCTCGGCAAAGATAAAGAAGGAGTCGCTTTGGCCACCGAAGCTAAGGCGACCCAAGGGTAAGGGTCACGAGACACGAGATGTTTCCTTAGCTCCTGAAATTGACGAGATTCGACGAATCAAAACGGAACAACTTTATAGATCACAGTTGAAAACGCCAGCTACTCGAGATGTTACCAGTGAAAGTGAGATTAGAACATCTATATCACCTACGCCACGAGCGAAACCGACAAAGCTCAAATTAACTCTACAAACTCCAAAACAAACGAGTAAAAGAACCGACAAAACCACACCAAAAAATGCACTCAAAAAATTAAAATTTACGTCACCAAAGAAATTGCCTAGCACAAAGTTACTTGCACCGAATACCAAAATAAAAAACGGAACCCTCCATGAAGAAGATACTCACAAGAATAACGATGATTTTTGTTTTGCCTGTGGCCGTCCAGGGATGTTTATTTGTTGTGAATCCTGTCCTAAATCGTTTCATTTCACCTGTTGTGATCCTCCGATAGAGGAGCCACCGGAGGATGATTGGTATTGTCATGAATGTTTTGCCAAGAGACACCCTGAATTGATACCAAATTGGAAAGATATAGGTATATTTGGGAAATTATTAAATGATTTGGAGGTGAGAAATCCCAAGGTGTTTCAACTTCCAAAGAACCTAAGAGATGATACATTTATTGGTGTGTACACTGGTGAAAATGGAGACTACGCTGACTTCACCGAAAAGGATGATATCCCCGTTAGTAAATGTAATGGACGACAGATACCTGGATTTAATAGAAACGAAGATTTGGAGATTGACAGCTTACACGACGAAAGTGGGAACCCATATTTGTGCCACAAGTGTGGAGAGTCAGGGCTAAATCATAGGACATTGATCAGATGTGACTATTGCCCCCTTGTATACCATATCGACTGTCTTGCATACCCAATGTTTGGACCCAAGACCATTGGGCATAAATGGAGGTGTCCAAATCATATAAAGGATCTACTACCAAGAGGATTGTTGGGGATGGAGAGGCCAGAGGAGTTGGACATTGCAATGTCTTTAATAATGATGCACAGCGATGAAAGATATAAGAACATAACCTTTAGTAAAGAGAAAAGAGATCTGATATAATACAAAGAAAACAGGTTAAATGTGTATTACTATATACAGATACATACATTATAATTTTCTCTATTTCTTGGCCGGTTTAAGTGGAAGCTTTGGAATTTCCTCCTCTGCCAACTTCCTGGCATTTGTAACTTTAATCAATTCGCTAAATATCTGATGTGGTGGCTTACTAGCACAATCAATCACCGAATTATTCTCCTCCGATTGGCCATGAATTTGCAATTTTAATGGTAATTTTGGTAAATCTTCTTCATTTTCAACGGTTACGTTAGTGACAGTGAATTGGACATCTGGATTATGGTATCTCAAAGTAGGTAATGACTCTTTCCAAAAATATCTGATTCCGTTAGCTGGTTTATAAACAAAGGGACGCTGTTGGTATACAAACAATTCAAGTTCCTTATACTTCGATGCATCAAATTTATAACTATTCTCTGGTTTTCCCCTTAAATTGTTGATCCTCTTGATCTGCTTGAGAAGGTTAGGATTGTACTTGTTCTTTGACGTTATTAGCATTTGCATAGACATCTTTGTAGTATGGAGTAAAGGTTGGTTTGGGAAAAAATTTTCAAAAGCTTTGATTTCACAAAAGTGGAAGCTTGAAGAGACGATTACAGTGATCAAGTCAAGGTCACAACTACAGTGATCAAGTCAAGGTCACAACTACAATGATATGATAACTGAGATGCTCAAGATAAATCACATTTCCATGCTTCTCATGAAGACTATATAAAGGATCCTAATTTTTTTTGGAATCTCAAAAATTGTGTTGCAAAAGTATCAATGTTCTTCACCACATATATACTCCTACGTTTGATATACTGGGTAAATTTTATCTTCAGACGGTTATCTGATCTAACAATTGGAACTGTTCTTGAACCCAAGTTTGATACTGCGTTGGTTACTGGTGGATGCTCTGGATTGGGAAAGGAATTTGTGTTGCAATTAGTACACAGAAAAGTTAAAGTGGTGGTCCTTGATATCGCAATTCCAAATGAAAAAGATAAAGTTGCTGGTGTTGCCTACTTCAAATGCGATGTGAGCAGACGAGATAAAGTGTTGGAGGTTCAAAAAGAGGTGGAACTGTCAATTGGAACTGTCACTATTTTAATTAACAATGCTGCAATTGCAACAGGGAAACCATTATTGGACTTATCATATCAAGAAATTGAAAGAACAATTCAAACGAATCTCATGTCAAGCTTCTACACAATCAAAGCTTATCTACCAAACATGATTTTGTTGGGGCGGGGATACATTGTTACAATAGCTTCGGTTTTAGGCTATATGTCACCTGCGAGGTTAAGTGCGTATGGAGCATCGAAATCAGGTCTCATCGCATTGCATGAGTCACTTACATATGAACTTGGGTCAACCACTTTCAGCTCCAATGGAATTAAAACATTACTTGTTTGTCCGGGACAAATTAGCACATCCATGTTCAAAGGAGTGAGAACACCGTCGCAGATATTTGCACCAGAGTTGGATCCGAAATTTGTAGCCTCATATGTTGTACTGGCCATAGAGCAAGGCAAACGAGGTGAAATCAAGTTGCCATTTTATGGCAAGTTTCTTCCATTATTCAGGGCATTTCCGTGGCCAATTGTTGCTTTAGCTCGTAAACTATCAGGAATTGATAAAAGCATGACAAATTTCAAAGCTAAGGTGTCTCGAGTTGCAAGTAGTGTATCATCAATCATTGGAATTTCAAGGAATGGATCTACTGATAACTCTCCTACACTTTTGAGAGGTTCGTTAACAGTATCTCCCCAAGCATCGATATCATTAAATATTGGAGAGGAGAGTAGAGCCACATGAGGGAGGGAGAGAAGCTTGCTTATTTAAGTAGATATCATATACATGCTTAACCTTAATAGCTCCTATGATCTGTAATCCCCATTTATTGTAACATACTCATGAGACAAATCACAAGTCCAGAAATCAGCACTTTGACCACCACCAGTCCCCAAATCTATTTCTACTACAAGATCCTCACTTTCCAATATTTTGGAAGCCCTCTCTTCATCAACCTTCTCCGGCTCTCCATTAACGAGCAAATTCAAGTCTTCACTTCCATCCACTGGAACAAACTTGACACTTGTTCTAGATGGGATAACCGAGTCACCACTAGAAACCTGGGCATACCCAATGGCACAGAGTATACGACCCCAATTAGCATCCTTTCCATACATTGCCGTCTTGAAAAGAGAGGAGTTTGCAACGCTTGATGCAATTGATTTAGCATCGTCGTATGATAAACTATCCTTGACTCTGATGGTGATAAATTTGGTGGCACCTTCACCATCACGAACAACTAATTGTGCCAATTGTTGAGCAAATTCGGTAATCTCCTTTTGTATTGCTGAAAATCTCTCTCCACTAGATGCATCAAGGTCGATCAATTCTCCACCCGCAGCACCATTTGCAATAGCTACGATTGTATCATTTGTTGACATATCTCCATCCACAGTGATACTATTAAATGATCTATCAACTGAATGTTTAAGAATCAGTTGTAATGCTGAGGGAGAAACAGGGGCATCAGTGACAAAGAAACCTAATAACGTTGCCATATTGGGGCAAATCATTCCAGCGCCTTTACATAACCCAGCTAAAGTGTATGTATCATTGTCGATGGTGAACTGCTTACTGACAAGCTTGGGAAAAGTATCAGTGGTGCATATAGCAGTGGCACAATTGATCCAATCTTGATGGGTATTGCCCAAGTGGCTCAATGCTAACTTTGGAATTCCAGATAGGATCTTGTCAATGGGTAAGTTATTTCCAATCACACCAGTCGACATCACCAATGTAGAACTTGGTTTGTTGCCGAGGATTGAATCTGTCACCAATGTCATATCTTTAGCATCCTTCATTCCTTGAGTTCCAGTCACGGCGTTGGCATTACCACTATTTACCACAATTGAGTTGATTCCTGAGCCTTTAGTTTCCTTGATGATCTGTTGTGACACTTGCACTGGCGCTGCCTTAAACTTATTCTTTGTAAATACAGCAGCAGCAGACGCATTCTTGCCATGAGTGTTGTGAAGAATGGCCAAGTCGAGTGATTTCCCATCTTTTTTAACTCCACAATGGATCCCACCAACAACGTATCCCTTTGGGTAGATTCCACTTTTTGGAACAAACCTCTCAGCCTTGGATGATAGAAGCCTGAATGGTACCCTTGTTATTCTGTTCATGCCTTCTTCGTTACATGAGTCAACGAAAATTTTCAAAGGTCCAATTCTAAGCGCGATAAAATGGATTTCCTAATCAGGACTTCGGAAAGAAAAAATTCTTTCGATTCATCACAACAAACATCGCAGTACAAGATGCTACTATGATACGAAGTATCATAAGAAGATCTCTCCAGAATGCTTTCTTCAATCGACTATGTTTCCAAAGAGGCATAGCAACGATTTCTCATGAAATAAACAAGTCAATTTTTGATCCTGAGAGATTTACCTTTCCAAAGAAAGAGCAAATAAAGTGGGATAATTTAGTGAATACGTACACACGTGTCCTCCTAACAAAGAATGTGTCATCTGCTTTCAAATATCTAATGGAGTTGGAAAAGTCTTACAATGAGTTGGATGATCAACTAAAGCGGCCACAAATATTGGAGCTTTTTCAAGTGGGTCTAAACCTGTATATCGACTCGGATATCAAACACAATTTTAAGGTGATCAATGATGTCATTCAAAGCTATTTGAAGTTGATCAGGCAGGTCTTACCAGGTGTTGACGATGATATACTACAACTGCATATCGACACGATATTGAAGAGTCTACTACATGCATACCAGATCGAGAGGATATTTTCTCTTCCAATACGGAGCGGATTTCATCAAATCGTGAAGGAGTTTCATGTCAACTTACAGCAGTTTTCAAAACGATTGAGCGATGATCATTTGAGCAGTAGTTTACTTGAGCTCAGCCCGGAGCCAATTAGCATAGAGCAGAGGACAGAGCGAGAAAATAGAGAAGCCATCCCAATTGACTCTTATTTGGATGATTTAGGTAATTTACATTTCGAAAAAGCCTGTCGGTATATCATGGAAAATAAATTTCACTGGAAAGGAACACCCATCTCGTCTGTATATGAATTCTATGATGAACTTCCACAGAATCAAAAGGACTCTTTCATACAAACCTATCTTGCCTTTAACAAAATTAAGCAATCAAGACTAGAGCAATTCACTCACAAGTTGATCAAAAGTCCGTCCAAGTTCCAAGCTGTATCAGAGCAAACTGCAAAGTTTGTCCTTCATCAACAGGAAGTGGTCACTGAATGGATAAATTCCACCTGTGACAAGATTGCATTATTGATTGTCGACTCTCCTAGCTCGGATGATGAAAAGGTACTTTATCAGTTTCGACAATTTATCAAGGTATTTCCATTAAACTCAATGGTGGGGAACATTATTTATAAACTAATTTCATCCGCGTATAAGGAGAAAGTCGGTGTTTTGGAGATCCTAAACAGTATGCGAGTAACGTTTAGGCGTGATATTACAATGATGAAGACTGAAAGCAAAGCTCAACTTTTTAAATTCATTTCAGATAACGACTTTGATAAATTTTCCAGCATTTTGATAAAGTGTGTGGTTGAGTCATGCAAACTCCCCAAAAAGCTAGCAAGTGATGATGATGCACCTGACCAATCTGCCTTCCTTCTTGACACGATTTATACATCTCCCATCAAATCCAAAACATTTATCAAGATCAACTCAGTGCTCTGCCAGGGCCTAACTTCGATTCCAATTGGTTCTGACTCGCATCATTTTCCATTATTGTGTCCACCCGAACCGTGGCTTGGTGTCAACAAGGGTGCATATTTGGAAAGAGCTACACCATTTCTCAGTGGTTTTGATCAATTACAACAAACGATATTAACGAATGCCCAGCATCAAGGTAAACTTGATTCAGCGTTCAAATGTCTTGATCAAATGGGTAAAACTGCTTGGTCAATCAATCCGGATATGTTGCAGGTGTTCAACAAGGTGATTAAATTACCGCAAGGCTTTCTTGACATTCCTCCGAAATCGATTGACAAACAGAACCGATCAAAACAGGAGGTTATCGATTTGAAAGGATTGAGACTGAATTTTGAAACTGTAAACATGTTGGCCAATGCATTTGGGGCCAATGGAGATATGTTGTATCATTGTTATGTGTTTGATTTTAGAGGAAGAGTGTATCCTTTATCGCCATTGACTCATTATGGTGGTGATTTGACACGATCGTTGTTTCAATTCTGGTATGGTCAACCGTTGGGAAGTGATGGATTTTATTGGATCAAGTATCAACTAATGTCAGTATTTGGCGGCAGTGGTACTGATTGTGAGCAATTTTTCAATGAAAATAAGCTGAATATTATTGATTCCGCAGTGGATCCATTACGTAATCGATGGTGGATGAAAGCAGATGAACCATTCTCAGCATTGTCCGTTTGTATTGAAATTAAGAAAATCTTGGAGTTTGTTGAGCAAGGTAAAGATGCAGTTGATGAGTATATATGTCGATTACCGATTCATCAAGATGGTTCATGTAATGGATTACAGCATTATGCCGCACTAGCTGCTGATGAAAAGGGCGGTAAAGCGGTCAACTTAGTCCCTATGGATTCTAAACAAGATGTTTATTCAACCGTGAGGGATATCGTTGAAGGAAAAATTATTGATGATGTAAAGTATAACCTACCTGAACAAGACCGGGACCATGCTCAATTCTTATTGCTGATTCTAGATCGAAAATTGATTAAACGACCAGTCATGACGACTGTATATGGAGTTACCCTAGCTGGCGCAAGTCGGCAAATTTTGGAAAATGTTGAAAAAATCGTTTCTGATCATGATGAAAATCCATCCAAGCGTGGTTTATACAATGAATCAACAATTGATCAACTACGATTATTCAATTTGAAATCGACTATATACTTGGCAAGGAAGATTCTAACATCAATTGATGAGCTATTCTACAATGCTAAACAGATGGAAACTTGGTTAGTTGAGAATACAAGACGGATATTGACTGGATATAATGTCAAGACGTTGGATTATCTCCAACTGAAGGCTAATGCATCGTCATCGTTATCTTCCACTTCAGCCTACAAGGCATTGAATAACTGGTACAAGAGCCCGATTAGTTATACCCCAATTAGTTGGATATCCGCCTCGGGGTTCCCTGTGGTACAAACATATCGGAAAAGAAATCAACCGCATAGTGTAACTGGTGCACTAGGGTCAATTATGCAACTGAACTTCAGCAAGTTTGCACCTATGGATCGACGTAAGCATGAGTTGGCAATTGCTCCGAACTTTATTCATTCTTTGGATGCTAGTCATATGTGTATGACTTGCGATGCCTGTGCTGAAGATAATGATGGTGCTAGGTTGACATTTGCATCGATACATGATTCATATTGGACTCATGCAAACCAAGTTGATAAACTTTCGAAAATCTTGCGTCGGACTTTTGTTGAATTGCATTCATTTGACTATATGGAACACGTTCGTAACGACTTTGTCAACCAAGTGAAGCATTTACCTTTGTTCCAGTTGGTTTATTTTAACAAGTTGGAGTATCCAGATCTTTACACTAAATTGAAGTCAATGCGACTGGAGTATAAGGGAGAAAGAGCATGTGAGATGTTGAATTGTGAGTTGAGACAAGTTCATGAATTAGGACACGCACATCCTGTTAGTCAATTAATTGAAGAATACAAGCCAAAATTGTACCATATTGTTGGTAACAATATCTACAACTACACATCCGAAGTCAAACAATCTGACAAGGTAGTGATGGATAAATTACGTCGTAAACAGTTGGTTCCTGTTTTCGTTCCTGTACAAATACTTAACCTCCCTAAAAAGGGCACATTGGATATTAGACAAGTTATAGATAGTAAATACTTTTTCTCATAAGAAAAAAGCTGTAATGTTACTACTTGTTGATCATTTTCTCTAACTTTCCAAAGATCTTATCTCGATGTAAAGCCAATGGATCTTCAGCATCCGATTTGAAAAATTGGTTCCTTTTCAATTCATTGTCATCGTGATCTTCCTCGTCTTCATCATCTGCATCATCGAGCCCCATAAATCGTTCAACTTCAACATAATCAAAATACTCTTCCCCATTCCATCCAATTCCATCATGAGCTACATACTCTGTAGCTTCATGCGCAGCACCATCACCTCCATCATCATCACCAATGTTTAACTTATCAAACTCATCTTCAAACGAATTCAACTCTTGTAAACCCTCTGCATCTTCATCACTAGGATAATCATTTTGGTAAAAGCTTTCAGCATTGGAATCTTCATCGTCGGTCAATACACTTGGCTTCTTCATGTCATCGGCATCTTGCTGAGCCGAGTCAAATACATTCGAGTCATTGTTATCAGAATCATCATCGTTGAAGAATCGAATGTAACCGATTTGAGCCAGGGGGTGGTTGGCTGTAGTTAGTGGTTCGGCATCTGTTAATTGATACACATCGTAAACGTATTGGTTCTCGTCATCTTCTGCTTCATTAGAATCAATTGCGTTTTGAATTATTGTATCTCGCGATACAGGCTCTTCAACTGATTTTTCTTCCACATGACTTCCTCCTGTGTGGCCTCTTCTTTTCCTCTTTGTCTTACCCTTATCATCTCCTTTTGATACTAGGTCCTCAACCATGTTGAACAATTGGTCAGGTATATTTGCATCAGCAGCACCTTCGTAGTCAAAAGCACTTTGGCGTCGAGTCTCATCTGGTTGAATGATAAATCGTCGCTTGATATCTTGATTCTGTTTCATGTTCCCTTCCTCTCCCTCATTTTGAGGTATAGCAGCAGTACTTGCTGCTGCTTCTGCCAAGATTGTATGTAAAACAGATTCATCCAATTCTGCATCATTGCCAAATTCAGTCTTGGCTAATTTGAACATATAATTGAGCCTGTCATTGTCAATATTACTTCCACCAGCTAGCAGTTGCTGTTGTAGTTGTTGTTGTTGCTGCGGTTGTCCTTGTTGCAGTGGCGTTTGACTACGTGGTGTTGCCCCTGATGATGTGATTGGAGTTGATGGTTTTGATCTTTTGATACTGCGTGTATCCTCCAAAATTAAAGCTTGAAGGGGATCTTGACCTCTTTTTCTTTTGATTCTGAGAATACGTGGAGGCGGAGGCTGTGAAGTAGGCGCGAGTGGTGTTGTATCGTCTTTGTTCATGGTTTGTAATCTGGGGAAGAGATAAGATGATGCATTTGGTGAGACTCCCTTTTTTTTTCTGAGCACTAAAGTCGTAGAAAACGAACCGTAGTCCTTGCTCTACACATCAGAAGATCCCATTTACACTATATCCCTCTATTTAACTCTAGTTATTAATACTGGTATGAATATTAAACATGACTGCGGGAAATTGAGTAATTTCAGCCACTACATTACTTTCAACTCCAAAACTCATCAATATTCCTCTAATCACACCACAAGGGAACCAAAGATACACCTTTGATTTCTTTAAGGTATCATGATCAGCAACATTGCTCACCTCAAATCCACTGCCTCCGGTACTACTGCCTGCACTTCCACTACTAAACTGATTGATCAATTTATAGTTATTATCAATCAAAACAAACGTACCTCGATGATTAGTTCGTAAATTATCAATTTGTTTATTATAAAAACATTTCCAAACATCACGACAAATAAACTTCATTATATCTAAAATATCAATGATTTTCGTTGACGGGTTCTGATATAGTAACAATTCAGCAATTTTCATCCCAAGGTTGAAACCAAGTTGTTCAATGCGAATGGTGACATCGTCGGTGGGGAGTAGCGATGTGTCTAGTATATTGACTGTTCCTGGTAAATCATTGGCTATTGATGATAGTTGTGTGTCGATCCTGGTTTGATTGGGTGGAGGGGACTCACTATTGGAATCAGAAGAGGTAGATGATGCCGTGGAGGGTTTTATCTTGTCCTGTGGTTGGGTGGTTGACCTTGTTGATAGTGCTTTTGATACACGAATTGATGTGGGTACAATCTCTTGTAAAAGTAGTTCAAAGCTGGAGTAGCTTATCTGTGATTGATTTATCTCTTCTGTCATGGTGAAGGAAAACTAGTTTGTGATGAGAGAGCGCAATCAGTATTGGTTTGTCAAGCAAGGGCATTTTTTTGTTTTTTTTTTGGTTTTTTTGTTTTTTTACTTCCACAATCAAATTCGGTTCTTGACGCGTTTGCAAAAGGTGAGGAAAACTGTGAATTTGAAAGATGTTTGGCATGAGCTCTGACAGCTGTAGTGGCTAAGGAAGCATACGGTGTCTTTGTACAGCTGTTCAGGTTGCTGCAAGACAGGTTTGATGTGGGTATAAAGCTGTCTATGCTGTCTATGAGACAAGTAGATACCTCTTACCAAAGACAAAGTTCTGTTAGATCTAATTTTCAACAATTCCTTCCTTGTATCCTGTGTCATATGTCATCAACTTCTTTGTAAAAATCTCCACTTGGTTAAGGCTTTGGCTGAAGTTAAAGCAGGTAAGCTATACAATTCCAGTACTGGCCAAAGGACACGAACATGGCTCTGTAGATGATAGTTGGTACGAGTGGCACAGCCAGGATACCGAAAATGGCTTAGATATATCTCCATGCAAGTTACCATAAGCATAATTTGAAACATTCATTAGATTTATCATAAAATGAATGTCGATTAACATTTTAAGTTTGATTCTGAAGACACATACACTTACGAAGGGAGGAAGCATTTGCTGAAGACTTGTAGCGTAGCGACAGTAAAGACCGTAAGTTAGTGTTATTAAGCTAAGGAATATATAGATATAAACATAGAGGAAACGTATCTAAATATAAGGCAAATAGAGGAACTAGATATAGCTCCATTTGTGTCGTGTCGCGTATAATTCAGGGCACATACATGACATTAATTGATAACTAACTCTTCTTTTTTTGTGTCATCATAATTATATTCTGTTAGTGTATCTTGTGTAATGTTTTTTGCAGACACAATGCTAGTTCAAAGAAGAGACACAAATGGCTTGGCTTCTGTAGTACTTCAAACAGTAGTCTTTATATAAATACGTCAACAAAAGTAGCCTGTCAAAAATTTTGGAAGCCTAAAACGCCATATTCATAAACATTCTTCAAAGACAAAAGACAAAATACCCGAAAATCAAGCGGAAACTACGTTAAAATGGAAAACACAAGTATTGATAACCAAGAAAATATGTCAAAACATAGGACATCAATCCAACTTCCACCAATATCAACTATTTTACATATGGAGCAATTCCAGGTACAACAACAACAACAACAACAACAACAACAACAACCTCAAATTCAACCACAATACAATTATGCATATTTTCAACCCCAACCATCACAGCAGCAGCAGTTTCACTACAACAACTACACTGCTGTTGCTCCACCTCCAATGTCACGGTCAATGTCATACATTCCATATAATCAAGATCAAATGCTATTCCATCATCAACTGCTTTCCTCTCAAGCTGCAACCACCACCAAGAGGAAAACACGTAATAACCTCCCAAAGGAGGTTACTTATGTGCTCTTGAGGTGGTTGAGGGACCATGTGAATCATCCATATCCCTCGGCTTGTGAGAAGAATCAGTTGATGATGGCAACTGGGTTGAATCAACAACAATTGAGTAATTGGTTTATTAATGCTAGGAGAAGAAAGTTGAAGGCATTGAAACATTTATAGGTTTGTTTTATAGTTCTTTTTATAGTTTTTAATGTGATTGTTTCATTTCTTTTTAATTTATTGTAATTCCTCTTCTTCTTCATCTTCTTCCTCTTCTTCATTTTTGATATCCTCTTTTAAAAGCTCATTTAATGTAACGTTGCATTGATTTCCACGTGACTTGCACGAAATTGTCACGTGTATGTCTTTGTAAAAACAAAAATTAACCTGCGCTGAGGAAATAAAAAAAACAAAATTTACTTTGGTAATATATATCTACTCAATCACTTTAAAACCTGCGAATATCAAGCAGAGAAATGGAGTGTTGATCCAAGCTGTACCTGGAGACTACACCAAATGAAAAAATGATAAACTTGGGAGGTCGGGGAAAGCGGCTGCAAGGTTGAACTTGCCAATGCCTGTTTTGTGGAAGGCGATTGTTGACACTGAATGGGGCTGTATGACACACAATATGCAAAGCATCATCCAGATATGAGAAATATTACCAAACCCAATGATGATGGAAGCTTTTATTGTTCTACCAGACCTGTACCATACCCAATTCTTCGTGGTGGACCTGCCGGGAAAAAAAAAATTAACAGACATCCGTATGGACCAGCTCATATCCACTTTATTGTTAAAAAAAAGAGGGGATACGACAAGAGTGACCTTTAGGAAACTTCAGATGTTGTTTTTTGTAGTCAAGACGCTGTTGTTTTACACTTGGGATGAATTGGGAGCTGAAAAAGGGCAAAGAAGTACGAATATGAATCCTAGTACTGGTTACTTGAAATGGCATTTCAAGAACTATTACAACAGAAGAAGCCTACGAAGTTGAGATTTGAAAAAGAAGAAGGAGGGGCATTGACCAGAGTTGCAGCCAGTTTGACTTGGAAATGCAAGAAGACTGTCCCAGTCTCAGAGGGAGTAAGTGTTTAAGATTGGGATTAGTTTTTTGGTGATCAAGTTTGAACTGGACTCAATTTGGGGCATTGATTGGTTGCAGAGATGTATTTTGGATGATGTGTTTCGTTCCTGCTTCATTCTGAAAGCCCTTGATGGTTTATATCATTGGACTAACTATGCTTCACAAAGAGGGGATACCTGGAGGTACAAGAGGAGTATATCGGTCTCATTTATGTGCAACTTTCAGTATCAAAGATGAGGACTGCCTTCCCAAAAATTTGAAAAGAGCGAGGTTTAGCTCCCTCCCTTTTATAGACCAAATATATGATTGAAAGAAGAACCTGATAAAGGGTGAACAGTACTCCTTCAATTGGGATTTGTTTCTTCTCCACTGGCTTTACTTTGCTGGTGCTTGTTACCATAATGGAGAAAATTTATGTTTTGATTGTTTTTTGGTCTTCACAGTTGAACTTGCTTTGTTGCTGCCTTCTATGAGGGAGATAAAGGAGATCAAAAACTGCCGGGATAACCCAATGTGAACTAAGTGCCTCCTGTCTGATCCTTTGTTCGTGATTAAAGCACCCACGAGGCACTTCGTTCATGACTAGTGTTGCAATTCCTTGTTCACGAATATGATTGCTGGCTGGTGTATGTGCTTTACGAATGATGGGCGATGATTCCCCCTATCCAAAGTTATAGAAATCTATGGAGTACAAGTTGGAGTATCGACTGAGAGCAGAAATTGAAGTTTTCCTTTAAAGAGGGCTTTACTTTACTAGAAACTGAGTATTTGATTTGAGGAATTGGTTAATGATGGCGCTTTGACGTTGCTATACATTCAGAACAGAAACCTTTGATCTTGTGATTTGATGTACTGTTGAACTTCTTGCATTGACTGGGTGCGTTTGCCCTCAACAACCAAGTTGAGCAAATAGTATCAACTTATTGTCCCAATTCCTCGACTGATCTTGATTAACCCATTGGTTCTGGACAAATGCGTCAGCAGCTGGAATCCATCATGAAATATATCGTGCAAATTGTATATCCCTCTAAATGGATCCCATATACTTTCAAAAAAACTGAACACGCTTTGCTTATGGATATCTCAAAAATGTCTATTTCCTGATCTCGTAACTCAGTAACTTATACACACTCCTTTATTACTCATTGTTTCTATATACACACTACATCTATGGTCCAACAAACAAGCAAATAAAATTGGTCCTGGTTTCATAAAGTCGTGTAAATAAATCAAAACGGCTAAAGTTTGGTAAGTACACGTTTTATTTCTACTTTTTTTTCTGCATGACCTAAAAACTGGTTTGTTCGTTTTTGGTATAAAGTACACGTACTTTTTTCTATTCTTATTCACGTTAATTTTCAACTCAAACCTTATACAGGTCTTCCCAGTACACAAAATTACTCAAAAAGAAGCCCTATTTTTACAGGAAAAAGAGACTCGTAGATAGGAAATCAAGAGGTGACACACAGATGTATGCTCGGATACGAGAAGTATCATCGTATTCAATAGAGTGTTGAAAGAAAAAGCTACCCTCTTGTGCCCTTAGAAGCAGCCGTTTCACAAGAAGATAAAGCGCTATAGTGCTCTGTTGACTAATTACCTTGTCTAGCATGTAAATATAGGAATACAAAACAAGTAAAAGCTTAAAATGGGAGGTGTTGTTTGTTTGTTTTTTGAAGAGATTGCTCTAATAGCAAGCAAACAGGCTAGAAAAGGAAAAGGCTTACGGAGACAAAGAGAGAGAAAGTGGGTGGTAGGGTGATTAAATCTTGTAATTTAGAGCTAAGCTGATATTTAGTCTTACTCTATAGTGGTTGTTATACTCTTATCAACTCAAACTGGTATAAATTGAAGGTCGTGTACTTGTGGTAATATTATTTTCTGTTATGCTGTCTTTTGTCTGTTGTTTTCTATTTGTGTTAATAATCATATGCATTATATAAATTGTATAAACTTTTAATTATGTATGTTTGGATGTAGTTATAGAAACACGCTTTAGAAACAGTGACAAACCCAAAAGAACCAAAAAAATACAAAAAACAAAAAAGAAAAAGTACACACACATTAATCTTTTTACAACAGACATACCACATCAATAGCATACACACACAAGCATATACACATATTCACACTTCATATATAACCAGTTAGCAACTGTAACAGATAACACTTACTCACACAGACAAAATCAAGAAGAGAGAAAAAGCCAAAAGACACGAGCAACAAAAAGACAGACAGAAAAAACTACTGTCAAGGGGAGAGAGAGACGATAAATTAAACTCCACATTTATAACGACAGGCAAGAACCAATCTCACTAACTGCAACTACTCATTAGGTAGCCTGGGGTTATTACACACCTCTTGCTAATATTAATCAACAGTTGAAACAGTTCAAAACACTACAACCAAGCAAAGGAGATTATACTCGTCAAATTTAACTTCTATTTGGTTTCACGTTTTTCAAGCACTGACGACATCAAAGAGCTAGAGTACCCAGAGAGCTACTTATCTAATACCCCAATACACCAGTTGAAGGGAACAATTGTCCCACCAAGTTCAACTCATTCGTCACATTAAAAGCTACAACAGCACACGGTTCATAATCATCAACTTATTTTGACGCAGTCACCTCCATATTTCCCCATTTGAACTCATTTTATTCACTTTTGTATTATTCATTCACGTTATTCCCACTTTTTTCACCAGTATCAGCATCAGCATCAATGTCATCAGAAACTGTTAGCTATAATAACAATTTAAACGGTTCCAATAGCCAGTATAATAATATTGCATCATCAGCAACAGCAACAGCAGCCTCGTCATCATCACTCATGCCACAGGATAGTACCAATCTACCTCCTGGGTTGATTAACAATTCTTCATTGTATGGAAATCAGACACAATTTCCACTTTCACAACAACAGCAACAACAACAACAACAACAACCACATCATCCACTGCTACTGCTTTCTCATCTAGAACAATTCACTCAACCACATTTTCACCACCTGCATCATCAATCTTTACAATCGCCACCAGTTACTGGAATCTTGAAAATATCGAATCTACCTCGTGACCTCACAAGAAGAGAAGCCACTTTGATATTTGCTCTAGTCATTGATGAAGTGTTGAGTATTGACGTTAGTGATTATCAAATATTTGCCTTGTTTAAAAACTTTAATACTTGTATAACAACTGGGAAATTGTTGGATGGTCAACAAATATTTGGGCCTGAATATCCACCAATCAAGATTGAGTTTGATCATGGACTTCATTCATTGGATTCACCACAAGCGTTGGCCCAAACACAATCAGCATTTAGTGCAATGTCATTATCATCTTCAACTAATATTTCTCCGCCAAATAAGTTTAGCAATATTGCAAATTCTCAAGGTGGCAGTGGCTCAAATCAACTTTTAAACAACATAAATGCAACATCATCCAATTCACAGCCAGTTGCACCATTTGATGTCTTGCAAAAGCGGCAGTCACTGGGAAATATGAGATCCAGATTTGCATTTAGTGATCCCTTTTTGCAAGAGCAGCAGCAGCAGCAACAGCAGCAGCAACAACAGCAGCAACAACAACCACAGCAACCACAAAATAACTTCCAACCACCTCCACATAGACTTTCAGGATCTGGACCCCAGATAGGCTCAGGACATATGCAGGCACAGACTGCATCTAAATTCAATTTTCAACCTCAGATGCTATCCGATGGCTCATCACAACCTAATGGTTTAGGCTCATCGTCGGCGAATGGGTCATCAGGATCAAGGTCAAGTACTGGAGTAGGAGACTTTTCAGAGGCAACTGGTAAATCGATATTATTGATGGAGTCGCAGAATGATGCAAGAGATTATGATCAATTGGTGAGAGATCCTTGGAGTTCGAATCCAAATAATGGCACCTCCTTATCCGCTGTACAAAGTCCAACTGTGTATTCGAATCCTGATTGGAATAATTCAGCGGGAGCCACTAATACTGCATCCAATCTTACTTTACAACAACCACCTGACCGAAGAAGAACATCATCATCTTTTTTCAACCCGCAAATGCCACAAGAGCAGATGCAATTGTCATCACCTCCACATCGCGTAACAGGTCCCAATCAAACTCCACCACACGGACCCTCTGCATCTGGTTTAAGGTCAACATTGCAACAACAATCAAATAGTCTCAACCAACGGCCAGAGTATCCTACAGGAAAGGGCACCCAATCGTCGTCTCTGTATGTACAGGAACAGAAACCACCACCAGTTGGTAGTAAGACGTCACCAGCAGCTCTCGTTCATGCTAGTCCTTCAGCAGCAGCAGCAGCAGCAGCATCATCATCATCATCAACAACAAACAAATCGATGCCCACGTCAAAGGATATACCTGAGCTCTCGCTCTTGGCTAGGGTTCCACCTCCAGCAAATCCTGCTGACCAAAATCCCCCATGTAATACATTGTATGTTGGTAATTTACCGCCTGATGCAACTGAAGCTGAATTGCGTACATTGTTTGCTCCACAAAAGGGATTTAGAAGGTTATCATTTAGGACAAAGAATCTGACAAACAATAGTACGTCTGGATCTACTACATCAACAGGTGCAAATTCCAGTGGACATAATCATGGACCAATGTGTTTTGTTGAATTTGAGGATGTTGCCCATGCAACACGGGCATTGGCTGAGTTGTATGGACGAGCATTGCCTAGACCACATGCTGCGAACAACAGTAAAGGTGGTATTCGATTATCCTTTTCCAAGAATCCATTAGGAGTTAGAGGTCCAGGAAACGTGAGGAGAACATCCACTAATCCGAGTGGAGCCACCAGTAACAACACTACGTCTACGCAAGATGCATCACAGAAGCAATCCTCGTCAACTGCACCACTGCAAGCTGCCAATGGATCTACCAATGGAAACGGGTCTAATTATAGCTACTCCTACCTGAAATAAAGGGTGAGTTGTACTACATTTATTTTTACATTTTGTTTTATTACCTTTTTTTGTGTTACTTTTGTTTGTTTTTGCATTTATTTAAGGGGCATAGAGGGTCGTCAGATACTTCGCAACGCCCTTGGTTTCATATTTTTATTCTTTTTTTGTTTTTGTTGAAACTTTTTTTTTATATTTTGTATAAATTGTGTATTATGTATTATGTTATCGAGATTAAGTGAATGTAACTTTAAACTATATGATATAAAAGACTACTTCATCAACTTAATTAGGTCTTTAGGGTTAGCGTAAACTTGAGTCAACCATTTACTTTCTAGTAGATCGCTGGTGTTTATTCTTTCCATTGGTTGGGGGTTTAGGAGTTTTAAAATGTACTCTCTTGAATCGTAATGTAGACTCTTGAATAAGTTTAATGCGGAATTTGATCCAGTAGATGATGATGGAGATGGGTTTGATGAGGATACATTGGAGGAGGAGGAGGGGTTGGATGAGCCTTCCTTATGATGTAAACTGAGTGTAGATAGGTTGATTTGTGAATGACCAGTGCTTCGACTTCGACTTCGATTCATGGTGCTGTTGAAACTTGACTTGCGAAGATGTGGTGTACTGTTGGTGGCTGTTGACATTGGTCGTTGATTGGGTAAAGTGTTGGTGCCGCCTCCGCCGCTGCCTCCACCACCGGAACTGCTACCGCAATTAGCTCCCCCACATCGATTCAACTCCGCCAATAACGACTTCATTTGATTTTCTCCATGTGGATAACTCTGTACATACTTCAAAAACACCAAGTTTTTCGGATCTTGTAAATTCGCCAATGACCACGGCGACTTCATTAAATAAATGACGAAATAACAAATACCCAAACTCCATAAATCAAGCAATTTTAAATTCTGATACTCATGAGAAGAAACACAATATTGATTAACACTAAATTCATCCTGTTGCAACTGTACTTCAATATCAAACAACTCGGGAGCTTTAAAACTAGGAGTTCCCGAGATCAAGTAATGCGGAGTTTCTTTAAAACTTGCAGTGATGGCCTCGGGGTTATCAAGCTTGAAACTGTATCCGAAATCACTAATTTTAAGCACACCATCGTCGTCAATTAGGATATTTTCCGGCTTTAAATCGCGATGCACAATGTTGCGTGAATGAAGGAAATGGACACCACGCACAATTTGTTTGAATAGGGAGTCACGTAAGTTGCTTGAAATTTCAACTTGGAATCGTCTTGATTTGGATAGGAAATCGAGCAAGTCGCCACGAGGGTAAAATGGTAGGATTAGTGAGACTTCGTTTTCTAAACGTAACTGTGGTTCCCCTGGCTCCTCTTCCTCTTCTTGCTTCTCCTTTTGTTGATTCTCCTCTTGATTACGACTTCGATTATACCCATACACAATAGAAGCAAGATCCAACACAGGAATGATATTGCGACACGAACTAGCCAGTTTCACATTACAATATTCTCGCCAAACAGTTTCAAGATATTGGTGGTGTGGTTCTTCAGGTTTCTGCTTGATTCGTTTCAAAACTACTGGTTTTGTATGGTTGCAATCTGTGCCTTTAAAAATTATCCCATTGGCTCCTTCGTAGATTGGTTTTGAGGAGGTTTTGAAGTAGTCGCGGCCTACTACTGGGAGAGTTGATAGGTCGGGGAATGAATCTGGTAACGATGACTGTGGTTGCTGTGGTTGCTGTGGTTGCTGTGGTTGCTGTGGTTGCTGTGGTTGCTGCGGTGGTTGCTGTTGCTCCTGTTGAGTGTTGTTAACTTCATCTTTGTCACGGTTGTTGCCAGGAGACAACATACTCAGTATGATATTGCGTTGACTCAACATATCCTTGCTTTTGAAAATTGAGTATGGTTTGAATTGCTATGAATGTAGGATATGTGTAACAAGTAATGATTTCGAATCCTTTGTTACAGTCTCCTACCTATTCATCATTTGAATGAGAGGTAATAATAAGTAAAATGTGATCTCAAGTTAATCGTTGTTTTTTAAGTTGAACCCCAGAAGATAATTTTTTTTGAGATATTTTTCAGGAGAGATTTCGTTCTTTTTAAGCGCTAATAAAACAAGCGGAGCAAAGGAATTTAATTTATCAGATCATTCTTTTTAAAAAAACACAACCAACACAGTAGTTAGATAGTGTTAGAGTTATAATGGTTATGCTTTATGCGCTGAATGACCTTTAAGATGACGCTTGACTCCCCACCACTTCCCTCGCTATGTAAAACTTTCGAAAGCTGTAAATGTCTCGGACTTCTCTCGCCCCCATTCCTTTTGCTCGGTTTTACACCTGTTTTCTTTTTTTTCTTAGCCCCCTTGGTTTTGACGTTTGACAATTACAAGAAAAAAAACCACATGATATCTTGGGGTGCTAGAATATGGGGAGTGGAACTTGTGTAAGCAACCAGTTTCCAGCTTCTCTTATAGTCAACTCCTTTAACTTTCTTATTGCAACGTTTTGATCATTCCTTTGTGAATTCGAAGCGGGTTTATGCGGTGGAAGTGGCATAAGGTCAGGCGCTGCAAAAAGTGACACTGAAATTTGGACTTGGTTTGCTTCTTAAGACTTTAATATCGAGTGTAGTAGATAATGATGTAATGATAGAAGTCAGGGAGTTCTTTTGCGTTTATGTATTAATTTTTTGCAGCAAAATTACGCAAAATAATTGACTGTCGCATCAAGTAACTTTACTACAGCGAATAACTTCAGAGCTCCTGGTCCGACATAGAATCACTTACTGTGGAGATGACTGCTTAATTAGCTTTTGTCTTGGCCTAGATTATATTGTGTGCCTAGTTAACCTTCAATGAGAATCTTCCTATATACCCTTGCACAATTTAAAATTGAAATGCTCCTCCTACTCATCCTGATAACTTTTCTCACTGAACAGTACTATGCTGAGCGAATGCCTCTTTTCTTGTTGTCCCTCAGATATGTCCCCTTTGGTTTACTGAACAAACTGGTTTGAAGCGCATGTTATTTCAATTCCACAGGTTTTTTTCTCTTTGTTTTTCTAAATTAGTCAAATGGATTTCCTAATTGGGAACATAATTAACCCAAAACAGCCAATTGAGGTATTACACAAACACACACAACAATTGCATTTCCCACAAAGTACACAAAAGGAAACCAAATTGGTATATATGTGTCATGCACAAATGAAAAATTCAAAAGACACTTACGTCATTGAGCTTAATACAGCAGGGCTCAGTATACACACCACTCTTTTTCTCACAATGCCATGAGAGGGTATTTGTATTATGACACAATTCGTATATGCTTTGTATCTCCCGGATATAAAGCAGCTATACCCGTTGTAACAAACACGGGAGAGAGAAATGGTCTAGAAAGACGTTTCCAGAAGTCCGTCTCAACAGATGGCAAGAGATCATCTCTCTCCACCGTGCAACAATATGTCATACGTAAGTGATTTAGGCTTGAGTAGTTCAGCCTTGCTGTATTTCTTTTTTATTATTTTACGTCCCCTTCGAGACCTTTTTGCAGTGACCGACAGATTTAAACCTTTTTTTTCTTTTTTTTTTATTGCTTTTCCTATTAATCTCCGCATTTAACGTACTGGGCGCCGTGAAAAGTTAGAGAAAAGACCCAGTGATTCACATGGCCTTTGGTTGATTTTGCGCCTAGACTTTTTTGATTCTCCAAGACTGGTGGGAGAAAGGGATGATGAAAGAGCAAAAAAACTCAGCGCCCCGAATGCAAGGCAATTAATATGTACGTGATCAAATGTAACTACTTACTTCTTTACATATGCAACGGTTTAGATTGCTATGAATTGAATTTTTTTCGTTTGCAGCCTGCAGTAGTGTATTACTATTAATAGTTCTTTTCCGTAAGTTTACTTGATCTGGTTAATACGTCTATAGCTTATTGTTGCATATCATGGCTTTGCTTTGTAAAAAAAAAAAGGTCATTTGACTTTTTATTTTTGTGTATGTACACATTAATGAGCTGTATACTATTAGAGAAGAGAAGGGTGTACTCTTTGCCTCTAGAGTTGGGGTAGAGAGGAGTATTCAGTATGATATAGGACTGTATCTATAGAGTCTCTGCGCCCTAAGGTGAGTTCCCATTCGATTTGCCTGGACAGATATTAATAGAAGCAACATAAATAAAAAATATAAATAAAATAAAATAAATAAAAATAAAATATAAATTATATAAATTTGCTATTGCAGTAACAAAAGAAGATTTCATTTACGTTTTATAAGCAATATATATTTATACAGAATCATATTCTCATTTCTTTTCCTACAACGTTAATATCAATTGAACTTGCAACTGTTTACAAAGAGTATAACAATCACACCCCTTTGTTTATTTTATTCTACAGCAATTATAACACTTTACCAATAGCAATTGACAAAACAACTACATTTCCCCAATGAGAGCGTTTACCATAGTTCCCATATTTTTCCTTTTAGGTTCTGCCTTGTTGTTGATTCTCACAGTTATCAATGGTGCTGGAACCTCATCTATACTTGGTAAATTCTATTGGTCACAAACTGACACTTCTGGGATACAAGGAGCTCCATTTAGTACCACCAGATGGACATTTTATCGAACTTGTGGAGTAAGAGATGGCCATAACGCCGACTGTGTTAAATCAAAAGCAGCTTACCCATATTCACCAAAGGATAATTTTGGCTCTGAGAATGGATTGCCTGAAACTTTTATTAGTTCAAGAAATACCTATTATTATTTGAGTCGTATTGGTTGGGCTTTTATCCTTGTTGGATTATTCTTTACTGTTGTTGCTTTAGTTGTGGTTCCATTGAATTTCTGTTTGGCAATTGGTGGTGTATTGGCTGCAGTTTCAACATTTTTGGCATTTTTGTTTGTCATTGCTGCAGCTTGTCTCATTACTGCCGCTCATGTCAAGGGAAGAAATGCATTTAACAAAGCTGGCCACTCATCTAAAATTGGTGCCAAGGCATTTGGTATCTTGTGGGCTGCCGTTGCTTGTTTATTGATTACCTTTGTCACTACCATCATATCAGCTCTTGGTACTAGAAGATCAAATAGAAGAAGATCAGGAGTTGCTGGTGAATCTGCATATGCTGCTAGAGACACTAATGCTTATGCTAAAGAAAGTGATGGTGATTATGCTCAAGCCAATTATGATGAAGGTGCTAATAGAGGATTCTCTGGTGTGGGAGCTACTACACCTGGTGTTGCTGGAGCCGGTGTCCATGATGAACCAATTTCTGATGCCTCAAAGTTTAGATTCTTTAGAGTCAAGAGAGCCAAACCTGAAGAGATTTGAGGAAGGTAACAGGCACAAATATGTTTAAACTTGATGGTAAAACTGATACAGTTCACCCACAATGCAGAATGCACATATTCCACAATTGCTATACATTGAAAAAGCTAGCTTAAGTTTCCAGTTATCGTTGTCGTTGGTCGTTGTTTTTTTTTTCTTCATTAATTCTTCGTTGTTTTTATTCCCCTTTTTTTATACCATTTTTTAATTTAATTAATAATTTTCCTATTCATGGGAACCGTGACTTTGTAGGCCACTGAGAGTTGCGTTGTACGGGTATAGAGTAGTGTCCGCTCACTGGGTGTATTTTGTGTCGGTGCCTACTGTACAGCTCACTCCAGATGTGCTTTGGAAGTTGAGCATAACAGAGAAAGAAGTACCTATCATTGTATCTTATAGTTTCCTTCAGTCCTCTTTTGACTGTTTCTTTAACTGCTCGTAAATTTAAAGTTTTGCCTTTCGTAAATTTTGTTATGCAGAAAAACAAAGCGCAAAATAATTAAGCGTTTAGATATTACGAGAATTGTAATTTCCTTAAATAGGTTCATATCAGCCACCAAAACCCTTTCTGACACAAGCCGAAAGGCTAAGAGAAGACTATGGATCCTTAATGAACCTTTTTTCTTCCCTTATTGTTCTATTTCCCTTCTTTCCTTCCTTCGGTTGTTCTTTTCTTCTTTTTTTTTCCTTCCCCTCAATTTTCCCCATTTTTTTTGTTCCTCGTTGCCACAAATACAAAAAAAAGTTTCTACTAGAAACAACGCCTGTGAATGCTGAGATGGAGGGATTCAAGTGTAGTAATCTTCGATTCAGTAAAGACAAAAGCAGAAATGATATATCTGATCCGTAGCTTAAAGCTCTCTCTTAGTTGACGTAAAGATGTAGAGAAGTCCCCATCAAACCCTTTTCTTATTTTTTGCAACTCAGTATATACGTAAACAAAGTCTATACACAAATACAGAAAAGTCACAACTAATCTCAACTAATCTCAGTTTTTTCTATTCCTTTTTGATTTCCACCACCATCAGTGAAAGAAGGGAAACTCCATCATGTCATCTTTTGATACCAGAAACATGCTTGATTTTCAGTTTCATGAAGATTTACTCCCACAATTACATTCCCAATATCAAAGTTTAGACAGTTGCAATCATAACAAGAATGAAGACAACGAGAGCATCAGCACCGAATCAGCTCTCAACTGGGACGACCATCCACAGCATAATCTCAATCAAAGAAGATCTAGTCAGCAACTCAGTTATTCACGATTGTTGTTATCAGATATATTGAATTACGACATTCATGCTGCTATTGAGCAAGATCACGAGCAGACAAAAGCAAAGTACTTGCATCGAAAGTCATCCTTTAATAAAGCCCCCCTGGAAGATCATCCACCATTGTTGATTAAACATAAACGAAATGATTTTCTTATTGATTTTGAAGGCGATGAACATGAATTGGGTAATCTAGTTGATGAGGAGAGAGGACCGAGTCCAGCTGAATCGAATGTCAATTTAGTCTCAGAACAGTCATTTTTAACAACCACTTCACATTCAGCTCATGATGAATTGTTGCGTATTTTCCAAGATGTAAAAGAGGATACTCCTTATGATGCATATGATGATTATGATAATGATTTTGACGCCACTTCTTCCAATACTGTCTCCCCTGAATCATGCATGAATGGGTATATGCAATTTGTTATTGATTCATCCCAAGTTCCATCGACATATGATTTTAGCGAAGCGATGAATTCAAGCAACCGCACAGAGGATGACAGTTTACCCACAAGTCCAAAACAAGAACTAACTCATGACCAAGTGATTCGATTATTTGAAGAAACATGCAAGGAAATTGATGAATGGAAACTGGATTTTGAATCAAGTCGAGTAAGATTGCATCCAATTAGAATAATCAATGGGTACTCCAGCGGGTTCAATACTATTACAAATGGGAAATTTAGTCCTGGAGATACAGGACTCTCACCAGTTGATGAAACGTTGAAAGCTAGTCCGAATCATGTTGATAACGAGGATAAGTTAACACCACCACCACTTTTCGCCAATGACTCCTTTGATGATTATGATGAGGAGCCTGATTACACACACGAGGTTTCCATTCCTCCCTTTATCAAAGGGCTGAATGTTAAAAGATCGTCTTCGGTTAGCTCTTTAAGGTCTGATCAGTCACATTTATCCTTTAACCAAGCACAGCTAAACATCAGCTCAACATCAAGCTCCCCTTTAAACAATTCATCTGGCACTTCAACTTCTGGGAAACGTCGCAACAAGTTCAAATTGAGCAGTACCAGCAGTCAAAAGAGTTTGCAAAAAAACTTGTTTAGAACCAGCTCCTCGATACCAAAGATTGATTTCAGTCACATGTCAATAGAGTCTATTCCTGATGTCGAATACTCCAAACTGTTGTCTTCAAAATCACCCAAAGTCCCCAGTGTTCCCCATTGTTCTCAATTGCTTGATAAACTAATTGCTCCCCTTTTTGATGACGAGAAATGTCTGATTCAACGAACATTGTACCTTCGTAACAATTTTGATCTAATTTTTGCCCAACAAGGTCCACCAGAGTATAATCTTTCCTATAACATCAACTTCAAAAAGACATCATATGAAGCACAGTTTATCTTGACTAAGGTTGACGACAAGTATGGTAAACCAGACAATACCACCCGTGCTGGACTCTGCCCCTATTGTGAATCAATTGAATTCTTTGGCTTGAAAAACTCCTCCTATGGTAACCACTTGGCTTATAAACATGGAATCCTCACCAATGGGAAATCAGTACCTGATCCGAAATACTATGGCTTGTATCAATTCAAAAAAGGCGAGTATGATGTACCAGAAAAGAAAAGACGCAAGACAAATGCCCACATCTTGGAACGCGAAGGAGTGTTGTGTACTGATTGTTGGCAAATCTTGGAAGTCAATTGTACTTCACGGTCATCTATCTTGGGCCACTACCTTCGTCATTATCGTGATTCTCATGTCGGATATAAAAAGGAGAATAAGTTTGATGAAGAGGGTGGATTTTTTGACGATCCAGTGGTGATGGAGTTTGTCTCTCAGTGGGAACAACAGTAATTTTTGACGCTTTTTGCTAATGATGAATGTATAATTGTTTTGTATCTGTAACACATTCTCTGTAAGATAGATGTACTAGTAATGAATGTTTAATGTAGATGGGGTGTGGGGAAAGTGGAATCGGTGTTTTGGTTATGGCTTTTTTTTGGTGAGACTTTAGAGATTTAGAGATCATTTCAGAGAAGAACGTCTTTAAGTGAAACGAAAGTGACTCTACATCACCACAGATCCATCTTATCAGCTCCACGGGTAGTACTACTCCATCGGATCCAATGATGAACCTCACAATACTCAGTGCTGGTAAAAAAGTCAGAGTCATTCGTTGATCGACTCGAAGGAGTCACAATAACATCAAATACCCCAAAGCTGCACATCGCTTAAGGCTGTCAATCAGAGACAAAACACATTTCCGATTAAGGCGACAGACCTGCAAATGGTGTTAATAATTTTTGTGACAACTGTGGATGAAACACAGCCTGTATCTGGTATTCAACAGTGCCCCTCTTACTTCAACTACGACAGGTCTAGCCAACTAGCACATTAGGTCAGTCTACACCGGCACACTATCAAGACCAAGACCTAACCAGTCATATCCTCCCAACCTCCAATCAAATTCATTTCGTCAACAACGGGCTCAGAGTTGATCCACTGGTATAAGTTTAATTTCAAGATAAGCTATTTAACACAAAAACACCAGTGAGCCACAATTTCAATCTTTTGACAGTTTTTTCTACACAGTTTCATTCTTCCTACAGTTCTTTTAATTTCGCCGCAAAGCCAAACAGCTTTGACAGTTTTACCCAATCAGAGAAGCTCAAAGTAAGCTGGTTGTAAAAAATTGTGGCTCTCTGTATATATGTATATCTGCATCCAAGTTTTTGATCACATGATACCCTCAAGAGCATCTATCAAAACGAAGGTGACCAATTCAATAGTCTTTTGGCAGCAAGACTAAAGAGTCAGACTCCAAAGAAAACTGCCACGAAACTAATTAGCTCATTATCGTGGTTTAGCTGGTGAGGGCACTACGTACTCTGTGTATTCCATTGAGGTTGTGATTTCTAAATTGTTATTCAAATGAATTAGTCGAAAGCCATTGTTATATAATCTTAAAAACAAACGAGAGTCTGACTTTTCCAATTTCAAAGAGGAAAACGACTTACTACGTTATGGACATAAATAGGCAAAAACTGCTGTAATAGCTCTTAAAATTAGATTGAAAATTGACACCAAAAAACAATTGACGCCAAGGAACTTGAAATTTGCAAAAATCACGACACTGTGGATTAAAATAGTGCAATGTATCAGTGGAGATTTAGACAAAGCGATCTCAACGGTCTTTCTCTACTTAGCAGTTGGTTTAACCATAAAGTGGATTATAGTCGTTGGCTTTTTTATTTGAATGTCAAAAAGGGTAACAATAATGGATTGAAATGACTACGCCTTAGCTGTTATTGTGACACTTCTTTGCATCTATCCGTTTCTTTGTTCTTGTTGCAAATAATGTGCTAATTTAGATCTTTCAGCAGACAATGGCGCCACGGTTTTGTTAATAACTATATAAAGGGTCCCTCCATTTCTAGTCGTCTCTCTCACTTAAAGCTCTATCAATCAACTATGTCATTAACTCAAAAGGATCTCAAAGATCAAACCTCCAAAGTAAATGTCGTTGCCGACGCATCAGACGTTGAATCGTTAAACTCCAAATACTCCAGACAAGATATTGAAGATGCAAATGAGATCTTCCATTATGAAAATCAATTGTCTTCCAAATTGAATGCCAGATTGATTGGAATGATTGCATTGGTTGGAGTCTTTGGTACTGGTTTATTTCTTTCCAGTGGTGGTACTTTGCACACAACGGGCCCCGTTGGTATGTTGATTGGATACGTCTTTGTTGGTACTGTTGTTGGTGCTTCTCAAATTTGTCAGACTGAAGTTGCATGTTTGTATCCAGCCACTTCTTCATATGTTGCCCATGCTGAACATTTTGTTGACAAAGCATTGGGCTTTGCAATCGGTATCGTTAGCACTTATTCAGCGATTGTCCCCAGTGAGTTGGCTGCTGTGTCTGTTGTAATGACTTACTGGTCCGATATAAACCCAGCATTATGGATCTCCATCTTTGGCGTTGTAATAATTGCTACAAATTGTTACAACGTCAAATGGTATGGAGAGATTGAATTCTTCTTCGGTATATTGAAGATCTTGTTGTGTGCTGGTTTGATCCTAACTGGGCTAATCATTGATCTTGGTGGTGTTGCAGGGCAAGAAAGAATTGGATTTCGTTATTGGATCAACCCAGGCCCCTTCGCTCTGAAGTACGCTACTGGATCCTTGGGTAAGTTTTTAGGATTTTGGAAGGCTGTAAATTCAATTGTTTATGCCTTCGGTGGTGTTCAATCTATTGCGATGCTTGCTGGTGAAACAGAATACCCTAGAAGAGCTATCCATCGTGCTGCTAAGAGAGTATTCTTCAGGGTGTTCTTGATTTACATCTTGATGATCTTCATTTTGTCGTTGATAGTCCCCTATACGGATGAGGTTATTGCAAAACCCAACGGAACAGCATCTGGTTCGCCATGGGTAAGAGCAATATCATTGGCTGGTATTAAAGTGTTGCCGCATATAATTAACGCGGTGGTGTTAACGTCCGCTTTGTCGGCTGGCAATTTACTGATCATAAAAGGAAGCCGTACAATTTATGCCCTTGCTATCAAGAAACAGTTGCCAAAGATATTCTTAAAGACGAATAAACACGGTTTACCTTATGTTGCTGTTGCTTTTTGTTCGGCTTTTGTTCCTTTGGCTTATTTAACAGTTTCCAAGACATCTTCAAATGTGTTTAGTTGGTTCCAGAGCATCACTTCGTCGGTCTTGTTATGTGATTGGATCGTCATCTCAATTAACCACATTGCATTGCACAGGGCAATGAAAGCACAGGGTTACACTAGAAAGGACTTGCCTTATACCTTCATCGGTGGTCGCATTGCTGGCTGGTATTCGTTGTTCTTTTCAGTATTGTTCTTGTTGACTGGTGGTTTCCCTGTTTTCATTCATGGATATTGGGATTTTGCTAGTTTTTTCAGTGCTTACTTTGTGATTCCATTGGCGTTGGTTTTCTATGTTGGTGGAAAAGTCTTCTTCAAGACAAAGTTATTAAAACCTTCCGAGGTCAAGTTGAAGCCATTGTTTTATGATGTTGAAGTTAGAGCTGAGCCACCATTTGGTAAGTTGAAGGGATGGGATTGGATTACGTTGTTATGGGGATAAGCTTTGTACTTGTGTAGTTTGTTTAGATAAGATATGTATTTTCTACAGTTATCTACTTCTTGGCTCCGTATCTAGAAACCGTCTTTCCATCAGGGATGCTAAACAAAACAGCAGGTTTACCTTCTCCATATGGCACGTCGACTCTGTAGTATCCCTTTCTCTCAAATTGGATAATGTCTCCCGATTTCAATTTACCAACGTTCAAATCGGCAATTGCTTTAGTGTGGAATTCAGTTTCAGGAGTGATGAAATCTTCAAAGTTGTCTTCTTCCTCCAATTTGTCCTTGGTGATTAAATGATCAAAATCAACCAAGTCAACGTCAATCTTGTCCTTCGTGTCAGCCAACCAAGTCAACTTCTTGGAAGTCTTACGGAAATCACCTTCCAAGTGCAAGTTGGCTTCAATTGATTTAACAATGTCGCCTTCTTTAACCACCTTGGAGATGATAACATTACCCCAGTCCATGAAGGTAACCTCTTCGCCTTCCGTCAAATCAGCATCAGCTTGATCAATGAGCACTTGATTGGCAAAAATGACTGACTTGGTACCGACATCAGGGTTCTTTTTATGCTTTGGTTTGGACTCTGAGTATGGCTCTGAAGGACCATTCAAAAGCTTAACTGAGACGGCATTTTCGGCTTCAACAGCAGTAAATCTTGGAGCAACAGGGTCAATAACTTTCTTGTTCAATGCCCAGATAACAGACCAGTCCAAGTTGATGATGTTCTTGGAAGGACCTTGCGCCATGATAAAGTTTCTCAAACCTTCGACAGTCATACCTCTTCTTCTCACACCTCTAACTGTTGGGAATCTTGGATCATCCCAGTTGGCAACATAGTTTTTATCAACAAACCATTGCAACTTTCTCTTTGACAATAAGGTTCTGACGAAATTGACTCTTCCGAAATCCCAAATAGCAACTGGGCGCAAGTTCAAAGCCTTTTGGATCCATTCGTATTGAGGGTTACGGTCTCTATATTCATTGGTTCTTAATGAATGGGTGACACCTTCAATTGAATCAACAACAGGAACACAGAAATCATAGATTGGATACATTTTCCATTCAGTTCCAGTTCTATGATGAGGAGTCAAGTTGCATCTGTAGATAACAGGATCTCTCAAAGCTTTGTTTAAAGCCTTGTAATCAATCTTGGCTCTTAAACAGTTCTTCAAACCTTCTTCAGTACCATTCTTCATCTCCTCGGTGAAAATTTTCAAATTCTCTTCAACAGATCTGTCTCTTCTGGCTGATGCATCACCCACCATTCTTTCCTCTCTCATTTTCTCAGATGGAGTGTCATCACAGTAAGCTTTTCCTTCCTTGATCAACTTGACAGCCAAGTCGTACATTTCTTGGAAATAATCGGAAGAGTAGGTGATTCTATCACCTTTGATTCCTAATAACTCCAAATCTTCAATGATTGAATCTTGGAATTCAACCTTTTCCTTTGTAGGGTTGGTGTCATCGAATCTGATAATCAACTTACCCTTGTATGCATGGGCGAAATACTCATTCAAAATAGCCGCTTTAGCATGTCCAATGTGCAAGTACCCAGATGGTTCTGGTGGGAAACGAGTGACAACTTTTCCAACTTCTGCGCCAGGCAAATCAATTTCAAAACTGGCCTTGTGTGTTTCCTTTTTGCCTGAAGCCTTTGCGCTCTTGGCAGCTTTCCTCAACTCATTCAACGAATTGGTGAGTAATTCAGCTGACTTGTCGAATCTGGAATCACTTTGTGCCAAAAAGTTATACCATCTGGAGACATTCGGATAGGTTTCACTCTTCAAGACGGATGCCATAATAGGGTTGGCTCTCAAGACACCCCACAATGCAATATCAGACAAAGTCACTTGGTAACCAATAATGTATGATCTAAAGTTCAAATGAGCATCGAGTTTTTCCAAATCGGTGGCCAAGTCTTTGAAATTTTTGGTGTAAAATTTCTCCAATGCAAGTTTAACCCACTCTTGAGACTTGGATTTCTCTAAAAGCACTTGTGGAAATGTTTGAGCTAAGTAGTCCAAAGCATCCAACTGGTTAACAAATGTTTCACCACCTGGGGTGACTAACTTTAATGGGAACTCCTTGTCAACAACTTTATCATCAACAAATTCAACAGGAATTGAAACATCAATATCACTAGAGTTGACATAGAAGACAGCAATCAAGGTTGGATAGGGAATAGTAGCAGACTTTCCAGCCACAGTTAATTTAAAAGACATGGTTTGAGGAATCGGAGATGAAAATTTTATTTCATTCACAATTTTTTTTTTTTGAAACCCAATGGTAACACATTGACCAATGTCAACCAATCAAGCTCGTGCAGGTTCACCAGTTCCCGAAAGACCGACGGCCAAACGGTCTCCCTCTATTTTGGTCACCGATGCTCGAAGTCATCAAGTGAAGGGAGCTAGGGCCCCATTTGCAGGACACAGTTTTAAAAAGCAACAGCAACGTCAACAACAGCAGTCACCATATAGCTTTGAACAGCTGCAGCATCAAAATGCATTACAGAAGCGATTAGCTTTTAGAAACAAGTACACAGATATCTCGGTTGACAAGTTGCTCAGCAATTCGAGTGATATTCCATCTGGTCAGAGTCGACTCCCACTCAAGCTAGGCCAGAGTAGGAAAAGTTCATCATCGTCACCACCCCCACCAATAATCAGCCCATCAAATCCTGAATCAAGGAGGAATATCAGAAGTATACCAAAGCTATCACAATCGTTACCATCAAGGACATCCAAGACTTCACAAAAGTTGGTTTTGATCCCAGACGATCAAAGGCAGGGTGGATCTCCGCCTCCCAATGGTGATGACTTATCGGCTGAGTCTGCTGATAATAGCTTAGATTTGCAAGCTCAGATCTCGCGTTCCAGAGCAGAGCTAATGCCAAAGGAGAAACGTGCGAGAGAATTTAGTCGAATGACGGCTTACTTTATCTGTGAAGAGTTTGATCTACCAGCAGTTGCAAAATTCTTGAGGAAGCATCATGAAGTCAAGCCAAGATTGTATGATGAAGCATTGTATGTGCCCTATACATTGCCCTTGCTTCCAGGTACTGATGGGTTACGTGTCAAATCAAACAACTCCATCAAACTACAAGCAAAGAATAAGCACATGGAAAAGATGATTAACAAATCGGAACAGACTGATCATTTATATGAGTATTACTCAGGAGTGGAAACACCAGAAGATGCAAACAACTACTCAATGGATCCCGAATTGGAAAACTTCGACAATAGCAGTCCATTTGATCCAAGTGAGCCGCAATTTTTTGCCCCACCATTAGATTCATCAAGGATTAGTGATGATAATGATAGTTCCAGTGACAAGAGTGATACAAGTCCAAAGAATAGGCCAGAGGAGGTTCAAAGCTCCCTGTCATCAACTCATAATCTGTCCGATGTTTCTAAGCACCACGCAGAAATGTTTGTCTTTGCATATGGAGTTGTTGTGTTTTGGAATTTCTCCGAGGTTCATGAAAAGAATATTCTTGCAGATTTGGCATTCGCAGAGCAGGATCTTTTAATAAACCCAATTGATGAGCAAGACATTGAAACCGAGGAATTCCATTTTGAATACGACAAGGAGATTCACAGGCCTAGGATATACAACGACATGATTACTTTACGTTCAAGTGACCATTTGATTAAACTTACAATGTCGCATGCTATAGCACAGCTGACCAAGTTGGGACTATTTGAGAGTCGAATGGTTAACATCCTCCACCTGATTAGTAAACTTCCGAAGAAATTGGCATTAACAGGAAGGCTAGGGCTAAAGAGAAACCAATTGTTGAAAAAGTCTGGTAAATTGTTTAAATTACGTGTGGATGTTAACTTGTCAAGCTCAATCTTGGATACACCCGACTTTTTCTGGTCTTTTGAGCCTGCATTGCACCCGTTGTACAATGCTGTGAGGGAGTACTTGGAGATTGATCAGAGAGTGCAAGTCTTAAATGACAGATGCAAGGTGTTTTTGGAATTCTCTGATATTGTTACTGATAGCATGAATGAGAAGAATACGAACCGTATTACCTGGATGTTGATCATCATAATATTCCTTAGTCTTTTTGTTAGTGTTTTTGAGTTTATATTGGAGGTGTTGTAATAAATTGTGTTTACCTTTTCTCAAATTTTTTCTCTTAGATCACCACTGATGACTCTACCGTCTATATACTCAAGCGAAGGGCTATCCAAGAGGGATGCAAACAAGCCCATCACATCTGGAAAGAAACGAGATAACCGACCAGTGGAGTATATCTTGAAAACTATCGATGATAAAGTTCAGGCAGCTGTTGCAAAGCAGGATCATGATGGAGATATAGAAATGGTACCCATGGAAAACGAACAGGAAGTCGATTTGATCACTACATATGTTAGCAATTCTCGTGATGCAGACTTTTACGAGGATGAGGTTAATATGGATATAGAACATGCTCCCGATTTTGCCTTAGTCGAAGGAAACATATCATTCTTGATTATAGATACTAATTTCTGCATCTCCCATTTAACCATACTCGATAATCTCAACCACTTGGCAACTGAATTCGGACTCAAGATCATTATCCCTGTATATGTTATCCAAGAGTTGGATGGGTTGAAAAACTCGAGCAAATTTGAAAATGACCATTCAGGTAACGAATCGGTGAAAAATCTTGCCAGATGGGCCAACGATTGGATATATAATCAACTTGCCAACAGTCTGAGTACTGTAAAGGGACAAAAACTTACTCAAAGGTTGGACACACAATTGACGAAAGATGATGCAATTCTTGATTGTTGTTTGTGCTTTCAAAAGCACTATGCAGATCATTTAATTGTCCTCTTGTCAAACGACAAGAATCTATGCAATAAAGCACTAATGCATGAGATATTAACTGTGAGTTTCCGTCCTGGTATGGAAGCAAAGTTGATTGCCCAAAAAATAAAAGGCGAAAGTTTGTCAAGATTTGGGCATCGCGAAGTCAAGTATAAACCCGTTGGCAATATCCCATTAGACTCGCAAGTTTTGGCACCAGAAATCACCGATGTTGCCAAGTCGGCAGCAACTACAACAGAAACCTCGCCACTGGTTTTAGTTTACAAAGAGATCCAGACTCTACTATTGAGCGTTTTACATCATTGTATGGTTGCAGAGTATCAAGAAGATATCGATTTGATACGTGACTACAACAAAGAGGATGTAGTTAACTTACTTCAGTGCAGCCAATTGTTGATTCGATTTTGGTTTTCTGTATTTCAGCAGTACTTCAAAGCCATGCCAGTGAGATTTGTACCGTTTGAAGAAATAGGGCATGGTAACCGGCTGAAGAAGATTCCAGTATACGTTGAGATGCCAACTTGCGAAAACGCCATGAAGTTTGTTGATTTCTGGTCAGCAGTTTTGAAAGTATTGTATCATGGAGTAATGAATGATGAAGAAAACGAGGCACTAGATATATTTATAGCTCGATGGAAGGATTTAGCATCACAAATTTAAAGCTGTCCAATTTTTTTCTTCTTGGGTGATTCTCTTGGTGATGGGCTCTTTGATTGGGACCGTTTGGTAGGGCTGATAAGCTTACCAATGGGGGCACGTCGGCAAGGTTTAGGCATCACTGTGGTCACTACTGGAGTTGACTCTTTTTTAGGTTTAGATACCCACGTAGTGGCAATGGCATTTTCAAGATCAAATTTAGCAACGTTTTCGCAATTCTCCTTTCTAAGCTTCACATACTCCTCTTTAATCTTATTCTCCCAGTGGCTTTGATCAAAATCGGTAATGTAACGAAGTACTTCCTTGTTATTTTTCTTGTACTGTTTGATTAACTGTTCACCATGTGTTTGCTTGAAATTTAGCTCCAAAAATTTGGCAAAAGACTCCTTAGCTTCTAGGATGCACTTGAGTTGGTCTATCTCGTACCGCAAATATGATATGTTGGAAAATTGCTGGAAATTGAGCTTGGCTAGGAATTTTATACTCGTCTCTGGTGGTTGGTTAAGAAGGTTAAACCTCCACGAAAAGTCCAAATCAAAGTGAGCTACTACACCAGTGCCACTTTTGAATTGTACTTTTCCGGGTATGCAATCAACCAAGGTGTCCAATACTAAAATCAACTTTTCATCCGTCAAACCGTCAATACCCAAGTCACCTGCCCTTCGGGACAAGCTCAGCTTTTCCAACTCTTCCATCCAGACTTTTTCAAAATTGGTCAAATAAAACCCACAAGTGAGTTGATTGGGATCATAGGATATTCCATAGATACAATCACTGGGGTGTACAAAATTAATCGTTGTGACATGCCATTGCGTGGGTAGTTCATACATTGAAAACGTTTGCCAGATGGAAGGAGTTACTTTTTTTTTTACCATGACAGATCAACTTACAATCACTGACAAGCAAGTACGAGAGCTTGTTGATAGAGTCAAGGATCACTACCATCCCAATGGATGCCGGTACCTCATATCCCTTGCAGGAGTTCCAGGAGCTGGAAAGACTACTTTTGCAAATAAAATGGCAGCTGAGTTGACCAAAGAAGTTGCCCTGACAATGGTCCTTTCCCAAGATGGATTTCACTTGTACAGGTCGGAGTTACTTTCTATGTCTAATGCCGAAGAAGCGATAAGACGAAGAGGTGCACCATTCACTTTCAACTCGACAGCGTTTGTCAAATTGGTCTCCCAGTTGAAGGACAAGGACACCACAGTGAAAGCACCATCATTCGATCATAGTTTGAAGGACCCTGTGGAAGAGGACATTGTGATTGACTCATCGGTTGAGATTGTGATTATCGAAGGTAATTACACATCCTTGAAGGATCCAGGGTGGAATGATATCAGCTCTGTTGTTGACGATACATGGTTCATCTCAACTCCTGAATCGATAATTAGGTCTCGCATTATAAAGCGTCACCTAGAGGCTGGTATTGCTAAAACTGAGCAAGAGGCGATAGAACGAGCCGATGGCAGTGACTTACAAAATGCAAAGTATATCATGGAAAACTCAAAAATTACAAATGTTCTTATATTAGCAGAATAGATTCTACTTTGGTTCTACATTGTACCTCATCTTTATACCCATAGCCGAAAGCTCACTGTCCAAGTATTTCAAAACAAATGGTATAGCAACCGTGGTTGTGTTTTCACCACCAACAAACTTAACTCCATGACCATCTTCCCATATATCGGCGTCTTCAGCATAACTGTCATACTTATCCAACCTTATTGAACATCTTCTACACCTTATGCTTGCCATTGATCCGATTCTAGGAACTGATGTTTGTGTAGTTAGTATTGAACCACACGACTTACATATTGAGGTTTGAGTGTAGTCAGAACAATTCAACAATCTATCTTGTAACAAGTATGCAGTACCATGACCAATCAATGCGTCCCTTTCCATCTCACCCACACGAATACCCCCTGATCTCTTTCTACCTTTGACCGGTTGCATGGTTAATGAGTTGACTGGACCAGTTGATCTAACTTGGAACTTATCGTTCACCATATGTCTCAATCTTTGATAGTAAACACATCCAATGTAAATATCGCACCTCAATTCCTCACCAGTGGCACCTGAATACATTGGCTCATTACCGTGGAAGTTGTAACCTGCTTTCAACAATTGTTCACCAAAGTAATCGGCTGGTGTGTCTGATTCACTAAACTTCCAAGGTGTGGCATCTTGTGCGACACCATGCAAGGCACCAGCTTTACCTGCCAAAGACTCAACAAACATACCAATGGTCATACGCGAAGGGAAAGCATGCGGGTTGATGATAACATCTGGTTGCATACCACTTTCAGTAAATGGCATATCTATTTGTGGCCATTTTCTTGAACAAACACCCTTTTGACCGTGTCTGGAGGAGAATTTATCCCCAATGATAGGTTGTCTGGTGATTCTGTACTTGATGGTAAGCTGTTGCCCCTCATTATCTCCAGCATCATCACCAAGTAACTTGACTTCTTCAATGTAAGCAGGTTCAGATGAGTGGTATGTTTTCACCTTGGTCTTTCCAAGTGTGTCATCATAATATGCAAGAATTGGGTCACCTTCTTCAACTTTTACACCAATCAATGGGAATCCATCATCATCTAGCTTAGTCTTCCAAGCTTCTGGCCATTCATCTTCACCAAATCCAAAATGTTGCGTGATTGGATCTCCTCTTCTTCTTGATTGGGATAAATCAATCTTTTCCACTTTGTAAACTGTACCATATCCAAATCCTCGCTCATCAGATGATTTGTTGATAATCATCGCATCATCCATATCATACCCAGTGTAAGAAATAACAGCAACAATTGCATTCATACCGTTAGGGAAATTATCCATTCCATAATCATCATACAAGTTGGCTTTCACAATTGGTGTTTGACCAGTTTGTAAACGGTACAACTTGTTATCCGATCTGTGAACTAATGCAGTACCTGGAGTACCCATGGTTTGCTTACCCATTTGACACTGGTACATATTTCTTGGTGATTGGTTAAAGTCGGAAAATGGAGTCAAATTGGCTAAAATGGACAATATATTAGTTGGTGAAAATTCAACATGTGAGTGAATATTGTTTTCAATTTCCTCTGGAGTAACAGCAACATTCATGTACACTTGTTCGAACGGGCCAACAATGTCTTCCTTATCCAAAGGCAAGTACTTAACTGGTCTCATCATTCTGGAATGACCACCAAACAAGTACAAACCAGGGTATTGTCCTTTAGTAGATGGAGGAACATACCCAATTTCCAAATCCAATGGCAATCCATGAGTGCGTTCAACTTTCCAGAATCTTAATGTATCGGCAACAATCTTTCCTTGTTCGTGAGTTGTCCAACCAACAATTTTACCATCCAATTGGACACAACACAAATCTGGACCTGCAGCAAATGCATTGGCTGGAGATACACCAAGCTGAGCTAAAGCGGCTGGTACTTGTGAAACATCAGATGCAGTGGTGGCAATGACACACTTGTGAGATAAATGGTTCAACAAACCACAAGGTGAACCATCAGGAGTATGTACGGGACACAAGAATCCCCAAGATTCCGGCAACAACTTACGAACAGTTGTAGTCTTCAATTCAGCAAAGAAGGAACCTCTATGCACCATTCTGAAGTGTGAGATGAAACGGTGGAAATTGATCTTTTCGGCGACAACAGTATACCCTGAAACTTGTTGCAAATCCAATCCCGATTGTGAAACCAAATTACCTGTTGATAAAAAGTATTGCAATTTCTGCCCAATGTTTTCATTGATACGGGAAAATACTCTGGTGATGTACTTGCGGTCGGAGAAGTTGACTCCAACACCACGGTTTATATCTGATTGCACTTGGAGTTTGAAATTTTGCAAGTACTCATCAATTTTTTCCTTGATAATCATACCATACAAGAAACCACCTAATAGAACTTCTTGATGCTGGGTTGCATCTGGATTATCAGGAGCACAATCACCGGCAACCAATGAGTACAACTTACGAATCATAAACAACAACATTCTGAATTTGTCTTCATTGTTTGGTAAATGTACCAAAACAATTCTTCTCAAAACTTCTTTTCCAACTTCAATATCTGAGACATCGGGGGTTGCTCCGAAAACAACTCTAAATTTGTCTCCCAAGTATGCCAATGTTTCCTGTTGTGAATGCAAATTGTATGACTTGAAAGTTCTCAATAGTAATTCCAAACGATCAGTCAAGAATGAATTTTCGATATCATGTCCAACAATACCATCGAAAATCTCACGATCATTAGTTTCGACAAGAGCTTTCAAAATCATAACCACTGGGACCAAATATTCATTCTTTTTCCATGAAAATCTAAAAGTGACATTACCATCGTTAAGGTAGTGTAAAACATTGGTTTGTGATGTTTGATCAGGTCTCACTGATCTAATTTGAATACCAAATTTCGTGTATGAAGCACCCCTATTGCCAAAAGAGGGACGGATAATAGCCATAGGGTGATTTCTCCGTTGAACAATCAACATACGAATCAACTTTTCAATACCGTTGACAATAAAGTATCCACCCAACTCGTCACTTTCCTCTTTTGCTTCAACCAACTGATTTGGTGACATCTTTTGTAAATGGCATCGATTTGACTTTAACATAATTGGGATCTGACCTGCCTCTCTGATTTCGCTTTCCTCTTCGCCATCGTTGACACTCCAGGTCACATTCAACATTAATCTAGCTTTATAAGTAGTCATTCTTTCACGACATTCACTGGGCAATGTCTTTCTATTAATTGACAATTTATCGGTTGGGGGAACACTTGGTTTTGCTATGGAGACTGACTCCACTCTTATGTTAAGCTTGTTGCCTAGCCTGTCAGTTCCTTTCGAATCAAACACGGTCTTTGATCCTATATCTTTGACGGCCATGTTTAATAAACCTCCATCTTCGCCGTCTGATAATGCATTGAATGATCCAATATGAGGTGCAACTGCATTTTGCAATAGCGGATAAATCTCAGACTTGTCCTTGGGTGGGTTTTTAAACCTCTTTTCCCTCTCTAGGGTACGGAATTGAGCTTGAGTCATGGAGATGATTCAAGATCTGTTGACGAAGGAAGAAGAGGGTTTTTCTTTTTTCTTTTTTTCAATTTTTTCACATTGAGATGAGTTTCTGTTGCACAAAAAAAAAATTACACCCTCTTGTATCATCAATGGCCAACTCAAAGTATGAATACGTAAAAGCGTTTGAAAGGGAGAATTACCTACTACCTGAAACTTACATTGTCATACGTGTCGATGGGAAAGGGTTCCACAAGTTTTCCCAACATTACAATTTTGCCAAACCAAATGATTTACAAGCATTGACGGTGATGAACAAAGCAGCTCGGAAAGTGATGCAGAGATATAGCGATATTTTGATGGCTTATGGTGACTCCGATGAATATAGCTTTCTACTAAGACAAAAATGTGAGTTGTACGAGAGGAGAGAGATGAAATTGTGCACTCTTTTTGCCAGCTTGATGTCAACTTATTATATGTTTTATTGGAATTTAGAGTTTAGTGAGAAGCCAATTGAAGAGGATATGATACCCACATTCGATGCGAGGGCAGTTGTCTATCCCAACTTTCAAGTGGTGAGAGATTACTTTAGCTGGAGACAAGTTGATTGTCATATTAATAATCTTTATAATACTGCATTTTGGAGTTTGGTCAAACTAGGCCTAACTCCGCAAGAGTCAGAGCAGAAACTCATGGGTACAGTATCCTCTGATAAGAATGAAATATTGTTCAAGGAATGTGGTATCAACTATAACAACGAGTTGGAGATTTTCAAAAAGGGAACAATCTTGGTGCGTGAGTTGATAAGCTACACCCCCAAAGGTGATCTCAGCTCACGACAGAAGCAAAGAGACGAAAAGAGTAGACGAAAAGCCGAGATCAAGCAATATCATGTAGATATTATTAATGATGACTCATGGTGGAAGTCACGCCCTTGGTTAAGTGAATAGACAAAAAAAAAAATACACACGCAAACAAAAAATTTTCTCCTCTTCTCTTATCTACTAAAGCATGTCTTCCGAAGAAGAGTTAATTGTATTATTCAAAAACGTTGGGTTTGATGATAAAAAGTCCAAGGATATAGCCAAGAACAAGAAAGTTGCTGGCTTGTTGCAATCCGTGTTGGCAAAATCATCGGTTGACTCGTACACTGATGAAAAGAAATTGACCTTGTTGCACCAATTGGCAGTGTTGGAGAACAAAAATGGTAAAGCAATTCCTCATGTTGAATATTTGATCAATGGTATTAACAATGATGAGATAAAGACCAATTTGCAGATTACTGAAGGAATCAAGTACTTGCAATCGGGATCACCAAAACAAGATGAGTTTAATGAAGCAACTGGTGTAGGCATTGAAATTGGAGAAACACAAGTAAGAGAAGAGATTGGTAAGTACCTTGACTCAATCAGCACCAAGTTGGAATCGGAAAGATATGCAATTTTACCAAAAGTTATGTCAGAGGTGAAAGCGCAACCTTCTTTGAAATGGGCGCCACCCAACTTATTCAAACCAGTACTTGATGAGTTGTTTTTGGCCAGATTGGGTCCTAAAGATGAAAGAGATGTGAAAAAGAAGGAAAAGAAGAAAACTGCTCCTGCTGCTGCTGCTGCCACTAAGCAAGAACCAGAAAAGGAAAGATCAATGTTTTCAGAAGGGTTCCTTGGGGACTTGCATAAACCAGGTGAAGAACCTCAAGCTTACCCTGAATTATTAAAAGCACATCGGGAGTTCATCAAGGGTCAAGTGTATACTCGTTTCCCACCGGAACCAAATGGGTTCCTCCACATTGGACACTCGAAAGCCATTATGGTCAACTTTGGATTTGCTCAGTACCACAAGGGCAAGTGTTATTTACGATTTGATGATACCAATCCTGAAGCTGAAGAAGCCAAGTACTTTGAGTCGATTAAAGAGATGGTTGCATGGTTGGGTTATAAACCATGGAAGATTACTTATTCATCAGACTACTTTGATGAACTTTTTGAGTTGGCCGTTAAACTTATCAAATTGGATAAAGCTTACATCTGTCACTGTACCCCAGAGCAAGTCAAACTCGGTCGTGGTCAACGTGAGGATGGATCTATGGGCGGTGAACGATTTGCTTGTAAACATCGCTCCCAATCGGTTGAACACAATTTGGCTGAATTTTTAGCAATGAAAGATGGAAAGTACGCCACTGGTGAAGCTACTTTACGTATGAAGCAAGATTTGACGAGCCCTTCACCACAAATGTGGGACTTGGTTGCCTACAGAGTGTTGAACAAGCCTCATCACCGTACTGGATCTAAATGGAAGATTTACCCGACATACGATTTTACCCACTGTTTAGTTGATTCTTTTGAGAACATCACGCATTCATTGTGCACCACTGAGTTTGTCTTATCGAGGGAGTCGTATGAATGGTTGTGTGATGCATTACATGTATATAGACCAGCACAAAGGGAATATGGAAGATTGAACATGACCGGTACCATCATGTCCAAGAGAAAGATTGCCAAGTTGGTAAATGAAGGATATGTGAGAGGCTGGGATGATCCAAGAATTTATACCTTGGAGGCTATTAAAAGAAGAGGTATTCCACCAGGAGCTATTTTATCATTCATCAACACCTTGGGAGTTACCACTTCAACTACTAATATTCAAACAACTAGATTCGAAAGTGCCGTGCGTCAATTCCTTGACCAAACCACACCTAGATTGTTTTTAGTTTTGAACCCAGTTGAAGTTCATATTGATAATTTGGCTGATGATTTTGAATTGGAAGTGGAAATTCCGTACAAGCCAGGAAAAGATGTCAATTCATTAGGTAATAGGAAGTTGAAATTCACCAATAGAGTGTATATTGATCGAGGGGATGTCAGAGATGAACCGGCTGATAAGGAATACTACCGTTTGGCACCAGGACAACCAGTTGGATTGTTGAAAGTCCCATTTAACATCATTTTCAAGTCAATTGAGACTGTTGGTGGCAAGACGATTGTTCATGTTGATTATGACTCAGAACAGTCAACAAAGAAGCCAAAGACGTATATCCAATGGGTGCCTGTATCCAATTGCAAACATATCAAGGAAGTTCGTATCTATAATCAATTGTTCAACTCAGAGAACCCAGCAGGTCACCCTGATGGATATCTCGCTGATATCAACCCACACAGTGAAGACGTTTTAACCAATGCTGTAATTGAATCCAACTTTGATGAAATTGTTGCCAAGTCTCCAATGAATTTGACTATCCCCGATTCCCAATTCAACATCAAAGAAGATAAAGGTAACCACACAATCAGGTTCCAAGCTTTAAGAGAGGGTTATTTCTGTGTTGATAAAGACTCTAAAGCTGATGCATTGGTTTTGAATAGAATTGTTACGTTGAAAGAAGATGCTAATAAGTGATAGACTATTTGAACATTGGTTGATGTCCATGAATGTAGAAATGATTTGAACGTTGGTAAGTTAAAATCGGGAGACATTATCCAATTTGAGAGAAAGGGATACTACAGAGTTGACGTGCCATATGGAGAAGGTAAACCTGCTGTTTTGTTTAGCATCCCTGATGGAAAGACGGTTTCTAGATACGGAGCCAAGAAGTAGATAACTGTAGAAAATACATATCTTATCTAAACAAACTACACAAGTACAAAGCTTATCCCCATAACAACGTAATCCAATCCCATCCCTTCAACTTACCAAATGGTGGCTCAGCTCTAACTTCAACATCATAAAACAATGGCTTCAACTTGACCTCGGAAGGTTTTAATAACTTTGTCTTGAAGAAGACTTTTCCACCAACATAGAAAACCAACGCCAATGGAATCACAAAGTAAGCACTGAAAAAACTAGCAAAATCCCAATATCCATGAATGAAAACAGGGAAACCACCAGTCAACAAGAACAATACTGAAAAGAACAACGAATACCAGCCAGCAATGCGACCACCGATGAAGGTATAAGGCAAGTCCTTTCTAGTGTAACCCTGTGCTTTCATTGCCCTGTGCAATGCAATGTGGTTAATTGAGATGACGATCCAATCACATAACAAGACCGACGAAGTGATGCTCTGGAACCAACTAAACACATTTGAAGATGTCTTGGAAACTGTTAAATAAGCCAAAGGAACAAAAGCCGAACAAAAAGCAACAGCAACATAAGGTAAACCGTGTTTATTCGTCTTTAAGAATATCTTTGGCAACTGTTTCTTGATAGCAAGGGCATAAATTGTACGGCTTCCTTTTATGATCAGCAAATTGCCCGCAGATAAAGCCGACGTCAACACCACCGCGTTAATTATATGCGGTAATACCTTAATACCAGCGAGAGAAATAGCTCTTACCCATGGCGAACCAGAGGCCGTACCATTGGGGTTTGCAATAACCTCATCCGTATAGGGGACTATCAACGACAAAATGAAGATCATCAAGATATAAATCAAAAACACTCTAAAGAAGACCCGCTTGGCAGCACGATGGATAGCTCTTCTCGGGTATTCCGTCTCACCAGCAAGCATCGCAATAGATTGCACCCCTCCGAAGGCGTAAACAATTGAGTTTGCAGCCTTCCAAAATCCTAGGAACTTACCCAAAGATCCGGTGGCATATTTGGCAGCAAAGGGGCCTGGATTTATCCAATAGCGAAAACCGAGCCTCTCTTGTCCTGCAACACCGCCTAGATCAATTATCAAACCAGTCAATACCAAACCAGCACACAACAAGATCTTCAATATCCCAAAGAAGAACTCTATCTCCCCATACCATTTGACGTTGTAACAATTTGTAGCAATTATTACAACGCCAAAGATGGAGATCCATAATGCTGGGTTTATATCGGACCAGTAAGTCATTACGACAGACACAGCAGCCAACTCACTGGGGACAATCGCGGAATAGGTGCTGACAATACCAATTGCAAAGCCCAATGCTTTGTCAACAAAATGTTCAGCATGGGCAACATAGGAAGATGTAGCTGGATACAAACATGCAACTTCAGTTTGACAAATTTGAGAAGCACCAACAACAGTACCGACAAAGATGTATCCAATCAACATACCAACGGGGCCCGTTGTGTGCAAAGTACCACCACTGGAAAGAAACAAACCAGTACCAAAGACTCCAACCAATGCAATCATTCCAATCAATCTGGCATTCAATTTGGAAGACAATTGATTTTCATAATGGAAGATCTCATTTGCATCTTCAATATCTTGTCTTGAGTATTTGGAGTTTAACGATTCAACGTCTGATGCGTCGGCAACGACATTTACTTTGGAGGTTTGATCTTTGAGATCCTTTTGAGTTAATGACATACTTGATTGATAGAGCTTTAAGTGAGAGAGGACTAGAAATGGGAGGACCCTTTATATAGTTATTAACAAAACCGTGGCGCCATTGTCACAACTGAAAGATCTAAATTAGCACATTATTTGCAACAAGAACAAAGAAACGAATTAGATGCAAAGAAGTGTCACAATAACAGCTAAGGCGTAGTCATTTCAATCCATTATTGTTACCCTTTTTGGCATTCAAAGCCAACGACTATAATCCACTTTATGGTTTAAACCAACTGCTAAGTAGAGAAAGACCGTTGAGATCGCTGGTCTTTATCTCCACTGATATATTGCTCTATTTTAATCCACATTGTCGTGATTTTTGCAAATTTCAAGTTCCTTGGCAACAAATTTTCAATCTAATTTTAAGAGCTATTACAACAGTTTTGCCTATTTATGTCCATAACGTAGTAAGTCGTTTCCTCTTTGAAATTGGAAAAGTCAGACTCTCGTTTGTTTTCAAGATTATATACCAATGGCTTTCGACTAATTCTTTTGAATAACAATTTAGAAATCACAACCTCAATGGAATACACACAGAGTACGTAGTGCTCACCGGTTAAACCACTAATTGAGCTAGTTAACTTCGTGGCAATTGTCTTTGGAGTCTGACTCTTTAGCCTTCTAGTCAAAAGACTATTGAATTGGTCACCTTCGTTTCATAGGGGGCCCTTGTTGGTATCATGTGATCAAACTTGGAAACAAATATACATTATATACAGAGCCACAATTTTCACAACCAGCTTACTTTGAGCTTCTCTCATTGGATAAAACTGTCAAAGCTGTTTGGCTTTGCGGCAAAATAAAATTATAGAATGAAACTGTGGAAAAAAACTGTCAAAAAAAAATTGTAGATAGGATTGCGAAAGTGTGTCGAACACTTTGAGTGAGTTACAATATATCGCTTTAAAGATCTTTCTATACTAGGAGTACCTCTGAGTCTTCTCTTTTTATAAAACTAAGGGTTGGTTGATGGTCAGAGAGTTTTTGAAAGTTTTGATTTGGATGTTTTGTGCAATGAAAAGTTTTTTCGCAGCCTAACTAACTAATGAATCTCAGAAAAGAAGGGACTTACTCAGTATAAATATGTAATATTGGAACGATCAAAGTCAAAGGGGGGACCTTAGAGGAATGTCTCTAGCTATAACAAACTTCATAAATCCTTAGACTCTAGATAACAAGAGGTGCAAAGAAGTGTGTGTTGAGTGTATTGGATGCGTCGTAAATTTTTTGTATCGTACAATATACATGGCACTGAAAAATTTTTGGGTAAAATTTGAGCAAATTATTGAAACCAAATTAGAGAAAAGATCCCAGATGTATTTATCGTAAAAGTTTTTTTATACGAAAGGTCCTTTGGCGGCGTAAGTCTCAATCATAAAGTGGGTGTAAAGAAAATTTATAGCCTAGAGGACAAATAGTTTACCCAAATTGACAACAATCTAGACTTGCTTTCTTTAGTTGTTGTTCAGCCAAGCCCAACAAAACTAAAAATAAGTAAATTATAGATTTCTTTTTAGAATAGTGTACATATGAGACATAAACGTTTGTTAAACAGAGTAAGGGAGTGAGGGAGAGAGGGTTCCTTAAGATATGAAAGACAGGCGGGTATTTCCTAAAATAGAGAGTAACTTTGAGTGATACATACCCCCGTCTTTAATCAAATTGCGTAATGTGTAATGTGGAGTGTGTCTGTATTGTGTGTCAAATGGTTATATGTTTGATTTTGTATGTATGTTTGATTTTGTGGGTTTGGTGATAGATAGCAAAATGTCATTCAAATAAGGGAGAGAAAAAAGGGTCATCCTAGTTCGATACAGAACGTAGAAAGAGTATAAGCTATTGATTATGTATGGTGTTGCTTATATAAGGAAGATTAAAATCCGAGATATGAGATCGGAGTACCGAGGAGGAGAAGGGGACGAAAAAGAGGGGGTCAAACTCGGGAGTTGTATGTGTGTGTGTTTTAGTTACGGTGTATTCGGATCATAATAAATTAGTTTCTGTGTAACTAGAGATTAGTTTTTTTTTTTTTTTTGTTTTGCGAAAGGGGGTGAAGACAATTATAATTTATGTTTTTTTTTCTACGCGTCATCACCAATCTAAATTATTTCTTATTGTTTCAGGATAAGTAGTTTAACATAATTGATAACAAGGAGATAATAATAATTCTACTAGAAGATGGTCTGCTCTTAGATAATTAAAAAGAGTATTGCCGAGGCAGAGATATATATATATATATACGGAATAGGGAAGAACATGTGCTGAAATTGAAGTATGAGTATTCTCACTGTGATTTTCGTATATGTAGGCAAAGTTTTTTTTTTTTTTTTTTAGTTTGTGTTTTTCTGGTGCATACTGCATCTCATTTAAAAGAGAAAAAAAAAAGATTACATTTTAAGCGAACAAAGGTGCACCAAGTTTACACAAAGACACGAAAAAAAAATTAAAATTAAAATAAAAGGAGCTTTAAATTATTTTGAAACTCTGCTTTAGAGAGTCATTTGACAGTATATACGCATACAGCACTTTTATTATCAAAATTTACACCCCACTTCCCACTGTACTGTTTTGAAAAAGCTATGACGTATATATAACCTATGAGAATTTAAGAAAGAATCTTCTATTTTCCATGTGTTCAGTAGTAAAACTAATTGATACGCTTTAGTCATTCACACATCGGTGTATGGGTGTTGTGTTTACTATAGTATGTGATTAAAAGTAGAGCTTTGTCTATAAGGATGAATTGTGTTTAGCAAGAGAGGTGAAATAGAGAAATAGGATTTACTGTATTGGAAGATCGGAGAATCGTTAGGGTGATGTGTCAAATCATATCACCTCCTCTCATGAAAGAAAAGAACCCCAGTCTTATTTTTAGCAAGTGGAAACGTACCTCCTCTCTAATTATACTATACGTAGAAAAGATTTGGTAAATTGAAAAGTGGAGAATGACGTGTAACTGATAATTGATCTGTAAGCCAACCTTTTTTTCTTATTGACTCTGTACCTTCAAGGAGATGTTTTGACATCTAGGTACTTATTAGCTTAAGAGTTAATCAATATATATACGAGCAATGTGTGTGTTACATGTCAAAATGTGACTAGTTATCTGTCTAATACGGGGGTGATACGTATCACCATATAAAAGTACCTTTTAATGAAGAACCCGCCTTTTAAACTTTTTTTTTTTCATTGAACACACAAAACTCAAAATACAAAAAAGAATGAGTGTGTTGGTAGTGTATACTTCCCAATTGGGAAGAACAAGCATGTATGTTTTGAATAATTACACAAACAAAAGAATATTCATTCAGCTGCTTTGAGTGTGTGGGCACACCCCATGGGCATATTTAATAACTCACACAAATACTTCATGATCCACAATATCGAATGATTATTTTAAGCAGCTTTGTTACTCAGTTGGACTGTTTGTGTAGTTTTGTTTTTTTTAGTGGGATGATATGGATCGGGGAAAAGGGCTTAACAAGAAAAGAAGATGAAATTTAACTAAAGGAGAATCAAATTTTAAGCGCGGTTTATCCTTAAATTTTTAATTTATTTAATTTCTGTTGGGAAAAAAAAGTTTTTTTTTTTTTTGTTTTCTAATATATAGATGAGTGTGTGAGTGATACATATATATATATTTTATAGAGATTTAGATTCATGATACTTTATCTTTATGGTTATGATACCTATCTAACAATATTTTCATATGAAAGATTATTGTTTATCTCTCTTTATCTTTCTTTTTTGGTCTTGTAGATAAAAAAAAATAGTGTGTGTGATATAGATATAGATATAATAAAAGATCATCTGATAAAAAAAATGATTAGATCATCATAGTATAATATAATACAATATTAAATTGGGGGTGTAATTTTTGTTGTTGGGTTTGTGTAATTTCCTGTTTTCGGAGTCATAGTCATATGAAATATAGTATGGGAGATTAATCTCCGAGAAAAAAAAAACAAATGACAGAAGAAAAAAAAAAATAAATATAAATTTATATTATATTTCTTTTTGATTTGCGTTCTTCGGAATTCAATTTTTTTTTTCTCTTTTAACTTTTTTCTCTTTTAACTCTTCTTATTGTTTTTTTTTTTTCAAATCAGAGATTCTATTCTATTGTTTGTTATAATGAGCGTATTAGTAGATTGCTATCAAATGATATATATATCCTCAATCATATGATTTACTACCCACTACCATATATAACATATAACAGTACTTACGAAGTACGGATGAAAAGGTCTAGAACCTTATAACACATGACCTGTTTCATCTCATACATATACGATGAAGATTATTTTTTATATTACATTTACACCCCCTGCAGCTAAAATTGGTAAATGTAAAAGAAAACGTTTCTTCTTTTATACCAATTAACCAACAAAAAGAAAAAGTTTATAATACATCCCCACCCACCCAGCCTCAATACACCCAGCCTCTCTGTCTGTCTCCATCTAAATACGTTTGACATATAGTGTTAGTACTAAAAGGCTGGTGGCTGTAAGATGTATTGCCCCTCCTCCTTCAGTCAACCGCCTTAGTCTATACAGAGTTTGTTGAGTAGTGGTAGAATAATGTACATTGAAGTATGAAACGAGGGGAATATGCCACCACCAATACATCACATTATAGTCTTATATGTATGTACCTTGAGCATCCACAGTTCATATGACGTATATGTGTACATGTGTATAATGTGTTTTGTATTGAACCCCTTATTTTATATATAGAAACTCATGACTTTGCTTACTGTACATATGGGTATTACTATTAACTAGATAACATTCATACTTTTTGCGCATAATATACATATTGTGCATGGTAAGCCTAGTATTTAGGCTATGCATGTTGTTTGACTACTGCACAAAAAAATAAAAGCCCACTATGTGCAGCAGTAGCTGTACAGTTTGTTTTGAATAGTGGCTGGCAGGAAGCTAGATGTGTGTGTGTATATATATAAGTTGTATTGGTTGATTTATATACTCTCTGTTGGTTAGTCACGAGACTGTTATGTTATGTTATGTTGTGTGTGGTATATGTATATGTATATGTCTAAGCCCCTGATTTCCTTTCCCACAGTCTCCAGACTCTTCCCCTCATTTTTATCCCACAGTTTTTGATTTCTCTATTGTTATAATTTTACACCCCCTCCTCCTCCCAATTATTTTAATTTCTTTTTCTTCTTTTTATTTGTGTTTGTGTTTGTGTTGGGTTGATTTAATTTATTATTTATTCCATTTTGTGTAATTTAATGATTTAGTGGTGTGTGGTTAATTCCTCACACACTCTCTCTCCTATTAATAATACATTCATACTTACATATATATATATAAACCTCCTTGCAGAGAAAGAAAAAAATTTTCTTAATACTCAGAGGAAGAAGAAGAAGACTGACTGAATTGCTTTACTATTCACCAAAACCACACACATACCACCATCACACAGTCTATCCCTTAAACCAAGGAAATAATTCTATCAACACATACACACACACACACACCACTGGTTTGGCTGTAACATTTTTTTTTTTCTTTTTCAAGTCACACACACACACACACATTGGCAAGGTTTTTACAACCAATCATCAATAAACTGTAAGACTCCACTTTCCCCACTCATCCGCTGCTATTATTAGTCGTCACTTTTGTTACTTGTCTTGTGCTTAGATTGCTCACTTACACAAATAGCAGACAAAAACTAACAAAGCATATCACAAACAACTTTACTCAGCATAGAAAGCCACTTTTTAATTTCCGCACAGCATATCATAGGACTATCATGTCTTCCACCATTACCACCATAGATTTACCATCACGCACATACACCATAAGTCCACCTTCTTCCACTACTTCATCGTCTCGTTCTACTTCACCAGTGACTTCATTTTACCAATCTTCTTCATCTGCATCTTCATCAACTGATTCTTTGGATACAGTTAAATCCACAGCTTCAACTTCAACTATCAAATTGGTACAACCACAACCAAAATCATCATCATCTGATTCCATCACCATTCCAGTACTGCGCACTCCAACTCCATCACCATCACAATCTGCAGCTGCAACAGTACTGCAACCGCAGCAAAAGCCAAAGTTTAAACTTCCAAACTATTATGTACCACCAGCTAAACTAGTTCAACAACCAACTGTTGCTTCACAAACACAATCCACCTCAAATACATTGCAGCTGGCTGCTCTTTCATCCACCACAGCAAAACCACCACTATTACGCAAGAAATCAGGTGAATTAATCAAATCATCATTAAAATTACCAGGATTACTTCAACGTTCTATCTCATCACCAAATATAACAACTGAGGGAGAAGTTGGAGGTATTGTCTCCCCCCGTAAACTGGTTCGTTTTGCTTCAAGATTAATCAATGTTCGTATGTTTGATGGATTTGATACACCTGCTTCTGTTTCAAGTGCTGGATCACCATTGGATTCACCAGATGAAGGTGAAGAAGAAGAAGAAGAGGAACAAGACTATTTCTACACATCTTCAGGTAAGCATGACTCCTCATTTGACTTGTCAGTACCTGCTTATGAGGATTTTGAATTTAGCAAGTTTACCAATAGGACAACCAACTTTGATTGGAATTTCAATTTTGCAAAACCAAAGGATGAAATTAAGGAGTATAGATTGACTTCACATAATATTCCATCTGGCAGAAACTTCAATGCAACTTCGTCATCACCCGATTCCTCTAAAATTTGGATGACTTCAGCATACTTGTTAAAAGTAAACAACAAGACTTACTTGTGTGGATGGTTGAATGTGGTGAACATTGCATTTTCCAAGGATATCAATTTGAAATTAACAATTGATAATTGGGAATCAAGTATTATTGTTGGAGGAATCACCAAGTACCAAAAGAGTCTTGATTCCAACTTGGATCAATTCAAGTTTATGTTGGATCTTGAACTGTTTAACATTGTTGATGAAAAGACTATTGAATTGTGTCTTGAATACAATACAAATGGACAAACTTATTGGGGAAATAATAGGAATCAAAATTATAAATTCCATATTGAGAGGAAAGTTAAGAAGCCAGTGGCAGAACAGAGACCAACGCTGAGTTTGAGTACAAGTCTGAGACTGAGACTGAGACTGAAACTGAAACTGTCTGCGGATAACAAGCAATCGACAATTAATTCATCAGGATATGAAGAGATTTGTAACAAGTTGCTTAATCATAAATCTACTTTGGCTTTGAATTTCGCAAATGATGAATTTTCATTTAGACCAAGTTTGAGGAAAAGTCATTCCGCCAGTGATATCACCAGCACTACACCAACTACTAGCTATGGTACTCCAAAGTATTCCAATAGACAACGTCAAAAAGACAATAAACAAGGTGCAACTACCGCTACTGGTACTGCTACTGGTACTGCTACTTCTGGAATCAAGGATATGACGTATGCTGACATTTTACAAAAGTATTGTTTTGCAGGAACTCCAACAACAACCTCACCACCATCAAAAGCAGATTCCACCACTGCAACGACTACGTGTGCTGCCAAGGGTCCTTCTCCAGCTTTGGCTGCTAGTGCACCAGCTAGTGCTCATTCGAGTCCAATGTTGGGAACATCTTCTTTCCCATCATCACCTCCAGTTGCTGCAGTTGCCGCACCTACTCAAAAGAGCATCTTCATTTAAAACACAATGAATAGCTTCACACATTCATTTAGTCATTTTGGTTTCTGACAAGTTTGTTACACTTCACCCTGATATTGTTTTTGCATTTTATCATAGTTTTTTTTTTTTCTTACTTGGGTCCACGGTGAGTTTGAACATCCTTGGCTTTTTTTATATATTGTTTAGTTTCTTTGTTAATTTTAATAGATGGATTTTCTTTTCTTCGTATTTGAGTTTGTAGAGTAAACTGTAACATGTTTAGTGGCTCATTTATACGAGAATTATAGTGGGTAATCGATTTTCGTAACAAAGATGGAAGAATGTTGCACGTGTAACGTGACTCTAACTTTTTCTGGTGGACAAAATCGAATAAAAAATAATAAGTTTACAGGGTTTATTTCTGAACAGTATTGGAATACTTTTTCCTACAGGACACTTCACGGCTAGTTGGAATAGATCAAACAGGACAGAGTAGCCAAGACTCAGCATACTTTTGTTCAGATATAAGGTGACATACTTGATGAAAGCTCGATTGCCAAGCAAGACAGCGGAACAGTATCGTCAATTGGTAAAGATGGATAATATGGGTTTCAAACTTGATGCACCAGTGAATGGTGATACTGCTGGATCATCTAGTGTGACAAACACCCGAGCTTATGGTACTGTGACTGGAGCTAGTGCGGTTCTGAGTAATGGAACTGGCAGTGTTTCATCTAACGATGGACTGAGTAACGGAAGTACTAAAAAGAAGGGGCCTGGAAGAGCTACGAGAACAAGAACAGCAAGTGGGAAGAAAAGACGTAATCAACAACAATCTCAAGATCAGCGAGCCCAATATCAAATCAGCGAATATGAGAGGCAGAATGCATTGAATAATCTTGCTTCTTCTTATGAACGATTATTGCAACCAATACGAAACTTGTACCCACATAGCCATAGAAGTAATGTTACGTCTATCACTGATGCAATTATGCAGAATTACAATAATTTAAACCAACATCATATCAAAACTAACCCCCGCTTGACTAATAAACCATTCAATCAGAAATTCCAAACGCAAATGCGTCAATTACTCAATGGAAACATGATCTTGTTTAGTATTGATATCGAAGCATGGGAGATGGAGAATAAAACGGTGACGGAAATCGGTATTGCTATATATGATCCACGACGGAATGTATCTCGGTTCAGCGTCGTGCCGGTGTTCACTAAATTGCATATACGGATAATGGAGAATATGCATCGTGCTAATGGGAAGTTTGTGGTTGATCATGCGGTGAATTTCGTTGGCGAACCGACTTTGATTTTGAGTATGCGGGATCTGGTGATTTTGATCCAGTCGTTATTTGATTACTTCTTTAAGCCAAGCAGTAGTGAGAATAATGATGGCTTGGATACCTATTTGGTTGGACACGGTGTATCTGGTGACATCAAATGGCTATCTTCGATAGGTATTGAGTTTCCAACAAAGTACTTGACACTAGATACGTTGGATATTTTGAAAATTACCCATGGGAACCACCATCTTGGCCTTGGAGCCGCATTGAAGAAACTTGATTTACCTCATGTTTTCCTCCACAATGCTGGAAACGATGCGTACTATACCTTACTCCTAGTTTTGAAATTGATGGATCCGGGAGTTCGAACTTGCTATGAGTTGGATTTATGTCTAGATAAGGAGTTGATGATGAGTAAAGAGGAAAAAGAGGCTATGAAGGAGGCGAAAAGAGTGGAGAGGGAGCAAAGAAAAGAGGCGAAGGAGTTGAGGAAAAAGTTGTTGGCTGAGGGGATTCAAGTGCCTGTGGATGAAAAGGAGAAGGAAAAGAGGGAAAACAAGAAGAAGAAGAAGAAGGCGAAACTGAAGCAGAATCATGTGCATAATGTTGCGCTGAGTGTGTATTGTTCTGCTTCTGATGCTGTGTTGTATGTGTTTGCGGGTAAGACATTACCTGGTGAGGAAGAGGAAGTGGGTGGGGAGGAAAAGGAAGGATCAGAAAGATGAGCAATAGAGGGATATAAAGCGTGTGTTCATAGATGCAATTTTACTTGCTTAAAACATAAAATCTAAATACCATAAATAAAATAAATAAATCACAAGGATAGGGGGTAAAGGCTTTCTACTTGAAGCTAACTTCACATCCATCCATTAATCTCATTGTAGCTGAGGAAGTCTTTCTCCATGGTTCCGGACCAAGATGTGACTCACACGAATCAAAATTTTGCAACAATCGAATAGCCATATACGCCGCTTCAGTTAGCGCCAAAGATTGGCCAAGACAAGCACGAGGTCCCACACTAAATGGGAAGAAAGCCACACCTCCATTGCGGGGCAATTTTGCCCATCGTTCGGGAATAAATTCATTGGTATTGTCTCCGAAATACGTTTCGTTTCTGTTACCTACCCATAATGGATACACGATTCTTGTTCCCTTTGGTACGAAAATTGGTGATTTTTCATCGGCACCACCACCACGAGGCAACGTGGTGTCTACTGATGCGGTTTTCGACTCAAAGGGAACTGAAGGGTTGATTCGTAATGTTTCATTTATGCACCAGCGCAAGTAATCGCAATTTTGTATAGATTCAAATGTAATTGATTCAACGTTGGGGAAATCTTGACGGATAATATCACGCAACTTGGCATACACATCTGGCTTATTGCTCAATTGAGCAAAAAGAAAAGTCATTAGTCCACTAGTGGTGTTACGCCCCGCAAGGATGATACTCAAGATTTGATTACGCAAGTTGATTGGATCTTTCGTCTCATGAGCCAATTGATAAATGAAAATGGTTCCATCGTCGGATTTCTCATTCAATTCGTTTGTGTCCATAGCTAATGCTTTTTCAATATAGTAGTCGACGAATTTATGTTGCGTTTCAATTGCATCTTGGAGCCTCTTTGGGTTAACTAAAAACATTAATCGGCCAAGAATCATTCTCGTCATGAGGTAATCTGCTGATGTGTCAAACGCAATACTGAATTGACGTTTCAACTCTGGGTCGATCCTCGTGGTGCTTGGTTCTCCCAATGCATCCTTTAACGAATCACTACTTTCGCCCAATAATAAATCAGTAGTGAAATCCATAGTGAAGAACTGAAACACATCTTGCATATCAATGACACCACCATGTTTCAGTTTGACCAACTCGATAACTCTAGCAGCAAATGGCTCCATTTTGTAAATTTGTTTAATGTTATCCTTGGTAAACGAAGGCCGCAACATGATTCTTGAATGTTTCCATTGTGTCCCTTCACTTGAGAAAATTCCATTGCCTAAAAGGATCCCAAATGCCTGTGGTCTATACCCGATATTCCACTCATTGAAATGGGCCAGTGACATCATGTGGCGTAAATTGTCCGGCTCAATCGTCATTATATATGGCAGAAACATGGCCATGGCTTGAAACGTACTAGTTTGTGCTCTTTGAAAAGCTTGTTCCATCATTTCAAATGTTGATCCTTTGGAAATTAACTCTTTACGGTGTACGATTTCGTAGAGGCCTAGTTTATCGAGCCAGTTGCGTGGTGGAATGTGTTTGATGGGTTTGCATCCTAGTTTTTGGGCTTTGTTTGTGAGTTGCCATTTGTGGAGGAGTTTGTAGAGGATGAATGATGTGATGAGAATTATGTATGGAATGTATGTCATTGTAAGAAGTTGTGTGTTTCGTGTTTCGTGTTGGTTGTGATTTACTATTGAATAGATGGATATTTGGGGGCTATATATAGTTGAATGTTGGACTATGTGCATGTGAGATTGATTAAATGACACAAAAGCTTAAACTCCGTTGTGGGTTCTCCGCAATATCAAAAAGAAAACAAAGAAGCAAAGAAGGAGAAGGGGGAGAAAAGAGGGTTATCTCCAGACAAAATCGAAAATGTTGCTAAACTCCGAAGTCATAACCTACACTTCAAATATCTTTATCTAAAAGTATACCAAAAGCAATCGGGAGATATATACAGCTTTTTGAGTGAAATTTGCTTTCATCAATCCGGAGTTAAGTTTTCAATGAGATCATCAGGCGCTTAATTTTACGAGTCACCGCCTACACACCCAAAGTCTACTGAATATTGATCTTCAGTTTAAAATTCCTGTCTATTGTAATATGAGTAGATGAAGCAAATATGAGTCTCTTTACTGTTCAAGGGGGAAAGAGGGGGTTGAGTTGAGGTTATGAGGGGAAGATATTTTTGTTCTTGCTGAACTTATAGGATAAACTTATTTTGAAGAAGTGATATACGTTATAACCACAAGTATCTTACTCTTTGATGTTCGGAATTAAGAACCTTTTCTATCTTATAATCATCCTTACGTCAGTTGTTACTTCGCCTCATAATCATTGGTTGATTTTTGGCTGCTTTGACTGGGCAAAGCAAAACAAGAAAATGTTCGACTCAGTTCTCTCCCTTGGCTTTTTATCAAAGTCTTCTTGGTATGATTTCTCTATACTCACTCTTGTGATGTTTTAACTTACTCTTGTGGCTGAGTCAAAACATCACACGAGGGCATATACTAACTCACTCATGCTCTCCTGATTTTCTGTTTATTTTGCCCAAATTTTGTTGCAAATTACAACTCATACTAAAATGTACAGTGTATTCAAAACTATATACAGATTTATCACCATTACTTCTTTCCACGCTTAGGACTTCTTTCTCTCTTTTTAATATACCCATATTCTTCAACATTCTTTCTCTGTTGAGTCACTTCCAATCTCTTATTTGCTTCTCTAGCAGTCTTGATTCCCTTCTCCTTTGACTCGTCGATAAAATTAGTCATCATTTCTTTCAACGACTTTGGCAGGCTTGTAGTGCTCTCATTCAACTGATGAATAGTTAACTTCTTAGGCATACCCAATAATTGACGCAATGTATTACTCTTGAATATAGCACTTTGGATCAAGGACAAGATTGAGTTGACGGCAAAGTATAAAACAACAGCAGCTGAAAAGTTTTTGGTTATAAAAATAGAAACTATTGGCACAACAGTCATCACTTGTTTCATACCTTTGGCAATTGCATGTTGACCTGTTTCACCACCAATTCTGACCATGACAATAACCGCAGCAGCAGCAATGGCCTGTAATCCCAAGTATGGATCAACATCACTCAAATTGGTGAACCAAGCAAGACCTTGATCAGCAAAACCTTCAACTGGATGATTGGCCATTTTTCGAAGAGCTTGGAAAAACCCATATGCCAAAGGAACTTGCACCATTGGCGCCATTGACATCAATGTCGACACATTGTGTTGTTTCATCAACTTACGTCTTTTTTCCATTCCTCTCATTTGTTCTTGTGTGTCACCACCTTTAATTTGTTTCATAATGGTATCCAACTGGGGCTTGATTTCAGACATCCTCGTGGCATTAGAGCTAGCTTTGACATAAAGTGGGAATAATACAACTCTAATAATGATAGTGAGCACTGTGATTGTTCCCCACCATGGCAATCCAGTATAAACATGAGTAATTTCCAAGAGTTGTTCAATTATACTAGTTGGACCCCATCCTTGAGCCAATCCAATGGATTCTAAATATCCGAGTTGATCAGAATGTAAGTTAGTTACTGTTTCAGTAGCATTGGTCTCATCAACAAAGGATACTAGTTTATCCTTGATTTCATGTGTTGTACTGGATGAGTTGTAACGTATACCTGCAAAAGTAGGTACAGCCGCTCTCAAAGGCAACTGCGTTCTTGCTGTTAGCCTTGCTTGGTTTCTTAGTATCGAACCAACTGAGAATCTAGTTAGTCCCACTTTAAACATTGTGCAGCCCTGGTTGTTGAGTTGGTTTGTTCAGACAAGTGAAATTTTTTTTTTTTCTTTTCTCATTTTTGGGTTTTGAAATATTTTGCAAAATCCGATTATCGAATGATAAATGGAATAACTTGGTAGAAAGGAAGCAAGACCGTTAATGATGATTTATACAAGGGGAAGAATACGATCTAGTCTACGACATCTACTGCAACGCTTTTCCAAACCAAATGGAGCCACATTTTGTCGACTACTAGCTACTGAGACATCTAATCACGCGACTAGCATCGATACCAAGCTTGAGTGCATCCTTAAAACTGAACCCAGTTCCAAAGTGTTTCAATTCCTCGTCAAGAACCATGCACGAGTAGATCCAAGGTTCAGCCTTACGTTCACTTACAACCTACTCCAACAAAACAATATTCAAGCGGCGATTTCCTTGCAACATTTGCTTTTGACGAATGATCTGTATCAGATACCCAATGAGCTATGGAGCGTGTTTCTTGATAAAGTATGCTTCGAGTCAAACTATTATGGAGCCATGTTTGTATTCCATGAATTGATTGATAACCATTTGTTTTACGATGAGGTCAGTTTTGCAGTGCAAGATAACGATGAGATTCCATTTATTATTAGCCCTACAATTTTAGTCCATTTGGGTAAAATTTTCACGAATAATGGTGATCCTAAACGAATGGAAGGTGTATTGCGATATTTCCGACGGTTTCACTCATTCGTACAAGATCAAGTTTCCTACCAGTCACTACTTGTACTAAATGTTGAAGCGAATGCTGAACTGGGTGATCTAAATCAAGCGTTGATAGAGTTTAGAAACTTGGCATATGCATCAAGGGGTCTCACGAGAAAGAGTTTGCTTGAAATCTTGCCTAGACGAGCAGATAAATTTAGCCGATGGAGACTGGCCAATATCAAACTGAATCAATATCGACTAGATTTTGTTCCCGACTACCCGCTTGACATTCATCAACAGTTATTGTCACAAATATGCGAAAGTGGAATCTACAATCCTGTCATACAGTACAACGTTTACCCTTCATCATCGCAAATCAACCCAATTATTCAAGAACCAATTGCATTGGCTGACTTGCCTCGATTTCAAACCTTAATCACTGAATACATAGAAAAAGAAGGCATATATGACTATCACAAGCTTATCCAATTGATGAATTCAAACCACCATAGTCTACACATTTTTATCATTGCGGCATTATGCGATTTAGAAAAACATGAATCGGCATTTGCTGTACTTGAATCACTAAACTTCTACGGTCAACGATTATGCAAGAGCCCTGGATTCATTACATTGCTTGAATCGACACAAAACAAACCCGAATTCAACACTTTGAGATCGGACATTCTCAAGTACTATCGTCGATTGAATAAAGGTCACGTCAACTACCCCGTTGCTGGTTATATATAATAAATACCTTGTATAAAGTCACTACAGAGTGTTATCCCCTTGTAAATATAATGTCACATTAGCTATAAACTCATCCTCCTAATTATCTCGCCTTGGATCAGACATTTTATGAATACGTACATTATCACCACTCAAATCACCAACAACTGCAATATCTTGAGGTGTAATGAATATGCTTTGTGATTTCAGATACTTGCTCAACTCATGAAGGAGCAACTTGATACTAATGGAACGATTGACAGAGTCCATATAAACATCAAATTCATCCAAGCCTCTTATTGTCGAACTCATAGTTTGCCAGATTGCCAATAAGAGAGCAATCTGGGTATATGATTTTTCTCCTCCTGATAATGATTCAACAGTACGACTCTTGTGGTCGAGTTTGGTCTTTACCATCAAGTCCAACGCTTTTTCTCCGAAATCCACTTTCAAAGATCCCTTAAATCCTCTCACTTCCATCGAGTCTTCAAAAGACAACATGGCTTGACGAACAGCATGATTGATAGTAACCTCAAAAAATGCAAGACGTATATTAAGCTCCTCATTCATTCGCTTGATCAACTCGTCCAATTCATTTTCCCTTGCCAATGCCAAGTCTCGTTTCTTTTCAGCGGCTTCCAACTCCTTCAATACATCCTCCAAAGTCGAGCCTAAGGCATTTTCACCTTCCTTAATCTTTTCCATAACATCGTTATACTCATCTGCTATACTATCTTGAGTATCTCCTTCCACAATTGTAACTGCGTCACGTGGGCACATTTTCAAAGCATTTCTAATTTCCATTTCTACCGTCTCCTTACCACGTGCGACTCTGGCTTTCGACTGTTCAATAACTTCTCTATGTTCTTGCTTTAACCTTTCTATTTCAACAATATCCGCCCTTAGCTTTTTGATGTATTCTTGATGAGTAACCAATTTCTTTTCGTTAAGTCTCACTTTTTCTGCTTTCTCGGCAACTTCTTCCTTGATACTACTTGCTGCGTGAAGACAAGCGTTAAACTTTTCACTAGTAGCCGCAAGACTCTCTTCAAGACCTTCAAGAACACGTTCAAGTCGTCCAACCTGAGCAGTATCTTCCTCTATCCTCAATTGCAACTTCAAGATATTCGATTCATCAATTTCCTTATCAATCTTGTCTTCGTATTGTGCCTTCTTGCGTCTTAGACCTTCCAAGTGGCGCTTCAATTCCGTTTGCTCTCGGTACAACTTTTCACGTTCATTATCAATCTTTTGTTTAAGTCCTCGCAATTCGCGCTCAATACTATGCTGATTATGTGATTCTTTACTGATTTCCTCCTTCAATTCATCCAAAATTTCATCCTTGTTCTCAGTTCCAAACCTTGGAATTTTATTCAGATAGTAAATGGGATCCAGTCTGAGGACACCACCTTGACGACTTACCCTACTTCCCGATGAATTTCCAAATTGAGTCAAAGCACCATACACATTTGATTCATAACACAATTTCCGTGCTTCCTCAGCTGAATTTGCAATGACCAACTTTTCAATTGAGCTATTATCAATAAGTGCATACAATACTGCATCTTCGCTCACATCTAACATGTCCAATACTGTTGTACTTCTAGCCTTACCGCTTTCATAATGATAACGTTCAGTCTTACGAACAATGATGTTGTGATACGCTTGATTCTGTCTCAATATCCTATCCAATTGCGCACGATCTCTTTCATCACGTACAATGAATGCATCCAAACTTTTACCCAATACGGCATCCAAGAGTGGCTTCCAGCTATGGAAGTCCTTCTTGACGGATATATAACTACCCATAGGACCAAGTGGTTTAGATTGCCATTGAGTTCGATCGATATCACGCATGACAGCTTGCATTCTGCCTGCACCCCAAGGAGTATACCTTGAAAACTGGTCTTTTTGTAAATCAGATTGCCTAGCGCGAAGCTCCTTTAAATTACGGCCACATGCGTCTCTTGCTTGTGTCAACTCCTCCAACCTTGAATCGGGGTTGGATTGCAACGCTTTCAATTTTTGTCTGCATGCAGCCATCTCCTCTTCACTCTTTGCGAGTTGCTCATCAACTTGAGCTAATTTGTTGCGGATTTCCTCCTTGGAACCACCTTCTTGCTCTTCAATCTTTGCTCGTTCCTTCTTAAGCTTGTCCTGGGTGTACAGAATATTTTTATTCAAGTTCTGAATTTCCCTATCATTCTTCTTCATATCATCCTTTAGCATATCAAGTTGAGATTTGATATTGGACCTTGTCGTTCTAGCCTCCTCATAACGACTCTTTTCAGACTCAAGTGCGTCGGTAGCAACCCTCAATTCTTCACGAATAATCTCCTCCTGTGGTTCCTCCAGTCTAATCGCTTGTTCGTATTGTTGTATGCTTTCAGTGCTGGCTTCTAATTTCGATTCTTTATCAGCAATATCTGCTTCCCGTGCTTTAATTTTCTCTTGTAGGTACTCAACATTGAACCAATGTACCTTTCCCCGTAGAATATCTGCATCCTTTCTCAAATGGTCGTTTATCTTGTGAGCATTGTGAATCTTACCTATACGCTTGTATTCGGCCACGCAAGTCTCGGTGTACTTCGCCGCTTGTTCTCTCTTACCGTGGAGATCCTTCAAATTTCTTTGAATTTCATCATAATTGTTGTAAATGTCAGTGATGTACGCACCTGACATGAAGTATTCAAATTTAGTTTTTGCCGTAGCACTAGTTAAAAACTCTCTTGCTTTATCCTGAGACAAGAAAGCCAATGGATTATCAACAGTAATATCGAATTTGAACAAAATTTCATCCAACACAGACTTCTTTTGCGACACAGTTTTACCATTTTCATCCTTGATTGCGTAGGTGTTTTGTCCAACTCTTTGCAACTTTCTTTCGATAATTATTTTCTTACCAAACTGTTCCGGTTTATAAGCTCGAGAACCTTCATTTTTTAAAGTGATACTTACACGTGAGGTGTGTTTACCATCCTTAATCAAATCTCTGATTGAACTTCCTCTATTAGTATCATTAGCTTTAGCTCCCAAACCAACTGAAATTCCTGTTAAAATGGCACTTTTTCCAGAACCGTTTCTCCCAATTATAAAGTTAATCTGCGGTCCCAAACTCAACTCAAATGATTCATGACACATGAAATTTTTCAAACTTAAATGCTCAATTATTCCCGAGTTAGCTGGGGTGGTATCATCATCAGGATATTCTTCTGAATCCGAGTCTTCAGAGCCTGACGCCAGAAGCGAGTCCTCATCTTCGTCATATTCAATCTGCGTCATCATTGCACGTTTCTTTCGTGGTCGGATCATGGACGATATCAAGTGTTGTGACGGAGTGACAGTGCTGTCCTGTAATACGCGTTAGTAGAAGCCACAGTGTTGAGATAGTAAAGGGAAGAACATACACTTGAGAAATCGTGGTGGGTAAATCCATCATCACGAGGTCTCTTCATTGATGTAGCCAGCATCTATTAGGTTATAACAAGGTCTTTATTTGGTGGTAAAGATATCCTTGTTGTTGATTGGATCTTTTTTTTTCCTTTTTTTTCGTTTTTTGTGTGGATTGTTTCCTTCACGTGTAGAACCCAACAAAAGAAGCAGTAAACACAATGTATGTGAAGCTGTTGTGTCTAATTGGTTCATTAATTCCTGAAATAGTGCTAAGACTGAAGATTACCATAGATAACTGCTCCATCTTTTCTTAGAGTGGTACAGAGTTGTTTTTTTTCTTGACCTCGGATCATGAACAAGACGCGTCTGTCACCGAAGCAAAATTCACAGCAAGACTTAGTCGACCCTCCGAGGAATCTTCTAGATACCTAGTAGCTTTACTCTACCCTCTGTGGCTCCTCTCGATGTCTCGAGTAGGTAAGCATAGCCCAGTTTCATCCAGCACCTTCAAATGTGGTATATCACGTGCAGTGGTAGCGCTCGTACTTTAGAGATCTCACAACAAATTCAATCATCAACCTATTTGTATTCCATTCACAAGGTCATCCAACAATACAGTATGAGTGCCAGTTCTAAAAGAATCAAATTTGTGTCTATATCCTTACCCATACTATATGGTAATGATGCCTACAAACTTACGCCTGAAATGCGAAAACCCACAACACCACCAGACCATACTCATGAATGGACGGTATTTTTCAAACCAGTCTTGGGTGATATAGATTTGACGCCGTTGATTAAAAAAGTCACTTTTAAGCTACACGAGACCTATGAAAACCCTGTTCGTACAGTGGAGCACCCGCCATATCGAGTTACAGAGACTGGATGGGGTGAATTTGAAATCATTATAAAACTACATTTCCAACCTGGAGTAGACTTGGGTATCAATGAGAAAAACTTTCAAATCTTTCATGCTTTGAAATTGCATCCTTATAATCCTCAACAACCAAAGCGTGAAAATGGAGAGGTCCATTCAGTATTGTACGACGAGTTGGTGTTTAATGAGCCTACGGAGAGAGTATTTGAAATCTTGACAAGGAAGCCGATTAATCTCATACCGTATGAGTTGAGCGATCCTGATAAAAGAGATCAGGAGTATATAAGACCAGATGAGATTGATGAGTTAGGTAGATTGGATGTTTATATACAAAAGATTAAGGAGGAAATAGAGCATCAAGTGGTACAGTATAAGGACTTGGAACAGCAGAAGTTTGCCTTGACTCAGTAGAGGTACATATATTGTGGATGGAGTGTGTATAATGTAATTACTATATTATGATCTGTTGATCAAATTCTCATCAAATGCGAATAAAAATTGCGAACCTTTTCACAGCACCAAATAGATTGCGCTAAACAAAAATACGCTACAGCTTGCCGTCCTCCAAAATGCCAGAGCTAACTTTGAATATACCTTTCCAAACATCTCATCAAGCTAACATAGCCAGAAACTCACTAAGACCAGATCCTGTATTAAAAACAAGTGAATTAAAAATTGATTATGAAGTGCAAGACAATGTTCTTTTATGCAAATTTTCAGGAATCAGTGATCGTGTGATACGAGTGTCAATAAGTAATGTCTTGGATAATCTCAAAACAGTTGTTGAATGTATCGATGAGTTTGAAGGTAAGAAGGATAGTCTATGGGAAATAGACGAATTTGAAATGAATGGATGAAGAAAGGCTATGGCAGTTGACGAGAAAAGAGTGCCGGTAAAGGGGATGTTTGGTATCTCTGGATCAGGAATGAACCTCCTGAACCATATCGAGAGTCTACTGTCTGGGTGGCTCCTTTGGATCTACAAATGTTAGGTATTTAATTTACACATCAACGAAGGGAAGAAATCAAAACCCAAGTCAATCGTATAGAAACTTAGTTGGATGTATATGTCCATTCTCAATTACATTATATGTCACCCTTAGCTCATGTAGTTGAAGCCTATCCATCTCTTAGCACCTCGAATATCCGCGGTAGCGCAGGCGATGAAGAAGCCAACGATTTCTCGCTTTGTTCTAAAGACCGAGGTGCAAATATCCTCAAGACAGTGAAAAGAAATAATAATGGGTTGGTTTGGCGGAAGCAGTAATACTGCACCTCCATCAAAAGTTTCTATGGTAACAGAGTACAATCCGGAACCGAAGCAACAGCAATACTTGGAAGATTTGCCTCCAAAATTTGAAGATAGTGAATCACCATCTTCAACGTCATCTCAAGTTAGGCCCAGCTCAAAGGCCCCACCACAACCTACATTCACAGATGCAGCAAGGTCTATTCATCTATCCGACTTCACTATAGATAGGTTTATCAATATGCCGTGTTTTAGAGAAGCAATGATTACGGGGTTCCAAGCAATGGGAGTCTTGGGTGTAATTACCTTCTTGATTAGAAAAGATTTGAGCAAATCGCTAAATTGGTCAGTAGGTGGATTCTTTTTAGGAAATATGGTTGGGTGGGAACAGTGTAGGTCTTTGAGAAGGAAATCGATGCAAATGATGGAGAAGGCTAAACAAGATAGGGAAGAAAGGAATAGGAAAAAGTGGGAAGAGTTGCAAAAGAGTCAGGGAAAGAGTGATGATATGGATAAGTTTAATGAATTCAACAATCGAAAGTGATCTCCCATGTGGTTATCCCGTCTTGTATATAACTTAGTAGTTAAATGGAACTTTTTTCACAGGTAGAGCTTCCGCTAGTTGGACGGCAATGTAGGAGATAAAGATTTCTCGCAACTGTGAACAAGCGTGTCACTGTTTACGCTCAGTGCAGTCTCTGCGGATGTCTCTTCGTGGGTGGTGGTGTCATTGTGATCTTTTTTAGTTTTTTTGCAATTTGGAGCTTTTTCCCCACTCCCCACTTTTCGGTATTGAAAAATTTATGGCGCTGACTGAGAAATCAACCAAAATTTTTCTTTCCTTTCCCTCTTGACTAGACACAACCTATTAGCTCACTTGATTATCAGTGTATCCAGTATATCTACTCATCATGGATAACCACAAGGCCACAATAGCTTTTAAAACCTTGAAATCAAACTTGGTTAATTTGCCGTCCAACTTAACCAACTTATTATTCACTGCAAATATTCAAGTGCAAGATGTCATTATAGAAATAGTTTCACCACCGACAGCCGACCAGCGTCTGAAAGGATCAAAAAAGTCGTATGCTGGGTGGTCTGGTATGTCGTCATCTACTTTACAAAGTTTGGAAATTGATCCCATTTTTGCTCAATCCTTGTCCATCCCTGATAAAGCGTCAATCTACATCAACTTAAAATTGGGTAATTACGAAGCATCAAATATAAATTTGGAGCCTTTGACAAGCTCGGACTGGGAAGTAGTTGAGTTGAATGCGCAATTAATCGAAGACAAGTTATTGAGTCAAACTCGATGTGTTGCATTGAATCAGATCTTGGTGGTTTATCCAAATGCAACTACGTCTGCTAAATTGATTGTTACTGATATAGGCTCAACTGAACACAAGTATGGTAAAGTATCACCGTATTGTGAGATTGCAATTGCTCCCAAAGTGAGGAAAAAGAGTGAAGTGGCGGAAACTACTAGTGTCAGTAGTCAAAAGAGCTCATCAAAGAAAGAGGACTATAATGCGTTGCCACTGGTTTTGAAAAGAGGAATTAGTTTACCGCACAATTTGTACAAAGATGTGGATGATAGTGCGTATAAAGTGTTTGTAAACAGAAGCGAATTACCAGGCGCATTTGGAACGTTTGTTGCCGTATCGATCCTTCCTGGTCCCAACGATTTGAAAAACATATTGTCTAATGAAAAAGATGTGAAGGAGAATAAGAGGATAATAGCTGAACTTGTCAACTATAAGGGTACCTCCAACAATATTGGATTATCCAAGAGCTTGGCTATTGCTCTAAATGCATATGGGCAAACTGGTAATATTGTTGTTTTGAAACCTGCAGTGAAGGAATTACCCAAACGTCCGTCGACATTCACTATACATCCGTACATCATCAACTCGAATAAGAAGAAGGAAGTTAATCAAACAAAGACGGCGAAATTGGCCAAGCAATTGACTGATGCATTGTATCCACAGATATCAACAACTGCAGTCACAAACTTTATAAAGATTCCTAGCATTGCAGGTATCTTACCGTACGGTGGTGTTTTGAGGTTCCGCAAGAATGAAAACTATAATGCTTGGATTAAACCGTATGATCTTAGTAGAAAAAAGCCAATCAAGATTGAACTTGGTGATGATTTACTTCGTCCACAATCATTCATTCAAGATGTTCAACAAGATGCAGCTGCTAAAGAGGATGACAAACCCATTGGTATTGAAAAAGTCGTTTCAGATTTGGTTGACTCGTTCCTTGTATCATCCAACACAGGGACTTTAGTATATGGAAATTCAGGAAGTGGGAAGACCTTGTATCTTAAACAAGTTAGTGATATACTAAACCAAGATCATGGGTACTTTATAAAGTTTGTATCCTGTGAAACCCTCATGAATGAATCTTTCCAGAACTTGTCAAAAAATCACATTTTCAAATGGCTACAACAATGTTCATGGAATAAGCCTTCACTTTTAGTTCTTGACAATGTTGATAAGATTATGAATATTGAAATGGAAAATATGGATGCTACGAAATCAAATCAAACTACAGAATATTTCATTTCTCAATTATCAAAATTACACAATCAGCCAAATTCAAACATTTCAATTCTTTGTTCCTCAACATCAAAAGAAAGCTTGAATAAGCTTTTACTTGGATCACACTTGATTGAAAATTATCATCATATTACTGCTCCTGATAAGCCTTTACGTTTTCAAATTATTGAAAAGTATCTCACTGAGGATTTAAAGTGTAAGTTGGATGTTGATTTAATGGACTTGGTGAGTGAAACCGAGGGATACTTGCCTAACGATTTGAAGATTCTTTGTCATAGAATCTATCATCAATGTTTATCCAATCCATCTCAAGTAGATGAAAGTAACATCGTTGAGTCAACTCACGTAGATAAAGCAATTAGTGGATTCACACCATCAAGTTTGCGTGGTGTGAAACTTCAAAAATCAGGTACTAGTTGGTCCGATATTGGTGGATTAACCGAAGCCAAGAGAATTCTTTTGGAAACACTTGAATGGCCCACCAAGTATGCCCCAATTTTTGCAAATTGTCCCTTGAGACTTCGTTCTGGTATCTTGCTATATGGATATCCAGGTTGTGGAAAGACTTTATTAGCTAGTGCTATTGCAGGTCAGTGTGGTTTGAACTTCATCTCCATCAAAGGTCCAGAGATTTTAAACAAGTATATTGGTGCTTCTGAACAAAGTGTTCGTGAATTGTTTGAACGTGCTCAGGCTGCCAAACCATGTATATTGTTCTTTGATGAGTTTGACTCAATTGCTCCTAAAAGAGGTCACGATTCAACTGGTGTCACTGATCGTGTTGTTAATCAAATGTTGACTCAAATGGATGGTGCTGAGGGATTAGATGGGGTTTATGTCTTAGCTGCTACTTCGAGACCTGATTTGATTGATAGTGCATTGTTGAGACCCGGTAGATTGGACAAGAGTGTTATTTGTGATATGCCCAACTTTGAAGATAGATTGGATATATTAAAGAGTATAACTACCAAGATGGATTTAGCTGAAGATGTCAAATTGGAAGAAATTGCTGAAAAGACAAATGGGTTCAGTGGTGCTGATATGCAAGGGTTGGGATATAATGCATATTTGAAAGCTGTGCATGTAAGATTAGAAGAGTTGGAAGCTAAAGATAATGCTGAGGAACAAGATGCTGATGTTGATGAAAATGCGGTGGAGTTTTTCAAAGTTGGTAATGAACCGAAATTGAAGAACACTGACAGGATTAAATTGTTGCATCAAATTCAGCAATTTGTTGCCAATGAAAAACAACAGGCTGGTGATCACTCTCAGCAGTCGAAGCTGTCTCATATGGAACAGCCCAAGGTCCTCATCACTCATGCCAATTTTGTCGAATCATTAAAAGAGACCAAACCATCCATTTCACATTCAGAAAAGACCAAATTGACAAAGATTTATTCACAGTTTATTGATGACAGAGATGGTAACATGCCTGATGGAAGTGCAAGCAATGAAGTTGGTGGAAGAACTACGTTAATGTAAACGAATGAGGTAATTTAGATAATCTATACATCGGTTAATCTAGTGTAGTTGGCTTCATTTTCTTGATCAAGTTTACTATTATTCTCCTCGTTCTCCTCTTCAATAATGATCAAGTTCACATAACTTCTTTCGTGGCTAATCCAAGGAAACAATCTTAAATACGACCAAAATCCAATACCCAATCCTAATATACTTCCAGTAAACACATCAACAAAATGGTGTCTGTAATCTCTAGTCCTACTCAATGCAATATAAGCAGCCATTAAAAAGGGAGCTGCACCAATTAGGGTTCTCCAACTTCCAACTTTAGTATTTGGAGCTTGTAATTGACCAAGTAAGAACAAAGCCAAGAAGCTCAATCCAGCAAAGCTTAGTGACGAATGTCCTGAAGGTGTTGTTCTGAATCCATCTTCTAAACGGCCCAAGTTGTCTGAAGTGCAAACTTCAATAGATACGAGCTGGTTGATGGGTGTAGATGGGTCTGGAATGCATCTGGCTAAAAAATCAGGACGGAGACGACCAATCCAGTTCTTCAAGACATCAGTCGTTACAGATGTTATCAACACGCTGAGACACAACCCAATTACCGCAACATAGGTATTGTACAATTTGTACTGTGGCGTAGTGAGCAATAATGACACGACAATGACGATAGCTAATGGGATCCAAGTTGAGTATACGAATAATGCTGTGTTTCCCACGGTTTCTACTTCAGCAAACGGATGTGATATAGTTAAGTCATTGATGTAAAACTGTCTGTGAAATGGCTTGATATCGTATAAGATAAAGTATAATATGACTAGTATAACAATTAGAATCAAGTCGGTGATTCTCCATTTTAAAATTGTTGGTGATACGAATCCCAAGTTTACACGGTTGAATCGTTTATTTGGGTTACGTATGTTGTTGAGAAAGTCCTGTATTGGCATCTTTGAACTGTGTATAAACTGTTAACTTTGCTTGATTGATCAATCCAGGAGAAAGAAAGAAAGGTTGAGTTTGTCGTGTAACTTTTTTTTTGTTTCAGAGTGGGGAGAGAGAGATAGAGAGACAACCGCTGAGGTTATACCACTTGAAAGGTATACAACCTTACTCAGGTGCACTACTGATGCTTCTTCAAAGTGAAGACAAGAAATGATTTAGTAGGATCAAATACCTATACGTCTTTTTCAATTGTTGAACCTCTCCAAAGGGAAGTGCCTGTGAACATATTCCCCTTCAGCGGTGTGGCTTTCACGTGACTTTCTGGCGCGTTCACATTGACATCACTTCAGATTTTCATTATGAAAAATGAAAATCATTAATACAAATCAATACAAGACGTGTCTTTCCAATCCAATTCCATTTCCTAAAAATGACTACAGGCACTTACGAAGAAGAAAAGCTCCATCACACTCCCTGGGTTGAAAAATACAGACCTAGGAACCTCACTGACATAGCATCACAAGAACATGCAGTCAAAGTCTTGGAAAAACAAGTATCGACAGGCAACTTACCCCATATGTTATTCTATGGACCTCCAGGTACTGGTAAAACATCAACAATTCTAGCATTAGCTAAACAACTATATGGCCCCAGATTGTATAAATCCAGAGTATTGGAATTGAATGCGAGTGATGAGCGAGGTATATCGATTGTGCGTCAAAAGATTAAAAATTTTGCCAAATTGACGGTGAGTAATCCGACTCCTGAGGATTTAGCAAATTATCCTTGTCCTCCATACAAGATCATCATCTTGGATGAAGCTGATTCAATGACCAATGATGCTCAAAGTGCATTGAGAAGGACAATGGAGACGTATGCCAACATTACTCGATTTGCCTTGGTTTGTAATTACATTACGCGTATTATCGATCCATTAGCTTCAAGATGTTCGAAATTTAGATTCAAATTGTTAAACAATGAGAATTCATTGAATAGGTTAAAGTATATTGCAAGTGAGGAACATTTGAATTTGGATAAACTGCAAGGTGAAGATGATGTATTGAATGAAGTGTTGAGAATCAGTAATGGTGATTTGAGAAAAGCAATTACGTATTTACAAAGTGCTTCAAAGTTGAGCACAAGTTTACAATTGGAAGGTGCAAGTGGTGATGAAGATCAAACTGCTGGGTTGATCACTAAACAATCAATTAGAGAAACAGCTGGTGTTTTACCTGATGCATTAATTAACCAATTGGTGGCTACAATAAGATCAAAAGATGAATCCAAGTTAATCAGTTTAGTAAATGATGTAATATTGAGTGGTTGGAGTGCTCAACAATTGATTGATCAGTTGCATGAAGTCTTAGTCATGGATGATTCAATAAATTCATTAATCAAGAATCAAATTGCCTTGATTTTATTTGATACGGATAAGAAATTGAACTATGGAACTGATGAACATATTCAGTTGCTCAATTTGGCTCTACAAGTGTCTAAAGTTATATAAAAATTGATTGAAGAGAAGAATTCGAAATAAAAGATACGTATATTTGTAAGACACACAGTTTGTTGCCTTTGAGACAATAGACTCCTAGCCTCTTATCTCTCGTTACTGTTTCTCCTGTTGTTGTTGTTGTTGTTGCTGTGGAGGACCCTGTTGCATTCCTCGTGGTTGATGCTGTTGTTGAAGACCAGGTGGTGGTGGGCCCATATACTGCGGAGGTATGAATCTTGCATTCGGATTGTTCATAAACTCTGGCGGCACTTGATGTTGACGGAATCCTGGAGGTGGCGGTGGCATACCTTGACCTGGAGCAAAATTTGACCCTGGTGGTGGTGGCATTGGTGGCATAAACCCATTGGGGAACATACCAGGTGGAGGCATCGGCATACGTCCTTGCTGTTGTTGTTGCTGTTGTTGACCAGGTGGTAAATTAGGGAATGGAAATCTAGGTTGTTGCTGTTGTGATTGAGATTGATTCTGTTGTTGCAGAGGCAGTTGCTTGGCTCCACCTTCGTTGTTTTTCCCACTTTGCTCTTCCTGGTTACCTTGCTTTTGTAGTTGCTGCTGTTGGAACTGACTATGAGCAGGTGGCTGAAATCCAGGTGGGAAATTACCCATTTGTTGTGGAGGACCTCTCATCCACGGTGGGAATTGACCATTTGGTGGGAACAACCCAGGAGGAAATTGACCTGGGTGGATAGGTTGTTGTTGTTGTTGGTGCTGTTGTGGCTGTTGTTGTGGCGCACCACGTAAGAGTGCATTATTTTCGTTTCCAGTAGATGCTTTCCTACTCAATGGACCAGGAGCTGCGTTTACATCAGACACTGCCCTTTTCTCGTCTGTGGTAGCATTTGGTACGCGTTCAACAACAGGACTTGACTTGGCCGAAGAAGGCGATGGTTGAGTACTCTCCTTCTTCTTCAATAATGAACGGAAAAAGCTATCATTTGAAGATAGGTGTGGCATAGGGGACTGTTGTTGTTGTTGACCTTGTGGTTGTTGTAGTTGAGGTTGAGGGGGTCCCAGTGGTGAGGACCAAGACGACGATGGTCCTTGCATTTGTGGTAATCTAGTCTCACTTGCTCCCAAAGAAGGAGGTTCAGATGTATACTGAGGTGTTTGAGGGCCACTCTTTTGTCCTCCAAAAAATTTTGAAAATCCTGGAGGTGGCATGGTTGCCAGTGTAGGCTGCTTTTGAGAAGACTCTTGTTCAGGCTGCTTAGCTGGTTGGGCTGGTTGAGAACTTGGTTGTTGGAAAAACGACGAGAAACGAGATGCCCGATGATTAGCACTTGAACCAGCATTGTTTTGACTTGCATCTTCAGGTTTTGCAGAGGCAACATCTTTCTCCTCAACACTTGTCTCCTTATTAGTAGGTTTAATAAATGAAAAGAAATTATCAACCTCATTACCTGCATTCTTCGCAGCACTCTCCTCATCGGCAATTTGCTGCTGTTCAACATCTTCATCAACTACTTCACCTCTTCTTCTCTTTTCTTCCAACTTCATTTGCGATTTCCATCTCTCAAAATCCTCCACCGTTTGACCCATATTCATCATTGACAAATGTGCCAAATCATCATCACGAGCACCATCACCACCACCAGATTTACCAATTTTGCCATCACCAAGTATTTCGGCGTCCCATTCGGGTTCCAATTCATCTGGTCCTTCACCAAGCAACTGAGAAATCTTGTCACTTGAAAGAGAATCCAATTCCTCGGCTCTAACAAATCCATGACGACCTCCACGACGTGTGGATGGGTCCTGTTTGTACCCATCAGCACCATAATGGGAAGTCTTGCCTCTTTCCCATGTTTCATTTTGATGCTTCTTGGATCTTCTACCCTTGTACGTGCCACCACCATTTTCCGAGTTCAAATTATTATGATTCAAATGTCTTGGTTCACGTTGAGCCTTCAATCTCCAAAACGACTGGTCAGGCAACAACTCTTTAACATGAGGTACATCATCAATGTCAGACTTCCATTCAAGTAATTGATTCACAGAGTATATATGCTCTTGACCTTGCTTTGACTGTGGAATTGAACTTAAAAACTCTTGCAACTTGGCACCATCATCAACATTTTCATCTTGTCCAATTTCCTCGTCCCCATCACCAGTTACTGGTTCTGGTGTTGATTCTTTAGCGGCATGAGCCATAGCACTATCTAATAGCCTACTCAATGCATTCCCAGGTTCCAAGTTGTGGATCGATGAATGTGATGATTTTCGCTCATTTTGATTACGCAGCAGCTGCAGCTGCTTACTCTGTGAAGTAGAAACATCCTTTTCAAGCGTTACGATTGATGGATCAACAAATATAGGATTAGATTGATTTGATGACATGGTCGATGCTTTTTGCGTAATTGGGTATTTGTGTTGAAGGAAGCAAAAAAAAGCAATTGGTTCCAAAGGTAACTTGTATTCACTTTTGATGTGATCTGCTTTATTTCACTGAGACTGGATAGTTTAAGTTATGCTTCTAGTATGAGCAACTGTTAATTGTAAGCTGCAATTGAATGATTTCTATATGGAATAGTGTACCTTTGTATATATCCTTTGAAAAGAGTATCTATCTGTTCTCTTTATGATCACCCACCTGTTGAGTGAGAGAAGGAGAAGAAAAAATTTTGATGAAAAAAAAAAATGAGCCCAGATTACACTACCCTCTATTACACTTATATAACCATATAACCAATACTGATTCCAAAAAAAACACACACCAAAAGATACTGTAATAATAATAATAATAATAACGTCTAATCAAAGTAAAAATTGTAATAATACATAAGTTATAAAGATATAAAAGAATACCCCAAATAGTAAACCGAAACAAAAAAAAATGTAATCTCTCCTCCTCAATTGTTCAAATATGGTAAATTCAACTTCATAATCTCTCGACACATAATAAACCAATCAATTTCCCGTAAGTAAAAAGTCCCATCATGATACCTCGCAATTGAGGATCCCAATGCATCAGTTTCATCCTTCTCCTTCTCCTTCCCCTTCTCTTTCTTCTTTTCTTGTAATCTCGCTTGTTTCACTCCTTGTTCCCATTTGAACAACTCATACATAAACCGCAAATTAGGCTGGATAATAATATTCAACCTCCTCACACGAACATAAAGGTACGCCATTGGCAAACTCACTTGAAACCGTTTAATAATCTCAGCAATAACAACAGTGGCACTTCGACTAACACCTACTCGACAATGCACCAAAATCTTGGTGTTTCCTTGGGTGCGAATATATTCATCATTGATAAAGTCCAAGATTTTGGGAAGCTGTTCAGATAGTTCATCAATTCCATCATCTTCTAGATTGTTCACCTTCATTATTGTATCTATGGTGGAGTTCCAATAGAAGTTGGGATGGTTGTATCGATGATGGTTATGGTTATGGTTATGGTTATGGTGATTATGGTGACGATGTTTAGGGCGTATGTTTATAATCTCAACATCTTCATCGTCCTGATCAATAGTAATTTCATTATACTTGCGAAACTTGTATCCATTCAACCACGATAAACTCTCCCCCACCGAAATCACCTTCTTAATACCCAACTTGTTAAGTAAAGGTAAACACAGTGCATGTTTTAAAGAACCTAGGTATAAATAAGGCAAGATTTTCGATGGGATGGATCCTTCAACTTCCTTGACCCAGTCAATTGCAAATTTCTGCATTTCTAATTCGATATCCTCTTCTTCATCGCTACTGGAGTCATCACCGCTCAGTGATGAATCATCTTCGTCGTCTGAGTCATCATCATCATCTGAGTCATCATCGTTGAAAATGTATCCCAATTTGGCATTGGTGTTCTTTTTCGGTACACCCAATAAAATCTCATTAATCTCCGCCGACGAAATCTCCTCCATCTCACCCCAATTCATACTCCCATTTCCTTGCTTCACCAATGGACTATATTTCCTCAACAACGGTTCCAATTTCCTCAAAATCACAACATCACTATTGAAAATATAAAATGGCCGCTGATAAAAACAATGCAACTTCAACATCGCTTCATCCAAAGGTAAATCCAACGCATACATCATATAACAGAAAACCAACAACGACGATTCAGTATATCCATCTGAACAATAAATCAACGTTCCTAAACCCTTTGCTGACATTGATGACGAATACAAGTAGATTAGTTTGCAAACGTTTACAATCAGTCGTAAGTTATCTCGTTTACAGTCGCCAATTCCAATGGAGCCCAGTGGTGGGAACAGTAAATGGTGAGTTTCTTCGATATCTTCACTTTCGTGTGATGAAATGGTGTATCGGAATAAAAGTTCTGCCAATTCGTCCAAGTCTGGGAATGAAGCGTCCGAATGGCATTGAATGAATAGTTTGTAATTGAATTTGGGCTGTGGTAGTAAACTGATGTAATCTTGTGACAGATTGCACGCGTTGTGTGAAAGTAGGGAGTTTGTGGGACTGCTGTACCCACCAGTCAAACTAGCAGCCAGGTTCATTATGTTTACAACTTTATTTTTATGTAAATAGTGAACCATTATTTGATGATCCCAGAAATTCCCGACAAATACATTTTGACAAATTTTCGTAGCTGTTGACATCAAGGTAGTTTCAATCTTTTCTCGTAATTGGAAATTGTTATCCCACAAGAGCAAAGGGTCTTTCAATTTATGGTTTAAATGAGTAGTTGGTAATTTTGAAAAATGGAAAAACGACTTTAATGGTGCATTCAAAGGTACGTGGTCCATTTGTTGATAAGCTTCAGTGAACTGATCATCTAGGATATAAACTCTTCTTTCTGGTGAAGAAACTCCCGTGGACTGTTCCTCTTCTCTTTGTGCTAGCCAAAGTACTCTAGCAATAGAAGACAAAGTTTCCAAATCAATTCCATACACAACAAAATCTGCACATGTTGACAACTTAGCAACTTGTATTTGAAAATTTCGTAACGAGATACCACGATCAGGATCCAAATTTAAGAAAAATGGAACCACATTGAGCTTGATACAGTCTGCAGTCAACAAATCAATCATTTCTTCCTCTTGTGTATAGCTGAATTTTTCAATTGATAGTTTTTCATGATCAATACTTTTCCAAATCAAGGCAATTATATCTCTAATTTCCGATTTAGATACATCAATCTTTTGTAAAATCTCAACCAAGCGAACTGTATTATGCAACTCCACTGTCAATGAGCCATCAGTTACACACATTAAAAAGCTACAACTCTGAGGCTTGGCAGTCTTGTAATCAACAAACACATTTTCAACTAATCCCAATCTCTGTCGTTGTTGTTGTTGCTGGTGTAAGAAGAACGATCGTTGAGCAAAATTATCTTCATGTAATCCATGAAGCCAGGGGAACATTTCATTTGTTGGTGGTAATGATGAATTGAAATACGTATAAAACATTTGTCTAAGTTGTGTTAAAGATAAATGTTCAAACTTGAACATGTCTGCCAATGTCGTTAATTCTTCAGGTTGACCCATTGTTAATTTAGTAGTTTTGAATCCAATGCCATCGCAAACGTCACATGGGTTAATATCGCCTTCAAGAGAAGCAGGTTCATTTTGACAGGAACAATAGTCGGATGAGACGACGTTTCTTGCAACTTCAGTGTCAATATGGGTACCATGTGTATAATCTTCCTTATTGGGGAATGAAACGTTGAAACTTCTAATTCTAGCTCTAAATCTATCTCTTTCATATAGTAGGTCATTTGAAGATGACGACGACCGTTTGCAAGATGTTGTTGTTGATAAAGATTGACTTTCAAGTACCATTGATTGCGATTGCGATTGCGATTGCGATTGCAGTTGCAATTGCTGCTGTTGCTGATCGTTTGGAGCTGTAATTGATAAACTGGGTATAGACAATGAAGATGCACTAGTTGCAGGTGGTCTGCTACTCTCCATAATAACACTATTAGTGTCCGAAATAGACCTTACATCATACCCATGCAGTTGATGAGAAGCACCAGAAGCAGTAGTATTATTAGCACCACCAGCTATACTAGTTGATGAAGATGAAGATGAGGAAATCATCGATGGTGGGTGGTGGTGATGAGGGGGATGATGTGTGTGGTGGGGCCCAGGGTCATGGAATGGTGTGTGTAAGTCTATAGACCTTGACGATTGGTCCACTTCTAACTCAGTACTATTGCGAGTCATTTTTGTGGATATTGTATTGTCTTAGTGGATGTTTTGGCTAGTAATCATAAAGATCAAGATGGATGGAGTTTTCCCCTCAAGTTTGAAAAAAAAAAAAAAAATTTAACCAAAAAAGTCTAAAGCTGTATGAAGAAAGTTATTCTCTTATATTTATGTAACAGTGTTGCTGTTGAAGGTAAGTGCAATGGAATCAGTTACTCCAATCTTATCTACCTATTGATCGGTTGTGTTTGGATGGGAGAGCTGAGACCCTTGTGTTTTTCTAGTGGGGTAGGTATGATGAGAAAGTGAAAGTCAATTGTTACTGTTGAAATTAACAATTGAAATTTCTAACTTAGTAGACTATGTGTGTATACTGTTGAGTTATTGAGGTATAACGTGTCTCCTTGTTAGTAGTTGATTGACAGACAAAGACTTTGTTTGGTTTTGGTTTTGGTTTTGGTTATGTTTCTTTCTTTCTTATCTTTCTTTTTGGTTTCAGAATGAATTTTTTTTCCTCTTCTGTCTATCCGCTTCTAAAGAAAACCACACTTTTTTTCATTATATCATCTCATAACCATTACCATTACTATACAAGACACACACCCTTTCTAACTTAAATATACAATCTTTCTTTCTTTAATGTAAAGATCACTCTACGGAACTTACAGTAACCTTTCTCATTTCAAAATAATAAGAAGCAACGGTTACAAGGAGTCTCAATTTGACATATCTCCCTTAAGCAGACACCCATACTTCAGTCTATTTTTAGAAACACAACTTCAAAAAGACTAACTACAAGTGTATATACATACCTAGCCTTAAGATTATATTATATTTGTAATTAAGAATTGGATTGTTATTAGCTATTATTATTATTATTATGTATATTTCTTTCTATATATTCGTTTGTTTAGTGATAATATAATAATTCAGATAGCAGCACATCAGTTTAAGAGCCAAAAGCAAAATACCCTCCCCTCCTCCCACTAAACCTTATTAATTATCTTCCTCTGTTATGAAGTGTTGTTGTTATTGTATTTTGTATGAACAAGACACATGTTTCTTTCTGCAATTGAAGCTAAGGACATCAATTTTCTATCAATCTATTCTCTCGGCCACACACTCTCTTTCTCGGTATTTATTCATTAATCCCTATGGTACTCCATCTCTTATCACGTTATGATTGACAACTCTAGTGTCCATACTCTCCTTACATGCACTTTAACACTCAATTTAGCAGCATCTGTACCACCTTCCAACTCCTTCATATTATTATCAGCAATATCAATATTTATCGTAATCCATCCATGTGACCACCAACATTTCCTTGCCGGTTTACGCCAAAACAACAACAATTTGGTCTGATTAGGATCAGGTTTATTATGATTACTCGAGTATCTCTTCAGTGATAGGGATCGTGATGCTGCTCTTGATGCACTGCTTGCCAATTGCGCTATTCTCGATCTTGGTCGAGACCTTGATCTTTCATTGGCTGCACTTGTGCTTGCATTTGATGCGACTGGTGTTAATGACGGTGATTCTGGTGGTGTTTCTGATGGTGTTTGTTGTTGCAGTTGCAGTTGCAGTTGCAGTTGAAGCTCTCTTTCTCTTTCTTTCTCCTTTTCAGTCTTTAATCTAACTAAAGATAATGATGAAATGACACATTTACCAGGCTCCAAACTTCTAGATCCCCATTTATCCTTGGTATCAAACCCAGAACTACACAACATGTCAAAAAGATGTTGTTCAGCAGCACCCAACCCACCACTTTTACCATTACTACCCTCTTGTTTTTCATTGGCATCTTGTACAACATTACCATCTTCTCCAATCAATACCGGATCATCTTCATTAAACTTGTATCCCAAACCTGAAAAAATCAATTTATTCTTAAGTAATTCAACACTAACTCCTCTTTTCAATTGTCTCATTTCTTCTCTATTTAATCCAGCAATTGGTGGTATTACATAGAAATCCAAATCTTCTCGTAATACAATTATAGCTGGTTTAGTTTGAAGGATATTTTCTTGTTGATTATTTCTTGAACCACTCACTTGAGGACTCAATTGTAAATCCAGAGCAGAAGCAGAAGAACGCACCTGCTGCAAAGAATGTGCTAGATCCTGTTGTGCTTTACGAAACACATCAATGATATATTGAAAACAATCAGGATCAAAGTTAACATAAACCACATCTTCTTCAGTCAAATTACTAATAATTTGTCCATTGACATCGAGAAAAACACCATTGGGGAAAAGACAAAGTAATATACTTTCAGGTAAACTCATTAGTTCATCTCTAGTAATGGTGAATTCAGTGCCTCTAAGATTCAAGTGAATAAGTGAGTTGAAATCGACATCTTCGTTGGAATTATTGGTGGTCGTTGCTGTTGCTGCTGCTGCTGCTGCTGCTGCTGATAGTTGAGGTCCTGAGTTGTCTTGCTTCACTTGGGTTATTATATTTTCCTGTGACATTTGATACAAAGGCTCTATCTGTAGGTTAAAATTAAGTGGTAAAGGATTAAAAGTAGTAGTGTTAGTATTAAGATGAGTATATGACAAATATGTTATTTGGGAAAGTGGCCGGCACTGTTTGAACTCTTAGTTGTGTTGATTCTTTGGGTTATACAATTATTGTTGTTGTTTCTATGCGTGTGTATACACGTGATTGCGTTTCAATGGGCTGCTGGTATATGTTTTGTTGTTGTTGAATGAAAGTAAAAAAAATCAATGAGTGTTGTTGTTGGTTTATTATCAAGTAGTAGTAGTATTATTATTGTGTATAACCCAAGTGTTGATGTAAATTGCAATGGTGTGTATATGTATTGAGTCTATAGATACATATAGGTTTTCCCTGTGACTTGGTTTTACTAATTGGTGAAGTGGTAGTTTGGTTGGTTGTTGGTTGTTGAAGAAGAAGAAGAAAAAATTGAATTTCACATTTTGAACAAAAGTACACTACCACCAAGAACACTCATTGGCAATAGCAGACACTCATTGGTCTGTTTAAAACCAACTAGCTGCTATTTGCTACGCTATTAGAGAGATAAGAAAAGCATAGAGAATATCCTATAATGACCACGTCTTGTCTGTCTAATCAAAATAGCACTTGCGCTTGCAAATCGAATCCCGAAAAGACTCCGACAACAACAACAACAGAAACTAATAACGGATCCGATGACGACGACGTATGGGCCATGGACGATGATGAAGGTAACCACAATGGTACAGAAGACAGCAGAAAACTAGCTTACAATGACATAATACGACAACATCGCAAACAAGGTTATGTGGATGGTATAACTGCTCATCGCGAAGATCAACTACAGCGAGGCTTTGATGATGCGTTTCCTCAGGGTGCACAATTGGGCATTGAAGTTGGTAAAATACTAGCTCGTTTGCGTTGCCAACAGGGAAGAGAAGATAAAAGAGGAGAGGGTAGTGATAATTTCAAACGTGCTATTAATGACCTACTGATTTCTAAAGTATTGGATCGACAATACTTTAATGATGATTTAGAACCATTGCCAACTCATGACTTGATTGAGAAATGGAAACACCACCAACCTCAATCACCTTCTTGAACCTATCTATCTACTCAATGGCATATCATTTATCAATTCCGTACTCAAGTTTTCCAGCAACCCACCCAACTTTTCTTGCAACTTGTTTCGATCTTTACACCATTCGACCCATACTTCACTAATCAAATACTGAGTCTCTTGAAACATGACATACTCTTTAAAACAACACTGTTTAATCAACCAATCACGATTCAATTGTTGGAAAATCTCTTGTTTATCATTTATAATTGATTGTCGTAACTTGTTAATTTCAACTTCCTTACCATTTGTCGGACCCAGGGTGATTTTCTTGAAATTTAATTCATTTTCCTTGATACGTTTGTTTAATGTATCAATTTGGTTTCCTGACAAGTTCTTGCTTCTTTCAAATAATTCATGAAGTGAATATAAATAATCCATATAGTTTTTCAACTTTTCCAAAGTTATTGTATTTATAGTATAACTATCATCAACAATAACTTGTGTAGATTTGGTATAAAACTCACCCATAGAAGTTAATCCTCCATTTATAGCCTCAATATCATTATTCTGCAACAATGTTGTAATTGAAGATGAAGAATTCCCTTCTTGTGGATACACACAAGTGTCCAACTTCTTAAACTGATTCAAAATCTCAACAAATTTCTGATTATCATAACTCATTTGTTGTTGTCTCTTTTCATGTCGTTCAACAAGAATAACCAACTTGGTCCATTTCTCAATTAAACTCCTAATATTCTGCTCAGCAATTGCCCAATTATGTAAAAACTCTTGACTAATAGCTGGCCATATCCTATTGATAAATTCAGTTTGGATTTTCTGCCCTTTAAACTCAATTGAATAATCAATCTTGGCTTGTTTTCTCCAAGTGGCTAAATCAGTGGGCACAGTAAGGAAAGATTGGACAATGGGTTCTTGTTTAAAAACTGGATGTTTAACTAATTGGTTCAAGAATCGATGTAATCCACGACGACGTCGTTGTAAAAATTGGGAATCTGGAGAAGCTCCTACTGCTGTTAATTAGTATTCGAATTGGAAAAAAAAGAAATGTACAAGAGGAGAATATATTCTTCTCTTTCTTCTGCTAATACATACCCGTGAATTTCTTTGGTGGTAATCCAGGAATAACTCTAAATGGATACTTTTGTAACAAATATTCCAATAGCCTAAAACAAATTAGTTAGTAAAACATCCCTGGGTGTATCCTTCTATCAAGAGTAAACATACCATGCAAAATCAGAGTACCTCCGCACCACCTTTTTATGACCCGACAGTCCACCTGGTCCCAAAACCAAATTATGAGTAATTGTATAATTTATATGCTTAAACAAAAGCCCCTCTTTCTCAGGCAGTTCTCTAATCTTTACCGGAGTATCATCAAGAATCAACGGTTTAAACTCATCCCTGATATCTTCAATATACTTTTCAATATACGATGCATCTTCTGGATTGATTCCACTAGCTCCTCTACTATCCTGTGCATCCTTATCTTCGCCTTCCACTTCCACATCACCAAGCATCTGATGTTGTGAATCAGAATGGTCAGTTAGTATCGGATCAACTTTCCCCCTCTGATTCCAATCATCAGTCTCGTTCCCATCTGTCCTTGACGTATTCGCCATAAGTGGATCATCAATCACATTTGAGTCATTTTCATCCTCCTTGGCAATCATTTTGACAAACAGTTGAGGCAACTCAGGTAAACTATTCATTTTGAATTGTAAAGTAACGAAATCACCCGAGCCAGGTACATCAATTTCCAATGCAATTAACCCCAAAACTTGATAGAAATTCTGAGCCAATGTCACAGGAAGTAAATTGTTATCATAGACAATATCCAACAACTTCAGTTTTTGATAATTGGTTAAGAACTGTAACTCAATCAATTTATCAAATACATAATATTCGAAATCATTAATGGTGGAAATCTTGTTGATTAAAACTGACCGAAGAGTTTCATAACTAGCGGGAACATTCGACATCGAAAGTGCACTAGATGATGGTTGATTCGGCTTGTCTTGTTCTCCTCTTGGCTGATTGAGTAATTGGGATGATGTAAGATATGTAGATTGATATGGTGTTGGTGATAATGATGGGAGGGGGCTGGTGACGATTGGCTTATCGTCGTTCCAGCCTGATGTTGATGACCAGGGGTCTTCTTCTTCTCCTGTGTTGAATATGCTACCGCTCATCGTTGAGATGTGAAATTGGATAACTTTTGTGGAGGAATAGAGCAGTAGCTGTTGTCGTTGCTGTTGTTGATTGTTTGTAACAGTTATAATTTTGTTGACCGTCTATTGATGCAAGAGCTACCAAATTCACTCCTCCAAATATCAAAGCAGTGTAAGAGAATCTATTACTCGAACCTATAGACAAATTATATTCATTACAATCTACTTAACTTCTTCTTTGCTTCCTCTTTGACATCATCTTGATCACATTCACTCAACTCAGTCAATATCTTGACACAAATTTCCTTAACTGGTGGTCGATACATGCACAAAAACTGCAACGCCAAAAATCCAATACTAGATCTTGCTGGATCAAAACAAAGTGATTTAATCTTTTGCAACATTTCCTCATTCAACATTGGTAAATCACTAAGCAATCTAATGAAAATTCGCTTATCGTTAGGTTCCAAGTAGTTGATCATTGAATCGAGAACTTTACTGGCCCATTTGTAATATAATGGAGTTGAGACTTCTGATGCCAAGATTTTGGTATCACCATTCAGCTCTGCCTCGCCTTGTTGTTGCTGCTTCTGTTTCCTATTCTGTTGAAAAGTTTGTTCACTAAACCATTCCTCGTTCAACCATTCAATAACAACGTCAACACGATCATGGATGCTTTCAATAAAGTACTTAAAAAGAGCATCTCGAATCATCGTACCCATATCCTCCTTATTTTGATCATCGGGTACTTTCTCTTCAACTCCATCTTCTTCAGCAACTGTCCTCATTCCGCGCGTAGCCAATCTAGTTAAAAGTAACACCCATGTATCTTTATTGAATGACTTGATGGCAACATCAGTTAAATCTTTATTAATAGAGTTGGATTCGTCAGCTGTATTAGTATCTGGTTTCTTCACCCCATTACTAGTACTGTTATCACCCGCTTTAGCAAGTTTAAAGAAATTGTCAATAATTATCGAGATGTGAGTCTTTTTTTCATTGAATGATAATTCTCTTGGTGGCGCTAGAGAGAAAGTTGGATCATCGTCACCTTCTCTATCGTCATAATCATCATCACCAAAGTCATCTTCATCATCATTTGCTTGACCGTTTCCGTTAGGAAACTCCTGCTTCACGGTGACAACACCGGCATTGGCTCCATTGGTGACGGGGTTCAGTGGATCAATCTTCTCTTGTTTTACTTTGACTGGTTGAATTAATGCATCCCTGTAACGTTCACTAACAATTTCAAGAGCTTTTGTCAACCTAGTAACAGAAGCCTTTTGCAATGCATTAATCACCAATCGTGCACAAGTTTGGGGTGCAACTGTACTGAAATCAAAATCATTCAATTTGTCAGAAGGATCATTTAGAGTATATAAATGTTTATAATCCAAAACTTTGATTCGTTTAGATGGATTATGGAACCCTTCAAATGGTCGTTTCTTTATATTCTTATCTTCGATGGAGAGTACGTGTTTTTTTCTTAAATCAGCTCCTCTTTCTGCAAGGATATTGAGTTGACTTTCAAGTGATGGCTTCATATTTTGAGGAATTAATGAGTTTCGTTTGGCATAACTGAGGAAAACTCGAATACTCCTATCAACATATTTCCTCGCCAATTTAAATTCATCCACTGATTGATAATTTGATTGTTTCTTTTTGTTACTATCATACTTGTCAATTGCTTTAAGTAAATGGGGTGCCAATTGTGGTTTCTTTTTCAAAATGATGATACAATGGTTCAAAGTAGCTGTGAGTAATGGAGGTATTATAATATCCAATTGAAACACTTTTAAAACCAAATTGGTAAACAATGCACTAGATTCATACTCCATATTTTCATATTTGATCAATGTATGATTGGGAGGTACATCATTTAAAGAATATCCCAATTTAGAAACTGGTTCACCAATAATAGTCGTCTTTGATTGATAGTCAATCACCGTCATTAAAAACTTGAGAAGTTCAAGTTTAGTACCGATATTTCTCACTAAATCATATTCACTATTATCTGAAGGACTTAATGGGTAATTCGATTGGAATTTGTTAACCAATGAGTTTTTCAATTCTGTCAATTTACTCCAAAGCAGATTACATCCATCATTTTCACTAATATATTTAAAAGCCAACTTGTATACAATCAATGAGATATCAATCAACTGACAAAAAGTCTCAACATCGTGTCCATCTCTTGCTTGATTATCCTGTTGCTGCTGTTGCTGCTGTTGTTGTTGTTGTTGTTGCTGCATAGTTATAGGAATATTCATAAGTATAGTCAATGTATCAAGAGAATCAATAGCAAGATCTACTTTGTCAGTATTTCGTATCTGATACACATCCTTAATAAAAGTTTCATAAATGAGTTCAATCCCCCACTGTTTGATGGCATAGTTTGGATTATTGTTGACGATGGGCAAGATTTGTTTATACACCCGTACAAATGTTTCTGGTTGTGTGATTCCCAATTGTTTGGCTTGGTTGAGTTGACGAATGATCAACTCGGTGGTGGCTGGGTTTACTGACATAGTTGCGATTCAGAGTACAGCTGGAAGAATATAAAAAAAAAAAAGGCAGGAGGATTTTCAAAGTACTGATGAGTATAAAGGTTTTAGTACTAGTACCTCCAACTGAAAGAAAAAGAAAAGAAAAATCCAAACTGAAGAAAGGGGACTGGTTTGTCGGTTGGGTGAGCTTCTGACTAACTGATTAATTGGTTGAGTCAACTAATGGATTGATTGATGGTTTGAAACTGAACTGTTACTGTTACTGGTGTGTGGTTACTGAGTTGACAATAAAAAAAGAAAAAAATTTTGTAAAAGAAAAGAAGTTTTACTTGCGCTACCATTCCTGGTTTAGATCTAGAAATCATATACCCAGATACATACACCCCATAAAAATTAACCATTTTACGTAATACTCGATATAAGTTCAATATAGAAAATACAGCTCCTAGCTAAGCTCAGCAAGTATTGTAGTGTAATTACAAGTTTTCTGTCTTTAAATGTGAGCCGCATGCCTCTCATTGAACCATTTTAAAACTTTTTGCAGCAAATTGATGCAAAAGGTCAATGTAAACATTCTTTTGTTTTTGAAGAATCACCAGTAAGGTGAAAGTAAACATCTGTTTCTCAAATAAAATCAAACAATTGTAGACTAGTCAAGCCACTTAGTTTCTACTTTTTGGTTTTAGTCATATCCATTTCTAGAAAGGGGGGCATACACGCTACCAAAAGATCTGCAACAAAAAGAAAAAGCCGTTTGATTGATTGATTATTATAAATCTGTTTCGTATATTGTTTCAGGTGACATTTTTCCAATATTTTCTTCTACAAAACTACAAATTTCATATTTAAACCTATTGAATAGCTACTGTTATAATCATACAGACACAGGCTCAGTGGATCATCGAAATCATTGAAACTTGGACTACACGACATTTAACCGCCCATTGTTTTTTTATACTTCTCCTGCATTTTACGCGCTGCCACGAAATTTTTCAAAATCAAACAGAGAGCTCCGCCTATTTAAAAGATAACCAAGGTACTAATACTACTTGCTTCTATTTGAGTTGAATAGTCCATCACATACCAACTTCTATCCCACTATCCATGTACCAAACATCCAACCTTGCATAAGTCCCCTACATACATACCCCAAATGCAAGACAAGTCACTAAAAGATCATTTAGATGCTGAGAGGGCTATCAAAAAATATGAGTTAAACACTTCAACATTTGACGTTGTTCGAGTCGACGATTTTTACAACCACAGCTGCTCAACAGTATCTTGGTATTTCTACATGTGGATTCTTGTGTTTTTAGCATTTATTTTATTGGCAGTTGATATCTACTCATGTCTCAATATACTTGTGTTTCATAAATGGGCAACAGATGATTACAAACCTTATGCATACTCCATTGCCAAGTGGATCTTCACTGGGTGTATCATATTTGAGTTTGTCTTGTTGATTTATTGTTGGATCTGGGCTATACATATCTATCGCACGAAAAACATCGCCATGGTATACTTGAACTCAATTTGTAAAAAACTTTATTCAATCAAGTCATATTCATGTTTCTGTTTGATGAATAGTATAGATGAAGGGAAATTCTTTGATCAATGCTGTTTCAATACTTATTATGAAATTCAAAATGCACCACAAATTCTCATTGCTGATACTCCAAGACAAGTTATCAATATTCTTACGCTAAGGTACTACGCTACTGGTGGAGACTTAAACAACGATATACTAAGCAATATCCGAACCATTGCAAAGACAAATTTACGTCTTTCGATTATTTTAAGCTTTATGTGCTTGTCATTCTTCATTTATGCCATTTTCTTTTTCAAGTTCCTATTTGGTATGCTACTGTATATACCATTGAAAGTGTCATTAAGAAACGAGGGTTACAACGGATTTAAAAGTTATTGCACCTTCTTGGTTAATAAATCAGTTGCAGACGCAGTTAACAAACATCATAGACCAAAGAAGGAGTTGAGAGAAGAAGGATTACTCTCTGAAGCTGCAATATCACAACTTCCACAAATTGATGAGTACCCATCTGACTATAAAGGTTACACCAGAGTGTACTACGGAAGATCAGAATCTGAAGAAAGTATACCTATGAAGCATTTGAACTACAATGGAGGAAAGTCATATGGCGACGACCTGCGACCTGATCTATATCAAACTCCATCGTTTGACCAATTGCAACAATCTGAACAAGTATTTTCTACTTTGGGACCAAACAGTGTTCCCTTTAGCAAGAGATTGAGCACGCTTCGGGAAAAGAATAAGAACAAGATGTTTCAACATCCTCAAGTTGCTGGAAGCACTAGTAGTTTAACAAATAGCCAACCTCAACCACGCTACGAGAGTCTTAGAGGAGGAGATACCCAAACAAGTGTGGCAACTGATGGTCTACCTTATTACAAACAAAGACTGAGATCCTATAATAAATTAATACCGAGCGACAATTTACCAGAAGAGAAACAAAGAATGCCTAGCTTTCCATCGAGGTCGTACACTGCAGACAGCTCATACGATCTAAGTCTTTCAAACCAAATGGATTCACAGATTGACTTGCTTTCAGACCCGACTCCTGAAATGTATGCCCAAGAAGATAAAAACAAAGTCTATAAACGGAAACCAATTGAGAGATCATTTACAGAAGAGTCGCAATTTACCACCCATGATCCATTTTCTGATAACGACGAGTTCATTTACAGACAACCCAATGTACCTGAAGCTAACAACAGCTCACCAATGTCGCAAAATTCAGGAGAGATGGATAACATTTTGGACTCGTATGATACATCCAATTCGGCTCCATACCCAGTCAGAGGTGTATCAAAGTATTTCGAATAACTCAAACTTTTATATACATATTATGCATTTAAACAACTTATTATATACAAGAACCAAACGTCAGCGTCTCTCTCACCCCCTAAGCATTCTTCCCTTCATATTCACTTTGCAACTTCTTCAATTCTTCATCACTGATTGGAGGAATTGGAATATCAGCAAAATCATCATCCGTCATCTTGCGGAACGTGTAGAAGTACACTCCTAATGGTATAGCACCAACAATGAAAAATGCTATGGTGTTTCTCCAAAAGAATGGTTGTCTGACTCTATATAGAGCTGGCGTTATTTGATGAGTGACGGGATCTCTGTAACGATCGTGGCCCTTTCTAGAAGAAAGATAGTTAGTACTCTGAATTCAGCTAATGAGTGCGCAGTGAGTGGACTCGTAACATACGGTGCTCCGACTAATTTACCCATAATTCTAAGTGTTCCATGCATGGTCAATGTTCTATGTCTCTATGCCGTCTAAAGATGTTTTTTTGAAATTTTTTTGGCATGATTTTTGAGTAGAGGTTGTGTAGGTAGCGCAAAGTATATTTTATTATGTGTACAGCTATTCTAGTAATGATTCAACCTCCAAAGAGTCACCTTTCCAGCTTCATTTCCGATAGCCAAGATCTCATTATTGGGGGAAAACACAGCACTAGTGACTTTACCCAAAGGTGTTCCACTTGTTGGCCAATTACTATATACAGACCCCGAAGGTAAATGTACCAACTTGAATGCGTCTCTTTTACCTCTAGACGCAATGGCTAAAAGTTGTCCATCTGGGTTGAATACAAGCGATGAAATTGAAGTGACCAAATTCTCCACCGTTTTAAATGGTTTTGGTTGTGTAGTTGCTGTTGTTGAGTTGAAATTTTGTCTATCGTATAGATTAACAACACCAGTGTTTGATCCAATAGCCAACCATCTACTATTATTTCTTCCTCCCAATTTGATCTTGGTGATTCCAATACCTCCATCATCAGACCACTTGCGTAAAATCTTGTTTTCAGATTTAGATGATAGTTTCCCCTTTAATTCAAATTCCCATACATCACCAGCTGAATTAACAACTACAACAAACGACTCATCAAATGCAAAATCAAAATCAACTACAGTTCCTTCAACCTTGAACCCCTTGATCCATTGTCCAGTGGTTCCATTTATCAAATTGAACCATCCGGAATTCCCAATTAATCCAATAAACGACCCCGCAGGACTAATCTTGAAACTTTCAAATGATTTCTGCACTTGTTCATGACCATACATACGACTGATTTTCTCAATCTCACCGGTGTTTAAATTAACCTTGTTCATATATTTTCTTCTTCCGGCGGCATATATTATATTGCGATCAGCTTGTGGGAAAAATTGTGAATGCATAATGGGGCAGTTTTTCAAGAAATAAGAAGTGATAAAGTTGTTGGTTTTACCGTCAATTTGATAGAGTCTTATCGTTTTGTCAAACCCTGCTGTGAGTAAAATTGGATGGGTTGGGTGGAATGAAATTGCTTGGATGGCACCTTTGGATAATTTCTGATAATTGGCATCTTTCAACCTCGTTATGGAGATGCGCGATGGAGATATCAATTTCAACTGCTTTGTAACTATGAATTGATGCGTTGATGATAAAAGTTTTGATAATGCTGCAGTCTCTTTGCCGTTAACTTGATCTTGGTTTCCTTCTTCATCATCGAGTACAATGTCATCATCGGAGCTGTTTGTTTCTTCATCATCCTCTTCATCATCATCTTGGGCAAGCTTATCCACCCACGCTGGTCTAGGGTATATCTTTTCAAATTGCGATCGTAGTCTAAGCATGTATGCCTTCCCACTTATAAGGTCATCTTCTGGAGTTTTCCTCAATTTCTTTAATCGGTCAGATGAGGTGAGAGAAATGTTTAATTTCTCATCATCACTATCCACCCAAGCATCTTCACCATCTTCCAATTCATCTTCCAACTCAGCGTCATCGCTCTCAGAATCAACATCTTCATCCATATGATCACTATCATTCTCATCTCCCTGTACTCCTTCATCGATATAGAATAAATCTTCATCTTGCACATCGTCTAAATCTTCACTATCGTTTTCTTCGTCGAGCTCCTCCACTACTTCCTCTTCATCATCGAAATCGAATAAATTGTCAACCTTCCTCAAGTTGTTCTCCAACCCAGCAAGGTCTCCAAATACCAATTTCTCCAACATGAGCTCCTCCTCATCCTTGGGAGGCACCTCAACTATATCTCCGTCTCTATTCTTGGGCATCGTTGTTTAAGGTATAATGTAGTAACGTTTAGCTGATTGAAAAAAATTCGAAAAATATTTTGGCGAGATGCCCATCGCTACCATCTAATACCCAACAACTCAAAGTACATCACGGAAACTACATCCAATCTTCATTCTTTTCTTATGTATAAATATCCTATTTACTTCCTTTCATTTGATTAACAAAAGTGACAAAATACTTTTTAAAATCTTTGATATCCAAATTAATCAAATTGGTGCAGAAATCATTAAGCAAATCTTGACTCAATCCCATATTGATTAAATAAGTAGAAAGAAACTTGACAAAGCCTTCTCCTTTCTTCTGTTGATACGTCTTGAGTAACATTGCAATATCCTGAGCAATCAATCTATACTGAGCGTCTCCTAGAACAAACTCTTGTCTTTGAAATGGTAATTCAAATGATAATTGAACCACTTTTTCCATTAAAAACTCATCAACGCCTTCAATAGCTGGAAGGGATTGTCCGTATGGGTCTTTTTCATCAGTGATTTTACCTCCATCACCAAAAACATTAACGAGATTTATAAGCTGGACAATGGCCAATTTTGATGCTCCGGTATCAGACAAGTCATAAGCATATTCAAATAATTTGGATACAATGGTGGGGAATTCGTTCTTATTAGTTTCGGTAACCAACAAACTCGACAAGTGATTAGCAATGATTGAGTTTAAGAAATTGAGCAACGATTTTTTAAGGAAATTCTTGTCTCTGATAATGTCTGGTCGTAAATTTTCATCCTCGGCGACTGGTTGTTCCAATGTTTGGAAAACTTTTGAAAATAATGGTGTGAAAAAGTTGTTTAGTAATTGATAGATATTGTCATCTGATTTATATGTGTGACCAATTTGACCTAAAAAGCTCATAAAATCACTAATTTCGTTAATCTTCAAATTCAGTGATGACCAAATTATTGTAATCAATTTAGTTAAATGGCCACTGATTACAGAACTGCTCAAAAGTGGAACAAATCTTGCAAATGCAAATCGAGAAGCATCTCTAATAGTTTCAAACTTGGAAAAATTTTCCAAAGTTATCAAAACAACTTGTGCTGCGTTATTCACTTTCTCAACAACTTCAGGTGGAAACTTGAGATTAGCTTCGTAGTCATATCCACGTACAATAGTTCCCAAAGCCATCAACAGATGATGTGCTTGTAGAACTATGATTAACTCCTTATCTTGTATTGAAATACATTTTTCTAAATCGTTAAAAATTGGTTGAAAGACAGTTTCAATGAGTTTGACCTTGACAGGTGTGTATTCTTGAGGAACAAGTGATATGATTAAACCAATTGTTTCAAAAAGATATTGCTGATTGTTGAAGTTTCCATTCTCAACAACATCATCATCCTCATCCCTGGTTGGTAACTCCGCTTTGATAACAAGTAGAGGTTTCAACTTCATAACAACTTGTTCAATCAATTGCTCATTATCCAATTTAGGTTTTGTAAGTTTCATAAATCTGAAAAATAAATACCAACTTCTTAATCGGACTTTTTCATTCTCATTGAATAATCCTAATGGTGATGTGAAAATTTCCAAGATTCGAAGAACCAAATCACGTCTATTTTCATGTGAATTCAAGAAACTATAGTGCTTCACAACCAACTCAAAGAAACTGGATTGGATATGTGGGTTGTTGACTTCTAGTATAAATGAAGACTCAATCAATTTAACCAAAAATTCTTGAAAAATCATGTATGGTTTACTTTCATTGACTTTGTTCTTGGGTACGTTAATCAAATTCATTTTCAAACTTTCAGAAAAATTGCTCAATTCAAACAACCCCAACTCTAGCTTATTCCATGACTTGTCACCTTCGAAAAGTGATTCATTAATGACAACAGGTATAGCCTCTATATACAAATCAGGAGCAAGTCCAGCAATTTGGTCTTGGAAAAGTTTTAGCCTAGCTCTAAACTCTGTAAATTGTCTTTCACTATCGTCATCCTCATCATCGTCCTCATCAACGTCACTGTCATACTTCATTTTCAATATGATTTTGTTTAAAAGTGTCGATAATAATTCAACGGAATACAAGGATGTGTTCTTTTTACAAGCACTCAAATACATTTGAATAAATGGAAACACATTTTGTGAAACATCATCGTATTCGTGACTTAAAAATGAAAAAATAATTGGCCACAAGGTGTATAAATGTTCATTAATTTGATTGACCAAAGTAGGTTCATTTCCCAATACATACAACAACTCTTCTCCAATTTGGTTTGACAACTTCGCTACTTGTTCTTCAAATTCAACATCCCCAGCCAATTGTATTGAGGAGATAATGTTTGTCAAGTTAAGTAGCGAAATCAACTCTAATTTGTCTTCTGGTGGCATTTTCTTTGATAGTATTTGGATTAAGGTGCTGCATGTGGTATTTCTTTGTTGTTTATGAGTGAGGTAGCCAACTATAGTGTTTATGCATTGTGGAGTCACGAATAATGCAATATCCATCCAATCCACATACAGTCCAATGATGATCAACGTATTTTCTAGAATTTCTTCAGAGTTTCCACCATCGGTCAAGACTTTAAACCAGCTTGCCACTAAATCATTCATACTCTTGTCTCTTATCGCGTCCTTAATTACTGCGTTTCTATCTGTCCATGCTTGAGAGCGGGCAATATATTTGTCTCCTATTTCGGAGTGAATGTTGATTAAAATTCTCGTATAATAATCGAGTGCTAGTTGATTCCCAGTCAGAATCAATCCAAGCAAGTCGTTAATGTAGTTCGGATGGATGTCTATATATACCAGTGTGAATGTCTTGGCGTGAATTTGGGCAAACTTGTTTCTCAAATACGTTGGGTCTTTGATGTCATTTGAGATAAACTCTGTTAAAATCTTTAATATGGTTTGACAAAGTTGATGGCACTCTTCACGTGTCAAATTTTCAACATTTTCTTCAATCACCTGATAAAGGAAAAACTTGAGATCACTGTTGATATCCGAGGTTGTTGACCTTGAGATCAAATCCAATGCTGTGTTGTAACCATCCTTAGTTGCCTTGACCTCATTGAGAAACTCGTAGGCTTGTAGTTGAAGCTTTTGGTCAGACGTTCCACTCAACGCTATTTGTATAGCATTGATTATTTGAGTTTCCATGTGCAATACTGGACGGCTGGTAAACGTATCTATCAGATGGGATGAAAACTAGGAATGCAAAAAAAGAAAAACCAAAAAAAATTTTTACTTGGTAATGTGAACTCTGGGATTTAGGGAACACACTTGATTTGGTAGATGGCCAATAGAACAACACTATAGACTTCCCAATGCACGATTGAAGAAAGATAAAAAAAAAATGAATGTCACTTGGGGTTCAGTTGTGATTAAATGTGTGTTTCTTTCTTCTTCCCCTTTGGTTGTAAAATTGTAGACAGCCAAATGAGGAAAAATCAGAGACAGAGAGACAGTGAGAGAAGAAGAAGAAAAATTTTGAAAAATTATTTCGCACTCACACGACTTTTTTCTTTTCAGAGGTCTCTATTTATATATCTACATAGATTATGCCTTCCATCACTACTCCAAGACAGCATACTTCTTCAAATGATCTGGGATAGCGTCATATAATCCTTTCTCTTTCAACCAGGTCTTTGAAAAGATTCTATCACTGTATTTGTGTGCAGAATCAGCCAAGATTGTAACCACATTACTTCCCTCGGGTAAAGTTTTAGCAACTTCGACAGCAGCAACAACGTTCAAAGCACCAGTACCTCCCAAGTACAAACCTTCCTCATCTAATAGTCTGTAAAGCATGGCAATTGAATCTTCATCAGGTATCTTTACAGCGTCGTCAATGATTTCAATATCTGGTTTCAAATTGTCGGTAACTCTACCTTGTCCAATACCTTCGGTAAAGGAAGATCCACCTCTTTCCATTTCTTTTCCATTAGACTTGATGTAAGAGTAGAGTACTGATCCTGGTGGATCAGCAAGAATACATTTAGTCTTGCCATCACTAATCGTTTTCAAATATCTTGAAGTACCGGCAAAAGTTCCACCAGTACCAGTGGAACAGGTAAATGCATCAACTTTCCCATCCAATTGAGCCCAGATTTCTGGTCCTGTTGTTTCAATGTGTGCTTGTCTGTTGGCAATATTGTCGAACTGGTTAGTCCAAACTGCATTGTCCAAACTCTCGGCATGACGTTTAGCTTGGTGGTTGTAATTTTGCGGATCAGTGAAAGCAACCGCTGGAACAGGGTACACCTCAGCCCCCAACAATTTCAAAGTCTCTATTTTGTTCTTGGACTGAGTATTTGGCATATAAATCACACAGTTGTAACCTCTCGCACGACATACATGGGCTAAACCAATACCAGTATTACCTGCCGTTCCTTCAACAACTGTTCCTCCTGGTTTTATCAATCCCTTCTCTTCTGCATCTTTGATCACATAAAGTGCAGCTCTATCTTTGATTGACCCTCCTGGGTTCATAAATTCAGCCTTTGCGTAGATATTTCTTCCCACGGAATCGGATATTCTGGGTAATCTCAACAAGGGAGTGTTTCCAATTGCTCCTGGAAACCCAGTTTCACTTACTAATGGAACAAATGGCAATTTCACCTCATTGTTCATTGATATCGAGATGCACCTTTTGGAAATTCTTGAAAACATTGTCGATAAGGGATGATTTAAGTGGAGAAGTGATTTCGAATGTTTTTTTAATTTTTCAGTCGGCGAGAATATTACCGCTTTTCACGTGACGCTGAGCAAATCAACGCATACTTAGGGCAAGGAAGTCAGTGTCATACGATGATGGTAGACATATTTCGTTAATAAGTCTTTCTTTATTGTGGTAAAGTCGTACTACATAGTAACCTTGATACCACACTATGCGTAAGTGTCTCAATGCGAGTGCTGCTAATGAAATTGTGAGCCCTTTGACGTCACTAAATACGAAGGACAAAAATGAACGGGAATCCGTGATTTTAATACGGACTACCTAAGGCGTAGAGGAGCTTCTGGGGGTAAAAAAAAAATGGTTATTGTTGAAGGCTGGTCTTTTGGGACGCATAAACAATATCATTCCCGTGCCGGATTCGTTTACTCTTTGTACTTTAGGTGTCAACAATAGTTTGCTACAACTTTTGCGTCTTTTGAAACACTTTCCCATTTTCAACACTTACAGGAGTCTGTGCAGTCTACAGTTTCTCTGCCGTATCCTATCAATCTCCAAGAAAAATGTTTCTCATCGTATCTGCAAAAAGATCTTAGTAAATGCGAGCATGCGCCTTTCCCGTAATTGATGGTCTTCCTCATCAGGAGGAGAAGAGAGTCCCGACCGTTTTGCATAACGTTAGATGCTTCTGCTTTGTGGTTTTACTTTTAAAAGCTTAAAGTGGAAATTGTTACGGATATATTTAGAACATAAATCCTTGCAATGGATATCCGTGTGCTCCGAGATGAAAGACACAAAGACGACCCTATTTTGAGAAAGTAATTGGGGAATAGGGACATATACGATATAAATGCAGCAACGCTAGTATCGCAGTACCAAGGAATCTGCGAGACTTTTCCAAAACCAACGATCGTTGCTATATAGTGTTGTGCATAACTAAAGAAAGACAAATACCAGGGCATTCAAGGCAGCCACAGGAATAGTTAGTTTGGGTGGCCTACTCATCAGATACTCCGAACATGGTATTACGTCTACAAGTAAAGGCCTTTAAAAGTAAGCACGTTCGAAAGCTGGGCCTAATTGGGAAACAGAATACAAAAAGAAACCCTGCATGCACATATTACACAAACTAAAATATTCTTTCCGAGATTTTTTCCGAAATTTCTGTTTTACCTGTATTTCCATTTAAGATGTGTCTGATTTGAAACTAAGACAAACATTTGGGACACTCGATACAGCTGAATCTGATATTGGATCTTGATTACCTTGTTTCGCCTAGGTCGCTTCACCAGAATATAAAAATAAGGTTTCCCGCCTAGTTGCCCAACCCAATTGGGTTTAGTACATCCAAATATGGTAAAAAGAATTATAGACATTTCATTCGGAAAATAGATTATGCGAAATGGATATAGCATGTAGATTGTGTACAAAAGACAACAATGAAAAAAAAAAAGATCTGCGTTTTAGTTTCATTCTGAACTTTTCTTTTGCTGAGTGACCAGTACGAGAATTTCCTGTTTGATGACACGCATGTGGGACATTCCAAGACAGGGTAATCGAAACTCACAATAGATACCTATTCCAAACCTCAACGGAGAATCCCGATCATTTTTGTCCCTGCCTCGGTTTTGTTACTCTCTTTGAGATGGGCTTAAACGCTCCCTTTCTTTGGAAGTTTTTGTACAGGTAAAGAAAAAGATATTTAACGGTTAGGAGCCCTGTAACCAAATACCTGCAAACGTTTTTCTCATAATTGTACAACCCTTCTTCCTGTGTAACATTTTCTATATTTGGAAATACTTTGCTTCACACAGCCTCATTTAGACTTTGTAGCATTTACATCGTTGTAAAAGTTGAATCTCCATTGTGAAAAACCATTGAAATGAGCATCCTTCGTTCATAGTCTTGGCACAGAAACAAAAAGCATAGTTACTTAAAATAGATTCTTACTGAGATTTGAATGCACTAGGCTATGTGTTTTTCCACAATCTTGATTTATTTTTAAAGAATTCGTAAATTCCTTTTCAGTATTGTGGCGCTAGAACTTTTCTCAATTAATCTCACTCGTGGTCACCACAAAGTGAACGCATAACTTTATTGTTTTTTTTTTTCACTTTATTGTAGTATCAAGAGCAATGGTTATGAGCCCAAAACACAAACTTCAATCGAAAAAAGAAAGCAGAGAAGGAAAAACATGGTTGAGAGAATAATAAGACGTAGAGCAATGTGTAGAAATATAACCAAAAGTTGTGACTATTTATTGTACTTTCGGTCAAGTTGAAAACCCAACATATTTGAGCGGGTTACATTTTGTAGAACTTCTAATCTAAATCATATGATTTCTAGGTTTTGTGTTGACTTTTATATTGAAAGTGGCATTTTGTCTCTGTTTCATGAAGCAAGTAATGCAACAGGCGCGAGACATATTCCTGGTAACAGTAAATGTATCAGCGCTTGTTCTTTGGAGGGAGAGTTTTGTTCCGAGGAAATTGGGGCGCCTCCCACAATTGGGAAATCTTATTCTTTGTTTCAATAATGGTTATGATACCAAGTGATGAAAAAGATTGCATTTATCCGTCATCCGAGGTACAAATGGAAAAAAAAAAAAAAAAAAGAAAGAAAGCCTCCATGAGATCAGCAATTTAATAGTTTCTTTTCGAAGGGTGAAGACTTCAGTTAACTACCAGGTATAACTTACAAACGTCTGTATTGCAGTAAAACCCTTTTAACCTTTTTTAATTTTTCTTATAGAAAGATAAGAACCCTCTACAAATCCCCGTGAATTTGAGAACAGGTAAGGAAAAGAAACGAGCAAGAGAAATAATAAACGTTTGAATGCAATAACTGTTAAAATGGTTGGGGGATGTAGCAAACGTAAGAGAGCTTATTTCATTTCTGAAATTTTGGTATTGCTGCAGGGGATTAATCAAAGTTACACAAACTGGCTGTGATGTACTGTGTGGTAAATATTATATTTTTAGATTAGTGATTGTACGGCATCACATTACAACGTTTTGTAAACAAGTCCGTGAAGGAATATACAATCCACAAAATATCATAAACGTTTGTAAATTTTACTATGGATTCTTCGGAAACTTCAAGAGATATATTCCGCGTTGCTTTTCTTTGTCTGTCATGCATTTAGACTAAAGGATTGCTCTTTACTTCTGCTTTTGTTGCTGAGTCCCATCACCTATGTGCTAAAAAGTGCTTCAAGATCCATTGTTACAGTTCCTTGGTATTTTTTGAGAGGAGAACAATAGAGAATAATAGAGTACAATAGGCTCTCTCCTTGTCTAGAAAGAAGTCAAAATTCTTTTTCCATGGCCCAAAGAAGCTTGCCAAAAAGACCCCTTCTATGGAAAAAAAAAACCATCGCACTTTTGTTGGTTTCAGTTAGCAATGCAATCTTAGAAACATCCTAGTTTCACCTTCGTCTTATTGTGTCACACTTTGTATCTCTGCTGCAGATTTACACGCCCCCATGCTTAAGCCTTCTGTTTCTGTCCTTTGACTCCTTCCCTCTTTGACTAGGCAATTGTCAAGAAATAGTTGGCTGACACATTCAATTGAAAAAGAGAAAACAATGCAGGAAAGAAGATCACAATATCGCTATAAATGACAATACCCCTCCTATTGTTCAGAGATGCGTTTATAACTCGGATTTGTTGGGTTCACACTTTTTGTCCCACAACATGCACAACAGGGTAAACCTTCGATATAGACATCGACGAATAGAAGATTTTATTTGCAACAACTCATAACCATTGACGTGTGTGTGTTTGCATGCATACATCCACGCGTGCTTTCTTATTCTGAGTTTCATCTCTTGTTTTTGCATTGCAACGATCTAAAAGAAGTTTTCTATTTTAGAGTGTTTTGCTATATTCGGAAATGGGTTGTTGTTGTTGTTGTTCTCCTCGGATATAAGCTTAAAGAAATTTGGAAATAGCGGGGGATCCTTTTAAAGCCATTCTATCCTCATGAGTCTTTTTTTATCTAGTGTTGCTTTAAACTGGAGTAATGAACGCTACTTATGTTCTTATAGACAAATTCTCTACATTGTGAAGAAGCATTCTGAAATATTCCAAAGTAATAAATTCTTAATTAAACGCCCGCCTGATCAATATAGCACAAGAAAACGCCAATTTGTTCGCTCTCTCAATCATTTTATCCGCATTTAGCTTTCGAGATAGAAAAAGATTGAAATTGAAAGTTTCATAAGGTTATGAGCCCTGCTCTTAAAAAAAGACAAAAAAGAACAAATACCATTGTGTAGGTTTAAAAATGTTACACAAACCTTTTACTGAAGGGCCAAGAACCTTGCTTTGTATATTTTTGCCGGCTATAGTTGTCATGCCGGATTTTGAAAAGTCGCCAAAAGATGGAAAATCAATTTATCTCCGCCTCTTCACCCATATAAAGACAGGTGGGCAGCCAGCTCTTTTCGCGTATATGATTATGTTCTCATCACACTGAGCACTGTCTATCCATGAGAAAAATACTTTGAACAAGTTCTCTCGAAGCTTATAGCACAAAACTAACCGCTGTTTTGACATTTCTGCACATTTTTCAATTAAATCCGCAATCAACCACAAAACATAGGCTTTCCTAAACCAGTGCTGTATTAAAAATTTCGGTCTAGCTAGAAGTAGAGCTTTATTGCCTGATTATTAACACCTAGATTTATATCAACATAGTTTTGGATAGAAGTATAGTTTTTTCGGATTGAAGCATAGTCTTTTCGGATTTATAATAAGTTCTAGCCCAGGATTTCGCGACCAGCTGCACTTTTTCTAATTTTTAGATTTTGCAGCTTCCCTTTTAATGAACTGAAAAACGATGTAGAACTAATAACCAAAACGGGAATAGACTGTAATTTTAGTAAAAGACTAGACAGGTATTTAAATGTAGGTCTAGCAACCTTCCAGATTCGCGAATGCTATGGGCGCATTGGGACTTTAAAAGTCCACGATCTAATCACAAAGATTAAACTTCGTCTAACTCCCCCCGAATCACCCGATTTTCTAAAGCGTCGTCAAGAGCTATAGGGTTATTCGTCAGACTTGTTATACTAGGTGCTGTTGCTCCTTTTTTTAATTACATTAATCCATGACGTGGCATTTAAGAAGTCTTTTCCTTGGGAAGTTCTTACCGAGGGGTCCATTAGAAGAAGCTTTTCCTTTACTCGAAAATTACTAGTGATACGAGAAAATGTAACCGGTGGAATAAGCACCAACTGTTATAAAGAGAGCTAAAGGTGGTGTGTTTTCTCACTTGATTGTTTTGGTTTCCGCTAAAAGAGGCTACTACGAATATTTTTTTTGATTGAATATACGACGCTTTAAGAAAATATGTACAGATTATATGCAAGAATGGTTCTTTGTCGTCTTTTCACTTTTCCAAAAGATACATGACCTTCTCATGGCCATCAAAAAGCCATCATCTTGTTTAAAACATACGTTTTGAGGATATTAATCCTTGCGTACGTCGTCAATTTTCCTTTTTTTGTTGGTGGGCGGCAACCTACATATGACCCTAAAACTAGATTTAAAAAAATACTCTTAAATATAGCGTTTAAAATTTGAAAAATGTCGATCATTAAACGGACATACCATTAACGTTTCAGCACCATTTCAATATTGATGCTATTGTGGGAGGATGAGCTGTTGTTAGGATGGCGTTCCTATACTCAATCTCTCCTGAGGACACGGTTAAAGTTGCTTTGATCAATGACAATAGAAAATTGAAGTATTATAACAAAGGGTGCAGATGAGGGCGACGTTATGCATAATTGTAATCTGTAGGGCCAAACTATTTTGTGCTTTTAAACTCAACAAAAAAGAAAACTTTGAGCAAATTTTTTTATTTCTTTTTTTTTTCTAATTGTGCATCAATAGGACCTGCAAAGCCATGCTGCATGTATAAGGGACCTTGATGATACAGGAATGTTCTATTGATTACTCTGTTTGTGGTGTAAAAAAAAAGAAAAAGAAATTGTAACAAGCAGGAGCAATAGGAAAATCCAAAAGTACGGCTCTTGTGTAATTTCAGCAACCGGAACTACAGAATGGCAAAAAGGGTTCAGTTTGTTATACGATTAGCCCCTGAACCACTTTCAGAGAAGTTTATAAAAGGAACGTTTCAGTATCCTGCTGTATATTTCTCTTGCTCTCGTAATTCAGAATTACAACCCGCCTTCATTCAAAATATTGTAAGTAGTATGACTGAGAGAGCCATGCATAACGAAATCTGTGTAATGACATCAATGAGCAATGCGTTAGGCATTACGACGGAAGAAAAAAGAAAAAAAAGAACAATCACATCAAGAATTTCTTTTTTTCTTTTTTGAACATTCCCCTCTTGAAGCACCCTGCACAAAGTATTACGGAAGAACATCCATAATGTGAGTATGTATATACAGTAACCAACCGTTTCAGTAACTCCCTCGGTTCATCTTTTCTGCGATCTTCAAGTCAAAAAACGAAAAAAGCGCTATAAATGTGTTTGTAGAGATGTGGGAAGTTGTTGAAAGTGACTCTCGTTTATCATGTAGTACACCACCGTCTATTAACTGGGGACTCAGCTACAGAGCAAAAATCAAATCAATGTGCGTGACGCAGAGCTGAATACGTAATTACTCTAGGATTTGTCCGAGAAAGTTCTCCTCCTGTTTAGCCTTTTTTAGCCCCTGCATGGATTCTCCGACGGGTCTAAATCTCAATGTGCAACCAAAATGCACATTGAGATTTCCACATCCAAACAAGAACTCGAAAAGACATGTGAGAGCACGATGTTACGCTACAGAAGCTACCCATTTGACAGCATGCTATTCGGATGCTGTACTTCTGTCCCACTGCGTGTGTTATTTATTACGCGCTTGAATAAAGCATTAGGTGAAGTATGCAGAAAACAGACCATTTTCAAAATAATGTACAATGAGCGAGTGACGCCTTGGTGAGAGGGGATAATAACCATTGAAAGAATAACTGATCGGGTCATGGTGTGGGGTTTCATTTGATGTAACCTCGTTCTCAACGACAGGGCGTGAGGGCGTTTAGGGCGGCTAGGGCGGTTAGGGCGGGTACAACAATATACTGGTATAGTGACCAATGAGGGTCATCGAGGTGCCATTTTCAGCTACAATGTAACAATCTGCGAGATATTATATCATTAATAGGTCAACTTACGGCGAGTACTATCCGCCTCGGATCTAGCAAAAAGAAAATAATAAAAATCCGCATGTCAAAAAAAAAAAAAGAAATCTGGCAAAACAATAGCAAATGTCGATCATTACCAAAAACCGTTTAATTATAAGTGTCCACCATCGATTACACATCACCAACTGTCAACAAGGTTGTTGATTGCATATTCTTTTTTCTGCTTCAATAGCAGTCTCTGTTTACATTTCACGCTTATTTTCGCCTTTGTTTTTCGATTTTGATCTTTAGATCATACTTTAAATGCTTCATAGCAACAACAAAGGAAGAAGAAAAGGGAAATACACAGTAGCTCAATGAAAAGTAAAGGCTTTGTTCCTCGAACGCTTAGCTCCGCTTATTGTTTACCCTTTAAGTCCGATCTTCTTCCCGTTGGAATCGAGATTTAACAATAAAAGAAAAGTCGTGTAAGAGATCAAATATAGAATGCAGAAAAGAATAACGTAATACGATTTAGTCAACAGTATCATCTGAGATGCACTCTACTACACCATCACCAGTAAGATGTGAATCTTTCTCTTTAGTTCGATTTACCATTATCCCAATTAGGGATCTTGAAACAGAAGGCTAGTCTAAAATTTTTGTTGAGTGTGTTATTCTTTTCCCTTTTTTTGGTTTTTTAGTTCAAGTTTTTAGTCAATCGCCAGTTTTCCTTTATTTTGCCTCTTTTTGTTTTCTTCCCTATTTTAGCCTTTTTCTTAGGCAAACGAAAGTTGTGTGGATTCACAAAACTCTGTTTCTGTTAAAGAAGTCAGTTGATTATATGGGATTTAAAAAAGGTGACACGTCTATTCTATAAATGCTAAAGCTTAAACAAGCAGGGTTGATCGGAACGGCGATCGAAATGGCGTGTAAATTGTTAGCATGGGGGGAGTTAATGTTTGAAGATTTGCATGATCTTCATCTCCGAAGCGGAGTATTATTGTTTAGCTGTATAAGGCGGTGTGTATTTTGATAGGTGCATTCTTAGCGGGAAAGAAAGGGTTTCAAGCAGGGAACGTGTCCTTTAGCGCGTGGGCCTTCAAATCGTTTAAGCTCTTTCCCGCTATCCCATTGTTTTCTTCAAAGTTTGTGAGAGATTTCGTTTCATATTAACCAAACAAAGGCAAATGGAACTGGAACTGGAGGAACTTTTTCTGTCATTAGTAAGGCCTTAGGTAAGAATGTTATAACCATTACATCTAACAATAAAGAGATACAAAAGAAGGAAATTTTTGAGTTTTACGTATATTGTTTTGCTATTTTGTGTAGCGCCAGATACAAAACAGTCCATTTTATTCAAACTTTTTATTTTCTATGCAAAATGAACTAAATTTTGAAAAACTTTTGGGAAATCTAGAAAATCATTCTTTTAGTGTTACTTATGCATAAAACTTCTGGGTTATGAGCAGCTTTTTTTCTTTTCTTTGTAACTCTATTATTTTGTCATGTAATATATTGCATTGTTTTATAATAATTTCTATTTTTTTTCTGGCGCTTAAATTGCACAATAAAATAATAATAATAAAAACACTAAAAAATTTCTGAATGTGCGGGTTACATGTCTAAAACTGTAATTCTACGTATAATGTATAATCCCCTTTTTAGTGTTACAAAGTGCTGCATACTTTTTTTGCTTAAGGTTTTTTTTTTTTTTAGTTTTTCTTGTATTCAGCTGCATATTGTGTTATTGTCGTCATTAAAGTTGAATATTATATCTCTCTAAAACAATGAACAGAAAGTGAAGCAAATATAGAAGCTCATATGCACACGCACAAAAGAATACCACAGACTTTCTTTGTTCCCTCTGGGTTTTTTTTCTTTTGATATAAATATAGCTTGTAATTTCCTAATACCCATGTCAACCAGTGGGTAACATATTTACTTTTATATTATATTTTTATACTCCAGATCACACCAAAAGACATTTAGGGATATCTACTTGTGCCTATAACCTGGTTATACAAAAGATACAAAAAAAGAAGCAGATACCCTTATACCAGATATTACAGCAGTCACAGAAACAACTTGAGTGATACCGTTAAACTCCATAAAGTGCTAGATTTTTACTTCACCATCATCTATTTTAATCACTACAGCAAAACTAATCTGCTACCAGTTTAGTTAATAGAGATCACTGAACCCCATTCCTTTTTTTGTGAATTACTTTCCCTACAGGAACATCACGTTGAAGAATATATCTTTATTCATTACTAGTGGGAAGCAAGCATTTCATTTCCCACCAAAGAAACCACATCCTGTTGAATCATTTTCTATACAAGGCTCAGAACAATCCGCATTTGGACATTGTGCATACACATACGATATCACACATCAGCAAGCACACCTACAGCACAAGTCTGGATCAAGTGAAAGGCCCTGCAGGACGAATATTTAAACAGCAATAGGGGAATATAACTACGTCATACATATAGTCACAGGACAAACTGAAAAAAAAGGGTTGTGTTGTAAAAAAGTATAACTTGAAATTTTAAACAGAAATTCAGGGACAAAGTCACACACAGGACAAGCACAGACACACACACACACACAAAGGAAATTTTTACAACCTCCACAACAAATGATGATGCTGGACCATGGACACTTTACATTAGTATCTACTAATAGTATACCTAAGAACACAACAACCACAAGAAGCAATATGCTAGCAACACATTCTTCAACTCCTTGTTATGATAGATCAGAGCCAAAGATTGCTGCTTTGCCTTCATTTAGTGAGTTGCTCACTTCGATTCCACTACCTACAAGTTTCAAGTCAAGGAACAATAGTAATGTGTCTGCCTCATCAATGAATACATCAAATTCTGGGTCGTGCGTTACTTTAGCCACAATGCCAGCTCCACAATATCAACAGCAACAACAACCTCAACAGCCAGAGGTGTATTGGCCCTCACCTTACACTTGCTACAGTCAACCGCCAGTACTCCATAGGTTGCCCACACCACCACTTCATCATCACCCACTGCAGAATACTCCAAAACAACAATACCAATATCAGTATCAAGTTGTTGGCACAAACAAGACAGCCTTTATTGCTCCACAGCCAGTTTTGTCGCAGCGACCATCCAATATTGATCCATTAACACCTGTATCTGCATCGATCGAAACCAGAGTACGATCTTCATCCATTAGCGAGATACCTATCACGCCGGCAATTGCTAACTTTCCTACAACTTCATCATACACCCAACAACATAGTTACAACCAACAAACAAGTCCACTGCAATCATCTACAAGTGCATCTTCATCAGCTACTTCACCAGTATTGGTGAATCATGTAACAAAGGACTCACGCAGGAAGCACGTTTGCAAGGTCTGTGCAAGATCGTTTACAACTAGTGGCCACTTGGCTAGACACAACCGTATCCATACCGGTGAGCGTAAACACAAATGCCCTTGGCCTACTTGTGATGCTAGGTTCGCTAGACAAGACAACTGTATGCAACACTACAAAACTCATACAAATGGTAAGAATAAGAGGCCGAGAAAGTACGTTAGTCAAGGCAAGTATAACGGAGTCTCAATGAATGGTGGTGGCGTTGGTATGGATGGTTTGCCAAGAATGCATCCTCAGATGGTGCCAACTCAATTACCAAGTGTTACCCACTTGACAAGATACGAATAAAGACAAGAAAGAATATATTAATGGTAATTCAGTTCTAGTCTAGATGTCTTGAGGAAAATGCACCTCCGTTATGAAAGACTGTTATGTTTAGGTTTTTTTTGGTTCTTCTTCACTTCTTGTTTCTATATTATTTACTTCTATGTTTACGAAAATATGAATTTCTATTATTGGACAAATGCATATTGTATGTTCTGGTAAGATGAGTGTAGATCTTCCAAAAATGTGTGTATTCTGGATCCTTAGTCATAAAATCTTCCCCGCTCTACTTCGTTTGGCTGCGAAAACAAAAGAGAAAAAAAGAATACCAAATAAGCAATAGTATTACAGCAAGAATGGTGTGATCAAAATCTTCTCCCCTATTCATAGGCTCACACTCACTGCAACAACACAACTCAACTTTAAGCTCCCCCCTTTCCTGTTTTGTCATTCAGGAGAATAATGGCGTGATCATATTATGAACTCCGAGGTCAATTTTTTTCTTCTCTTTCCACCTTTTTTTTCTTCAAAGGCTCGTAAATATTTTCTGGTTTTTGATCAATTTACAATTGCATTAAGATGCATATACTCACTGTGTATCCTTTGATGTTTGGATGTGGAGAATGAGTGATTGGAAAAAGGGAAAAAGGGGGCGGAGGCGCATCTGTGGAGTCAAAATAGGGACGGTCTATTTGATTGAGGAAGTAAACTACGCAATTTCACACAACTATACTTGTAAGCTCATAACCATAACCACATTAGGGAAACGTGCTACTTTGAGTCTTTTGAATGACTGATGGGCACAGAAGAAGATGGGTATAACTCGCATATCCGAGGCGTAAGTTAAAGTTTTGGGACGACTTTTAGGTTACATTTCTACAAACAAAAGATAAAAATAGAACCAACAAAGTCTTTGCCAAGGCAGTGCTTCTCGTTATACTGGACTCTCTCCTATACGCTCACCCACAAACCATCAAGAAAATCTTGCAAAGAGGTATCCACTTTTGAGGAAAACAAAGTTCGGAAGATGGTGTAATTGAGCTTTTTTGGTATTGAAATCCGATATCTTTCAAGTTATAATAATTACGTAAAGAGAATGTAATAACTTTAACTGTGTTTCACTAAAAGGGGATTAAGATATGGCTTGTGTTAAATAATATTTTGAGTTTAGTGTTATTTTCTATTTCGCTCTTTTGGGAAAACAATTTGTATAATTCAATTATTATTATTGTTTAAAGTGTATTATCATCGTACAGATTAGTCATGAATTTAGCCTAATTTGAGTGTTGTGTATTTTGTCCTTGTTTTTAATGGCAAGAGGTGTGACGCTAAGAAAACTCTAAAAGGAATTTGATCTTCATCCCACTGGTGTCCTACACTGATCCGCTGGAAGTTGTAGATATAACCAGCAAGCCCACATTGCAACCACTACACAAACCTTCTCTCGTAAAAATTCAAAAGTATAAAAGTGAAAAATAAAAATTGTTATAACTTTAAATTGCAGCTGCTTGCATATTATGTAACCCCAAAATCTTAAAGTCTTGTTACAAATTCCCCCAAATTTGGTACCACTCAGAGCGGATTGGCTTTGTGAAGTGATGCAATCTTTTCATAAGATGCATATTGTATGTCCATTGCGAGCGGGCGTTACAGATCCGGTTGCAGTGTACGATTCTATGAGTGTGTATCCTGGGTGTCCGTAAGAACACAACATCAACATGCAGAAGTCACAGGGACGAGTGCATAGCCACACATTCCCTTTTTAATGACAACAATACAAGGGCGGGGTTACATCAAGGCTGATGCGGTGATACTAGAGTGATATCTGCTGCTCTTCGTCCTCCCCGGCGGCAATTGTTTTTAAAGACTAAACTTGGTAAACGTTTGCGCATTACTAAAGTTTGTTTGTGTTTACAACTCAAAGTAGTAAGGAGAAGCTTACTTTTACTGCCACGTTCACCAGCTAGGCAACCAAAAACTTTATATGATTCAACGCGTCTCACCTGTCGAATGTGGCAACAACTCAAAACAATGAAACGTTTCAGATAATTATAGTCAAAGACTAAATTAAAGAAGAAAACCTTATTACAAATAAACTATTTTAGGGCCCACAAAGGAAATAAAAATAAAAAAGTATCGTGTTTAAAGTTTAAACCAGCCAGGTATTTGTAGCGTGTTTCTTTTCCCCGGTATGACAACAATTGCAAAGATGTTGATAGTCTAAGTGCATATGGTTAGGTCTTTCAATAAGTTGCAAATGTCTTCCCATGGTGTTCGTATTATCCTACACCTTTTTAACTAATACAATTGAGTTACAAAATGGTGTTTCACTAATTGAAACACTATGACTAACGGTGATGTTTCAGGATATGTCCCGCATGTATAAACTTTAGAGTTAGGGATAGTTATAATAAAGTTGAGGGTTTACACAAGTATCCTTATTTTCTGTTTTGGAAATGCATCCTTTTAGTTAAAGTTTCAGAAAAGATTTATAAGGTTTGCAAGTGTAAACAAGTAGTAAGCCGTGGTAAACTTAGTTTCTTGGAAAAAGCTTGGATTCAGGCTACTCTTGGGTGCAGAAATAAATCATCCGTTTGAAAGAGAGAAGGAGTCATGTTGACACTGAAACGAAGCAAGGCAAGTATGTAAAGATCTAAAAGGACGTCAATACATGATAAAAAAGTGCGGACAGTTTAATTTTGTATGGCTTGTAGAACAACTGGGGCCAATGTAGGCACGGCGCTTAGGCCCTTTCACGTATTTTACCCACGGTATCAAAGAAGTGTCGTGGCCTAATAGGGCGCGGTGCATATTGTATTGATACTGAATTACTGCTAGCTCAATAAATAATCACCCATTAAACTTATCTTTAATTCAAGTTGGATTAGAGTTTAATCTGTTACATCTTTTATTTTAGTCTAAGGTACCCAATCACCAAAAGGTCACATCACTACATCGTCTTGACATCACTTGGCAATTTAATGGACTGACTAATTTTTGAGGAAAGAGTTCCCCGAATACGCTTGTGTCAGTTTTATGGCCCCATTTATGCATGGGAGTATATTTTCGTAATTATATAATTCTTAACTATGTTGCGTAACTGTGACTATTGCAGATACGGAATAATGGAGCACAATGTGTGTGGTATATTACCAAGGAATTTTTCCATTTCATGTCCCATTGCATGAGTCCAAGCTTTCCTTAAAATGCAACAGCCTCACACTGGTAACGAGAGGTATTTCTCAAAGGGGGCAATTTTTCTACCGTTTCGTAGATAATAAAACACCCTTTGTTTTAGTCCTTTTGGAGGGGTCACGGAAAATGGCTGGTTCGAATTGCGGGGTCCGGTATAGTCAAAATTTAAAAAATAGGCAAAAAAAAGTATCTGTATGTGAATAGTCATTTCCGAAATCTGCCTTATAGGCTTTAATGATTAATTACTTAAACAACTTTAAAGTTTTGGAAAGGAACCTGGTGACCCAAAAGGGACATTATGGTGGAGAAAGTATGCACTGGAATATTTTCTCAAAAAGGAATGCAAAATATTTACGAACTCAAGATTGTAAGACCTTGAGTCAGCTAAACATAGTAACATAGATCATGCAACTTGACTAAAAATAAGACGACTTTGGGTGAGGGGTTTGATTTAGAAGGAATCATGCCACAATCTGTAAGACTTCGATCGACGGAAATCTAAACTTAATCTATCTGCCTTAAAAAAGGTTATTTCGGTCTCAAGTATTCCGAAACTTAACAACCATGTTTGAAGGCCCATAACTGGCTAAAGAGATTCATTTTGTGTGAAAACGTGGGGTAAAGCACAGGACCTCCTCCTTCTAGTTTTGTTGCACACTAACGCAATCCTTAGCTTTTGCTACTTGGTTTTAAAAATTTAAAAAATGCAAAAAAAACATGTGATTTGTTGCTTCCACTTTCTCCAAATGGAACCATGTTACAGATACGAAGGCGTAAAACTAGCAACAGTTGTCAAGATTCTGAACAAATATCTCTTGTCCTTTCTTTACGGTGTACTTTTGCAGATACGTTGTTGGATTTAACCGCGGTACATTAATAGCCGAGACTCTCTCTCTGGACACAAAATCGATAGAAATATTCCGAAGGCTATGTAGTTAACTTTTGGTCCCACATTGAAATTGCCGTTACTCTTTGTTCTATTGTAAGTGCATTCTTTTGACTCTATGCATTGTTAATGCATCCTCACGTGTTCTTTTGGTATATGCACATATGCATGGCCCCCATTAGTCTGTCACCCGTTGATGGCGCTCGTGTTTACCTAAATAACAGAGTGAGAATGCAACTTGGCGCCTGCAAAGCTGAAATTCGCAAAGTTTGAAGTTGCGTCATTTCATTTCATCAGTTGGTGTGCATGTGTGGTTACGAAGGTAACACAAGGATGAAGTGAAAAAAAAAAAAAAAAAAAGAAATTCACAATACAAAACAAAGCAGCACAAATCTTTCTTTGGTTGTGAGCCCTTGCCAATATCCGTAAACAATAGGGACAAAAGGGTACGCACATCAAGCACATGCAAGGATTCACCTTTCACCCTTTGAGAAAAGTTCTACAGTATTTACGTAGGATACATATTTCCTCCTGCAAGTACTCTCATTGTTTTTTTCTCTACGTCCGTTGTTATATCCGCTTTCTCTGCAGAAGGTTGCCCATGAAAGACAAAAACATGCATGTGACAGTCATCAATGATGCAGGGTGATTGCTCTGCAAAGCAATAGCATGGCGACGATTCGCGTCGTCTATTCTTAGAAATAAATTTGTGATATCCATGTCAAAGTAGGAGCACGCCTCCTTTCGTTCTACATATGCATACGTATTTGCATTTGCAAGTGCATCCTGGAAAACAACGCCCAACGGACATGTGGTTAAACTCTGTCCACTCACAGTGCCACATCTACACGAAAATTTTCACAGGACCCTCAACCCTTAACCCTGACGTTACACAAAATACGGCATTTTCATGAGCTGATTTTTATTAACCAGAGGTGAAAGTTGGACCACTACGATGCAATATGGCAAAATATGATTTTGCAGAAGACAATAGCTGCAGTTGGAATAGCACTATAGACAAGTAATCCCCCCCCTTTCTGTTATTCATCGTACACGTTTTCGTAAAAGTGGGTCCCGTTTAGCTCGCTGTCGATATTGTAAACAAACCCATTGATCAACACCTTTTTCAAATCTCCTTTATGGTCAAAGTCATCAAAGTCACCACCATCTTTCAAGAAATGGAAATCTTGTTCATCAAACCGAGCTTCAGCATTACCACGATGCAAGTTTAAAATTTCTTGAATGATATCGTTTACATAGTGACTGATTGCTTTAGGTATCCGTGAAAATAAATCTTTATTAACGTCACATATGGCCACTTCTTCGGCATCTGGTTGATCTCCTTCATCGTATTCACCTTCGTCAACTGTAAGCTTGTTGAGACATTTAAATCTGTTTGAATTCTGAACCAGGTGGAAATCCCAAAGACATTTCCAAATAGGAAACGAAAGTTGACTGGTTTGAGTCAATAATGAAGATAAAGGAATAAACCGTTTGCTCAATTGGGAAGCAATGGCAGCGAGTAAATGTGAAGCATTCATATCTTTATACCGTTGGCTTTCCTCGTCAAAATACTTGTGTTGAAATAAAAAGTGGTCAACTTTTTCCAAGTACACATTACAGTATTCACATTTGCATCCATTCCACATAACTGTATTCATGTATTGTTCATAACAAGTGAAAGTGTGAAGCAAGTTGGATAGATCAAGAACAAAGCGCGATGTAGACTTGCTTGATTTTGTAATAAGTTTGGGCAAGATCGTAGTGTAGAGCTCATAACGTCGATGGTAATTACCTTCAAATCCATCAGAGAAATTTCCCAATTGTGGTACACTATGCTTGATTGAAAGGTATGATAATGTTTCGATGTAAGTGTTTATAAAGTTAAACATTGTCAAATCGTACGACTCGTTAATTTCATGAGTGGGGAATATTGAACCCTGGATGATGGAAAGTTTCCTCAATTTGGGCAACTGCAGTGGTACTGCATCAAAACAGTCAAATATATACTCTGAAGCGTTGTTATTTGGTAAAGGGCAAACAATTTCCAATTCTTTGATATTGTGCCACTGAAGTAGCTGAATTAAATTGATATTATCATCAAAAGCTGAAGGGTTGAAAACGAGCCGGAATTTTTGCAAGTTTGGAAAAAATACCTTGCTTGGAAACACGTTATTTCTAACCCATTTCCAATACTTTTCCCACTCAAATGGTAGGATCAATTCTGTCAATTTAGGTGCAACACTGGAAATATTATCAATTTTGCAATTGTTACCGACAAGTAACCTCTCAACACTGTCTGCAATCTCCTTTACATCATCAGCAACCACCTCTTTTAAATTCAAATGTGATAGATTCACCCTTGATCTAATCTTTTCATTATCGATATAGAAAGTCTCCAAATGACTTAACTTGTTTGCGAGATCCTGAACCGCTGAAACTATCTCCTCAGTAAAGTCGTCACCTAAAACATGCACTTCCTTCACGTACCCAATAAGATCGGGATTGACCTGAAGCGATTGGATCAATACTAAAAGTCTCGCATGGATCATCTTCATATTTAACTCTTCCTTGAGACTATTTTCGAATCCATAAATGACCAGGCGTGAACCATCCTGGAAATCAACTTCTCTTCGATGACTAACCTTTGTTTCTCTTAATCGTAGTGGTGCAAATTGAGAAATGACAATTTTCGAATACAATTGAACAAGACATGGATGGTAGAATTCGTAATTGGTTGTGGCAAGATTTATTAGTGATTGTTGGGGTAAGAACCTTGTTATCTTTTGCAAGACCTTAGGAGGTAGTGTAATTAGCAGTGGTGGAGCTTCCAGTGACATTGATTAGGACTTTGAAATAAACTATGAATTGACAGTTGGTTGAAAAAAAAAAAGCGTGTGATTTTACCCAACAAAAGTTTGGTAGCACAAAATTGAAATCACGTGAGTACAGCTACGTATGTATAACAACAGCAGATTGTATAGGTATTAACAACGCTTAAGTTTGTTACTACAGCATAAGATGTCTCTCCAAGCTTTCGATTGTTTTCTCTTTTTGCTCCAAAGCTTCCTAGATATGCAAAGGTTTCCAGTAAAAAAGTATACTTTGAAAACAGGGTCAACTTCCATTTCTGCACCTTAAAGCAGACCCGGTCTTATGCCTTGCAACCACTTGTTGAGAAAGAATGTCGTCAATAATTAAATGGACAATTTTCGTCATTTTAAAGAAAGTCCATCCGTTCCCGGTCAATCAAATTACTTCAACAAATCAGCATACCTTTCTAAAAGCTTCTTTACATAATTCGACTGACGTATCTATTTGGTCCAAAGGCAGTTATATCGGGAATTCGGAGATAACTTTAAAATCCCCTTGCAGATGAAAAACATTTCGTTTTTGTCTCTTGCTAAAACCCGATCTTTGGTGACCGTTGCTGTTCCATTCGCAACACACAAAAGCCAAGGTTACATTTCTACGGCATTGGCACCTTACATGATTGTAACGGAGGAGTCTGTTCCTGAACAATGGAAGAAATGCTTCCGAAAAGAAAATTAATTATTTGCTCTTTCCATTCGTAGTTGTTTCTTCATACACATTTTAACGCCACCAGCAACATTTACACAAAAATTGTAACAGTCTCTCATCCATATTGTTATTTTTAGATTCGGAGATAGCACGGGCAACTTTTGTACCATTGTATATAGAATTGTTAGCGATAATTCTAGCGCTTATTAATAGCGAAAACCCCCCAATCACCTGCAAGAAGAGACTCTAACCTCAACAGTTACAGCTGACACTTTTCTAGGCACGTGTTACGCATCTATTATGCATTTCCGTCTCTTAAATGCGTGTCATGTAAGATTTAAGTTTATAGCCTCGTATGGATTTATCTTTACAATTCCGATTTTGTGTACTTCGCACACGCGCTTTCGCTCTTCTCTCCTCAGGAATGGATTACTAATCCCTCTCTTTGTTTCCTACGGCTACAACGAAACAGAATATCCGAAAATTTGTATGACTTCTTTTGTATTTGGAATATTTTGCTCATTGGTTATTATTTCTTGCGCCAAAGAGAACACGAAAAAGGCATAACCGATTATTATATATAGTAGTTAGATGTTATAATATTTAAGCCGTTTATTATAAGTGAATGAAAATTTTGATCAAAGTTTTACTTACTACTTTGTCTTCCAACTGAGCAAAAGGAGAAGAGCTTTCTGTCTGCAGTGGGAAGAGGATGAGTCAACAACAGCAACAACAAGAAGCTCCTATCGCTGAGACATTTGCAGCACTGGGTGAACCCAATCAGCATTCACCAAGAAGTTCGCAAACAGACTATTCATCTCACCTCAACACGTCTTCTGATGAGAAGAATGAAGTACAGCGTCCTTATTATGGACCGTATCCTGAATTTGAAGGAGAAGCAGATAATGGACGGGAACCATCTATATACAGCTATCCTAAGGAAGGAAATGAATTAACAAGGCTCGAATTAAACGCCCAATTATCAAGGGAACTTTCAAGAAGAATAACAAACACTGGTTCCTTTTTACTACAGGATTATGATAAATCTGAGATCAATATGGGAGAAAACATTCCATTTCCTCCAAGTTTGCCAGATAGAAATGCATACTGTGTCGCGTTCAATGGAATAGATGATCCTTCTCATCCACACAATCTACCACTTTACAAAAAGATATTGTATAGTATTTCTGTTGCCATGGCTGCGTTATCATTTTCAATGGGTTCAGCGATGTTTTCCCAAGGAACTAAGGATGTGATGGAGATTTTCCATATTGGAGAGGCGGTGGTCGCTTTAGGTACTTCATTATTTGTGTTTGGTTTTGCCGCAGGACCGGTGCTTCATGGTCCATTGAGTGAACTATTTGGCAGGAAGCCGATTATGGTTACCTCTTGCTTGGGATATGTTTGTTTCTCATTTGCTGTAGCCACAGCCAAAGATATCCATACAATTATGATTTGTCGTTTCTTTGCTGGGTTTACAGGCAGTGCGCCATTTGTGGTTGCACCAGCCGTAGTCGTGGATATGTTTAGAGCAAGAGTGAGAGGTATGGCAATGTCAATATTTGCAAGTGCAATGTTTGGAGGTCCAATGATTGCTCCTATATTGGGCGGGTTTATTGTAAAAAACCCAAACATGGGATGGCGATGGACCTCATACATGTCTGGTATAATTGGGTGTGTGGCGCTAGCAATGAATGCACTTATTTTAAAGGAAACTCATCATCCAGTATTGTTGGTAAGGAAAGCTGAGATGTTACGACGCAAGACTGGGAACTGGGGTATATTTGCCCCACATGAGGAGGTATCGCTCAGCTTGAGTGAGATTGTCAGAAATAACATTATGAGACCATTGAAGTTGCTTTTCACGGAGCCCATTATATTTCTCGTGAGCATCTACAACGCATTTATCTATGGTATGCTTTATGCATTGTTGACAATTATACCCACTATTTTTACAGGCAGGTATCATTGGTCTCAAGGGGTGGGGGAGTTGCCTTATATTTCAATTTTGCTAGGTGTGTTTTTGGGAGGCGCGATAATCATATATTCTGAGCACTTGTTGAACAAGAAGCTGGATGCTACAGGAGCCCCACCTACTCCAGAAGCAAGATTACCGCCAGTCATGATTGGTGGTGTTTCATTTGTAGTTGGAATTTTTTGGATGGGTTGGACTGGTGACTACGCAGAGCATGTCCATTGGATTGTTCCTGTGATTGGTGCATTTTTTGTTGGTAATGGGTTGATGTTGATCTTTTTACCTACAATGAACTACATTATAGAATGTTACTTATACATAGCCGCCTCCGCATTAGCAGGGAATACTTTTCTCAGGTCATCATTTGGTGGTGCTTTCCCATTATTTAGTCCACAAATGTTTAATAACTTGACGATTAAGTGGGCTGCTACATTATTAGGCTGTTTGGGTTTATTGATGCTTCCGTTGCCGTTTGTCTTTTACAAGTACGGAGCCGCAGCTAGACGCAAGTCAAAAAATGCAATGAGTTAGATCATACTTTAGAGCAAATTAGAGATTAGATGATATATTTTTGTTAGGAGATAAATTTTAAGTATACAATGAACTTACAATAGCACTCTGTTCTGTTTGAGCTATAGGGGTTCTCTATAGAAGGAATTATGCAGACATGATGCTACTATTTATAGCACACAGTCTCGAGTCATAACCAATACGTTTTTTTACCTTGCAAAAAGGACGTTTGTTTGAGTTATCGTGATTCGAAAGTAATCAGCGGGTTAAACTCATTAACAATAGAAGGTTCGTAATGTGCATCTGGTTCAGAATTAAAGTAAGCAGCGTTAAGGAACGCACTTTTAGAGCTTTACGCCGGTTAAGATCGATAAATCCGGTTCCCATAGTTATAACCGACAAATAGAGCTTCAAAGGTCAACAGTAAGCTACTTTACAATTTATCCTAAGCCGGAATTATGCGACTGAGCTCATCGCCTTTCCTATCGTATGTAAGTGCATTAGGTCCAATCGTTTTCTAAGGCAACCGGTTTTATTTTCCCTTATACCTCCGATTTTGTGTAGCGTATACGGTCCCTGCTCTTTGAAACAAAACCCGGTTCTTTTCAACTCTCCTGTTATAAGATATATAGTTTCTTTTTTTTTTTATTTTTCTTTTCAGCGGCAATGCATCATTGATACATAAATCATCATCCCTGTTGGAAGAGAGAATCGGCTCTTATAATCTCTTCTCCTGTTTTTGTCACAAAACACATCAACTTAACTGTCAAATGGTCTGCATATGTTAAACTTGTCAGAATTTATAGATTAAAGTTATAAAGAATAGAGATCTACGACGACGCTAAGCCCATCGGAGATGGAAGAATGTTTATTTCCGAGTCAATTTCAGTTTCATTCGGTTTTGTGTTATTGAATTGTATTACTAATCTCGTCGACGGAAATAATATTTCCATGTTGGGTAATTTCGTAAATAATTAACAGAAACAGAAACAGAAACAGAAAGCTGCATGTTATATGAGCCAGAAAACAAAGAGTCTTCTTGTAAAGGAGAAAACAATTGCTTTTATTCAAGCTAATAATAGAACTTTACGGAATAATGGGATAAATGGACCTGAGATGAAGTAGAGGAGCAGACCCTTTTTTTTTTGTAGATAGTTACCGCGTCTTGCTGAAATACATCTCTCTTCCTTTGATGTACGTTGCTTTTAGTGTGTGCATAATCTTTTTAAAACTAGATCAGATGGTGTATCTTTTACGGGTGTTTTTTTAGGCATCGTGATGCAATTCTTAGATAGCCCTAAGAAAAGCAAGACTGCTTATACAAAGGTCTGTAGCCTTTCCTTTCATGAATTTCGTACATCTATGTGTGTGTCTTTAGAAAGTAATCTGGCGCTTAGGATGAACGGATTTATTTCTATTTTTATTTTAATTTTTTTTTTTTTTGCTCATGCACAACACCGACGAAAAGTTGCTTTCAAAACAAGATCAGTCAACAGATTTTCTTTATGAATAGAGGGTAATATTTGTTCTCTCTTTAATTGAAAAATAAAGCTTCTTGAGCCTAGCATGAATTCAAAGATCGGCCGAGGTGCTCATCATTTTTTTTCACTTAGTTCCCCATTGTTTTTCTAGATTTGAGGCTTTGTAGAGAGAATACAAAAATACAAAATTTTAAAACCGCTCTTCTAAATACACAAGAACATCTTTTTATAAAATAAAATACAATAAATATATATATATATAACCCTTTGACAGAAAGATTCTGCATCATTTTTGTTCAAATACAGAATTCTTTTCCCTCATCGACACTTTTTTTTTATTTTTTTCAAACTTTTTCCTTTCTTTCTACTTTATTTCAAGTTATAGGCATTTTCATCACCCCCAAGGTCATCACAGCAAACCACTAAATATACCCAACAATAATGCCTGTTGTTCCTGTATCGTTGAAAGAGACAACGGCCGAGCAAAATAACCCATCACAGGGTGATAATACTCATCACGAGCAGAGCCACAATATAGAACAAGTGACTACACCATCTCCTGAAAGGAATTTGGACTCCACTGGGTCTAATCCATCGTCAATAAAAAGTAGTATCGATAATGATAACGACAGTACTGTGCCTAAACCATTCCAAGGTCAAGATCTAGAGAAGAATGAGAATGCGCTTGGTAGGCAAGTTTCTGAGTATGACTACCCTAGAGATGGTGATGAATTGACAAGACTCGAGACTAATGCGCAGTTATCAAGAGAGCTTTCAAGAAGAATAACCAATACCACTTCATTATTACAACAGGAATACGATCATGATGTTGCACTTTCCATGGGTGAGAATATCCCGTTCCCGCCAATGCTACCTGATCGAAACCCATACTGTGTTGCATTTAATGGTTTAAATGATCCATACCACCCACACAATTATCCATTTTGGAAAAAGTTTTTATATAGCGCTTCTGTTGGTATTGCAGCTTTGTCTGTATCAATGGGTTCTGCTATGTTTTCCCAGGGATCAGCTGAGTTGAAGGAGATTTATCATATTGGAACATCGGTTGCCGCATTGGCCACCTCTTTGTTTGTGTTTGGTTTTGCTGCTGGACCAGTTGTATATGGACCCATGTCGGAGTTATTTGGAAGGAAACCAGTGATGGTCATTTCATGTCTTGGATATGTTAGTTTCCAGTTTGGTGTTGCTGTTGCCAAAGATTTGCAAACGATCATGTTGTGTCGTTTTTTTGCTGGGTTCGTTGGTAGTGCACCTTTAGTGGTTGCACCAGCTGTAATGGTTGATTTGTTCAAGGCAAGAGTCAGAGGACTGGCCATTTCCGTATTTGCATGTGTGTTGTTTGGTGGACCCATGTTGGCGCCAATTTTGGGTGGTTTTATTGTCAAAAACCGCAGTTTGGGCTATCGTTGGACTTCGTACATTTCTGCATTCATTGGATGTTTGGCATTGTTTATGAATACATTCTTATTACAAGAGACCCATCATCCGGTATTATTGGCGAGAAAAGCTGAGTTGCTTAGACGTAAAACAGGCAACTGGGGAATCTTTGCCCCACATGAGGAAGTTTCCTTGAATTTGAGTGAAATTGCAAAGAATAATATTATGAGACCTTTGAGATTGTTGTTCACTGAACCAATTGTTTTTCTTGTCAGTATTTATAATGCGTTCATCTACGGTATGCTTTATGCGTTCTTGACAGTTATCCCATTGGTGTTTGGTGGTCGTTATCATTGGTCCCAAGGTGTAGCAGAGTTGCCATATTTGTCTATGTTGTTAGGTGTTTTCTCAGGTGGTTTAATGATTGTTTACTTTGAAAGGAGGTTGAACAAGAAAATTGACAATGGGTTGAAGCCAACACCAGAAAATAGGTTACCGCCAATCATGATTGGTGGATTTACATTCGTTATTGGTATCTTTTGGCTAGGATGGACTGGTGATTACGCAGAGCATGTCCATTGGATTGTTCCTGTCATTGCTGCATTTTTCGTTGGTAATGGATTGATGTTGATCTTTTTGCCTACAATGAATTACATTATTGATTGTTATTTGTATGTTGCAGCTTCGGCCTTGGCAGGAAATACTTTTATTCGGTCTGGATTTGGTGCTGCGTTCCCACTTTTCACGACCCAAATGTTCAACAATTTAACGATCAAATGGGCTGCTACGTTGTTGGGCTGTTTGGGTGTGTTGATGATACCAGTACCATTCTTGTTTTACAGGTATGGTGCTTTTGTTCGAGGCAAATCAAAGTTTGCTATGAAGTAGACGTTTAATAGATAATTATTTATAGTTAGATAGAGTATATTTCAAAATTAGATTGCAATTTAATTTTACAAGTCTTAATAGCACTTAAGTGATAAGTTTGTGTGAAATTTCATTTGATTAAAGAGACCAAGTTTATGTAATTAATTTTTTAATCGATTATATACTTCGAGTAGGACTCGGGTCTACAAAAATGCTCGGATTTATAAAACTATATCTCAGTCCTCTAAAAGTATAAAAAGAAATAAAAAATAGGAAATTAATTGTTTAGACAATGCATGTTACATACAACAAACCATATTGATTTGTAATCTTATTCTATTGTTAAAATGGTAAGTTACTACATTCTGCAAAATTGAACGTTTTGGAGAAATACTCAGCAATCGCAAATTACCACTCATGAAAACGAACTACGATCATCTGGCTCTATAGAGGTAAGGCGGTTCACCTCATGGAAGTAATTAGCCTAAGCATTGTTTTGGTATCTCAAGTGAATGAGCAGCCTGGTTCATCAGTGCTAATCCGTGGGCTGGCGCTTAATCAGTAGTCACCGAAATTTCGCTTGTTTTTCTTTCTTGGTCACTTTCGGTTTCACAAAGAACAAATTCAATTCTATTGATAGTGGATTGATACACGTTTACGAGTCAAATCAGCCCAAAGTTGTGTTGCAGGAAAAAAAAATAGTTCTGGCTCTTCAATGTCATACCCGGCATTGCAAAATTTTATTTGTGTAACTTAACAAATCCGGGTTTGTGCTTCACATTTATAGCGGAATTTTGCTTCTGCGAAGTAGTCAATGGGTAAATCACATTTTGTTACTAGTGTTAGCTCTTATGGCTGTGCTCAACTCTGAACGTATAATGTGTGGCTAGAAGCTAAAGGTCCTACCTACAACAATCCAAACTTTATCAAGCTTCTGTTGCTATATGCATGTTCCCAACGTTATTTGTAAGATCATCCTTTTGTGTAAAACAAAACTTGTTGTTGAAAATAACCTTCTATGAATATCGGCAATATAAATAGCATGCAGTTTTGTCAGCTGATGTTTAGCTTGCAAAAACGCCATATGCAGTTGCTGTGAGTGGGAAATATGTCAACCCTCTTTTCTTTTCCCATTGTGTTAATTTTAGGAGAGGTGGGACTTGTGGGAAGAAGTTCAAGTTTGCTGTTGTATATATAGTAGTCCGACTCCGCGGCTAAGGGAATACAACAATCCACCGTAGAGTTCAGTAAGTGATCATATAAACTCGATAAATCCAAGATTTTGTGAGAGCTGATTAACCCCCCTCTCCTACAGTTAGCACCCTAGAACACTCAAAAGCCCGAGAGCACTCAATTGCTAAAAATTCTTCATTGATAGATCCAATTAATTTTGAAAAATCTCTATTTCTACAGATATATTTATACTTTGAACTCCAACTATTGAAATGCAAACGTTTTCCAGAATTAAAGACTAATTGGATTGCATACTCTTTCTCTTCTGAAAGATTCCCCGCTAGTTGAATCCAGCTCCTCTTTGATGTCCTTTACTTTGCAATGAAACACATAGAAAGAGCGGGATGCACACTTGTCAATTTGAGATTATCGGTATCGGAATTTCTCGGCTGTTTGTGATTTCTACAGCCGTTACTTCCAGAAAGAAAAAAAAAAAAAAAAAAAATTTAGCCGACGCACGATGGTTAGGAGAATGCGTTTTCAAGGGTAGCGGAAGCTGGTATTTGGCTGCTCTTCCTTCTATAAAAGCTCACCAAAGACCACATGGATACTATTCGTACACTTTTTTTATGTCAAGAAACGTTGTCCACGAAAGCATTGTGATGGTGCCCATTGCCAAATGTCAGCAAATAATCCCCAATACATCAAGAAGTGATTTGCATAGAGCTGTCTCGTGACAGAGATCTTATCAACGTATATGTTATCAAGGAAAGACTACGTTTAGATTCAGGACATTGTGATTTACAATAAGTCTTTGCTGTTGAGTATCATAAATGGAAGAAGGTTACAGTGGTTTTGATAGAGACTGCAGTAATATTCTTTGTTCGAGAATTCTGTTGATTAAGTGGAACAACATTCAACCAAAATATTTTTCCCAAAAGAAATTTCAATCAGTAAGGCTGAGTAAGGCATTCTGTGGTGACCTGAGTCATTTCTAATCCCGAATAACTCCGTTTAGCTTCGAGATGAGGTTATGAATAGTAAACAAAGCACGGTCTATTCGAGAAAACTCAAAATAAAAAATGAAATGTCGTACGACTTTGCATAAATTACTTAGTCACGGATTTATGCATCACAAACCTTTTTGCTTCAGTTCCCTATTAGATGAGCTATAAATAGACGAATGGTAAACATTGAGATTGACAACGCACTTACTAACTCGCTGATCGCGTTTTGTTTATATTGCTGACAAATTCTGGTTTACTGGTGAACCCGTTTAAGAGAAGGGAGAAATCACAAGGTCCAACTATTCAATCCAAACCACAACCAACGAATTAAGTACACGCCATCATCATGTCTGTCAAATCTGTGTCGTCTAATGAAGGCAATCCAGGTAATCCAACTGAAGAAAACGAAGCTGTCGGAACATCGTCATCTGTAAAAGAACACCTTGACTCAGCAGTACCAAACCAATCGACTTCAGTAACAGACGAGGATGTAATCCCCACTAGTTCCCAAGCTCAACATCCAGAGTGGGTAGTGAATTCAGAAGAGTCATCTATTGAATCCTCGGGGAACGAAGATGACGAAGGGCCACAACCATTTCAGGGCTTCGCTATGGAAGGAGGTGACCCTAAAACTAGAGTGGTTGATACAGCATTTGAGCAGGATTATCCAGTGGAAGGTGATGAATTGACACGTTTAGAAACAAATACACAATTGTCAAGAGATCTTTCCCGAATGATCACTAATACAGCTGATCTTCTTGATCAGGATTATTCCGAGAAAATCTCTCTCACTATGGGAGAAGGCATACCATTCCCGCCAATGCTACCTGATAGAAACCCATACTGTGTGGCATTTGACGGCCCAAACGATCCATATCACCCTCATAACTATCCAATGTACAGAAAGATTTTGCATTGTATTTCGGTTGGTTTGGCATCTTTGTCTGTGGCAATGGGATCGGCTATGTTTTCCCAGGGATCGGGTGAGTTAATGGAAATTTACCATATTGGAACCTCGGTTGCCGCATTGGCCACGTCTTTGTTTGTGTTTGGTTTTGCTGCTGGACCTGTTGTATACGGACCCATGTCAGAATTATTTGGAAGGAAACCAGTGATGGTTGTTTCGTGTATTGGGTACGTTAGTTTCCTGTTTGGTGTTGCCGCTGCCAAAGACTTGCAAACGATTATGTTGTGTCGTTTTTTTGCTGGATTGGTTGGTAGTGCACCTTTAGTGGTGGCACCTGCAGTTATGGTTGATATGTTTAAAGCTAGTGTTAGAGGTATGGCTGTTGCAGTATTTGCCGCTATATTATTCGGTGGTCCCATGATTGCACCTATATTGGGTGGGTTCATTGTTAAGAATCATAGTATGGGCTATCGCTGGACATCATACATATCTGGAATTATTGGATGCTTGGCATTGTTCTGCTGTGTGTTCTTGTTGCAAGAGACCCATCATCCAGTTTTATTAGTGAGAAAAGCTGAGTTGTTGAGACGTAAAACTGGAAACTGGGGAATCTTTGCCCCACATGAGGAAGTCTCCTTAAATTTGAATGAAATTGTAAGAAACAATATCATGCGGCCATTGAGATTGTTATTCACTGAACCAATTGTTTTTCTTGTCAGTATTTATAATGCGTTCATCTATGGTATGCTTTATGCCTTCTTGACAGTCATCCCCATGATCTTTGGAGGAAGATATCATTGGTCACAAGGTGTTGCTGAGCTTCCTTATTTGTCCATGTTGCTTGGTGAATTTCTAGGAGGTGCGGTGATTATTTGGTTTGAAAAAGTGCACAATGGAAAGCTTCTTCAACATGGAAGCAAACCAACACCGGAGGCAAGATTACCCCCAATCATGATTGGTGGGTTTACATTCGTTATCGGTATCTTTTGGCTCGGATGGACTGGTGACTACGCAGAGCATGTCCATTGGATTGTTCCTGTTATTGGTGCATTTTTCGTTGGTAATGGATTGATGTTGATCTTTTTGCCTACAATGAATTACATTATTGATTGTTATTTGTATGTTGCAGCTTCAGCCTTGGCAGGAAATACCTTCATTCGGTCTGGATTTGGTGCTGCGTTCCCACTTTTCACTACTCAAATGTTCCACAATTTGACTATCAAGTGGGCTTCAACGTTGTTGGGCTGTTTAGGCGCATTGATGATCCCAGTGCCATTCTTGTTCTACAGGTATGGTGCTTATATTAGAAACAAGTCAAAGTTTGCTATGAAGTAGTTTTACATATATAGAGTATCTAATAAATTAATTTCTACTTAACCACAATGATACAATGCTTATTCGAGGTGTAATCCTGATCTTAAAGCTCAAAAGTATAAAGCTTTACTACTAAAGGGCCTCTGTTGTGTTTTGACCATCCCTGAATTAGCTACTTCCTATCGAGATTCTTGGGTTTCTGGGAACCATGTATCCACTATTGAGTTATCATGTACACACAGAGCATTAGTGATGCTACAGCCGGCGTCACCTGATACAATTAATTACCCAAATTACCCTTGTTCTCTGTTCTCTCTTTGAAAGGGCTACTTCTCCAGAGTTCAAATGTTACACAAATCGAATACTATCACAATCCTCTCTAACTCCGAAAAAGATTTGAACCCCGCTTTTGTCCACTCAATAACTCCGATGTGAGTACAAACCAATAAGTTTTTCATTGTATGGGTAGAAACTTCTATTCTATAAACCCCTTTTTAAGCAAGTGAATTGCAAGCACTATACAAGTGAGGTTCCAATAGGACTCACATTCTTGCTGGAGAAGATTAGAAATCAATGTATAGTCTCCTTAACTTTACGATGTTCAAAGCCCTGTCTGAAGTAGCTGCTTTTCCAGCCATTAATTAGGGTACGCCTGACTCGGATCGTTTCTGAATCTAAACTCCTGAATTTGTGCTGATTGGTTGGAATCAGGCGGCTAAAGAAAAGTAAAGGAAAATGAAAATCCTTGCCATGGGTACACAAAACCGGCATTTATTCCCAAAAGAGTAACAATATTCCTATAGTGTACCGTCATACAAATTGTAACCTGATTAGTCTTCACTTTACTTCAAAAACAATAAACTCTTTTTGTAAAATAGCAAACTTCTTTTCATGTGATAACCGCCATACAATTCCGATACAGGACATTTGCTTTTAAACCAAACATATTTATATAGATGAAGCATTCTGCATTAAACTTTAGACTAAGCGTTGCTTTCTCTGAACTTTATCCACAATGAATTCACACAATCAAGGAGATCGTGGTTCTACAACAAGTAGTCCCTCAATCAAATCAGCAGAGGAAACAAAACCGGACGAGCAACAACCGGTTCAAAAGTTTGTGGGCCAAGATCTAGAAACTCCCAGGTCTCAGGCACTGGCTGACAGAAACTATCCCGAGCTTGATGAAGATTACAATTTTGAAGGAAGCATAGCATTATCAAGAAAAGCGTCACGATTAACAACAGATTATGATAATTTGGTTCGTCAAGCGACAAGTAGTTCCAAACCGTTACCTCCGATGGGAAACGGAAGGCCATACCCGAAAAACTTGGGAAGTAGGGATCCCTATGTTGTTCAGTTTGATGGAGAAAATGACCCTGGCCATCCAAAGAATTGGAGGTTAAGAACTAAAATTTTATACACCACGACTGCTGGGTTAAGCGCATTTTGCATTAGTATTGGTTCAGCCTTGTTTGCAGAAGCTTCAGAAGATTTAATGCGTGTGTTCCATATTGGATGGACAGTTGCAACTTTAGGAACATCGTTGTTTGTTTTTGGGTTTGCTGCTGGACCTGTTATCTATGGTCCATTGTCTGAGTTGTTTGGGAGAAAAATGGTGTTGATACCTAGCTCTTTAGGGTATACGTTGTTTTGCTTTGCTGTAGCCACTGCTAAGGATGTACAAACGGTTATGCTTTGTCGATTTTTTGCAGGTTTTATTGGGGCTGCGCCGTTGGTGGTTGCTCCTGCGGTGATGGCTGACATGTTTGGTGCAAGGACTAGAGGTACTGCAATTACTTTATTTGCTATGGTGCTTTTTGGAGGCCCTATGCTTGCTCCAATTCTTGGTGGATTTACAGTAAAGAACTCGTCTTTGGGATGGAGATGGACTTCATACTTTTGTGGAATAGTTGGCGCATTGTCATGCGTAATGAATGTGTTTTGTTTAGAGGAGACACATCATCCAATCATTCTTGCTAGAAGAGCTGAGGAATTGAGAAGAAGAACTGGCAATTGGGGGATTTACGCTCCCCAAGATGAAGTGTCCTTGAGTGTTGCTGAGATTGCCGAGAATAATGTGATGCGTCCCATAAAGATGTTATTCACAGAGCCAATTTTGTTTTTGATTACATTGTACAATGCATTCATTTACGGTATGTTGTATCTATTCTTAACCGCAGTTCCGTTGATTTTCATGGGAAAGTATGGGTGGTCTCAAGGTGTTGCTGAATTACCGTATATATCAATGCTTTTAGGAACGCTTCTGGGAGGAGTGATTGTGATCATATTTGAGAGACGTTATAATGCTGCGATGGACCGAAATAATGGCAAGCCAATTCCGGAGGAAAGATTACCTCCAATGATGATTGGCGGGGTTACGTTCACAGGTGGTATGTTCTGGCTTGGATGGAGTGGAGCGTTTGGGAATAAAGTGCATTGGATAGTGCCCACTATTGGTGCTTTTTTCGTTGGAAATGGTCTAATGACGATATTCTTACCCTGTTTCAATTACATCATTGACTGTTACTTGTTGTATGCTGCATCTGCATTGGCCGGTAACACATTTCTTAGATCGGCTTTTGGTGCTGCCTTCCCGTTATTTGCGAGACAAATGTTTGTTAATATGAAGATTCAATGGGCTAGTACTTTGTTGGGGTGTTTGGGTGCTATAATGATTCCGGTGCCGCTCTTATTCTACATGTATGGAAAAAGGATAAGATCAAGCTCCAAATATGCGTTTGTGTTAGAGTAGGCATGTGAGTATACTTTAATAGAGCATTTAATCAATAGTAATTGTACATTGGAAGCCGTAAAATACGGCTGTTTAGCTAATTTGGAGTTTCTTCTGGGATTTGTAATAAAGTGCTCGGCGGCTAAATTGTCTACTTTAAAGTAACTGTAGCGGACTTGAGCAAGATGAAAAGGTTAGCTTACAATTGGAGTTGGTCTGCATCTGGAACAGTATCTACCAAATACATTGTATTCTGACTTGTCTTTAGTTAGCCACTTTATTGTACTGTACTGTACTTTATCGGACCGAATTTTTTCTCTCTCCTTCGCATCCGAAATTTTCACCTCGGCTTCGGGATGTAGAAACTACCGAAGTTCAGTCAAAGTAGATAAAGTGAATAACTTTACGGTTTTATATGGAACGGATTGGCTTTACAATGAAGATATCGAACTACCTTCAAAAAGTAAATTTGTAGATCTGTTTCCAAGGGGCTTTAGATCGTCCATCTTTCAACCCAAGTTCCGAAAAACTCTAATTAGATCAATTCCTTATTAGAGTTGAAAACGGCAAAAACCATAACAAGCAGTAGTGACATTATCTAGTCAGGACAGTTTCCCCTTTGCTAAACCTAGGATGTGTTTTATTTTCAAATTTCAACCTCGAACATGGTTAAAATAGAAATTTTTTGATAATCATAGATTCTTTTGCATATATTTGATACAAAATTTTATAAAAAAGGTCTTTCTTTATTAAAAATTAATTATAACACCAAAACCATTATTGGAACAAGGTACTATCTAGGCTTCTCTACTCGATGGTAATACCCTTTTTCCTGACAAAAATCGTATTTCAAAGAAAACTTGCAATAACCTATGTCTCATGAAAATTACATTACGTTTGCGGATATAGATGTGATTACAGCGCCGGTCTCTAGAATGACGTCATATAGAGACCGGTCTATATTTTCTTAGTATCGGAAGAAAGCTGTGCAAATTCCATCGTGTATCTCTCTCGTGCTCGAAATTGGAGCCGGTAGGCGAAACTGCAAAAAATAGGCCATACACAAAACCTAATTTTATCAGCCCCGCGAATTACCCTCTAACTCCGAATGAGTGTTTAGCAATTATCTCCATTTTACTATTCCGATGGAGGGTACAAACCCATAGGCTTGTCAGGAGCTTCAGCAAAACAGCTTCCTCCCATAGCACGTTAATGACTGCCATTAATATCACCATGTAATGTCCAAACTTGATTTCAAGTGAGCACTGTGATCGAAATCGCGCTTCACCACCAACACATAGTCAACTTCACTAGTTATTTCACCCATTTTTTGGTCCATTCCTCTAACCGAGGGTATCTACCAAAGACATTTAGTTGGTTGAGTTTATTTTGATTGGTGGACTAAAGGATTTATAAAAAAACTACCAGAGGACCAAGAATTTTCAAATTCATACACAAAACCGGCAACTACTCAAAAAAAAGTGAAAACATAGGCCGGTATGCAAAATGACCTGATTTAACAATCAAAGTTTATTTACATTTTTACTTGACTCACTTAAATCCTACACGCTAAAGTCGGAGACCTTTCTCTTTTAAGTAATTCCGATGCAATGCATTGCTTTTGCACGAGGTGTTCTATATATATGAGGTATTCCGCATATTTTAGAGGTAGCATTCTATTCACTTAAGCATCATTCACAATGAATCCAGAAAGTGAGATAGATCAAGCTTCTACAAGTAGCCCCTCAATAAATTCAGAAGAGGAGGAGAAACCTGAAGACGAGGAGCCAGTCCAGGAGTTTGTGGGCCAAAATGTAGAGCAGCAAGGCAAATCCCAAGGTCTGTCGGAGCGCGAACTAGATGAAGACTTCAGCTACGAAGGAGACATAGCTTTATCAAGAAAGGCATCGCGTATGCTTACAGATTATGATAATTTGGTTCGTCAAGCAACAAGAAGTTCCAAACCGTTGCCGCCAATGGGAGGCGGAAGACCATATCCGATGGAGCTAGGAAGTAGAGACCCATATGTTGTTCAATTTGATGGAGACGATGATCCAGATCATCCAAAGAATTGGAAGCTTACAAAAAAGCTTTACTATACCACAACTGTGGGGTTAAGCGCATTTTGCGTTAGTATTGGTTCAGCCTTGTTTGCCGAGGCTTCTGAAGACTTAATGCGTGTGTTCCATATTGGATGGACAGTTGCAACTTTAGGAACATCTTTGTTTGTTTTTGGGTTTGCTGCTGGACCTGTTATCTATGGTCCATTGTCTGAATTGTTTGGAAGAAAAATGGTGTTGATACCTAGCTCTTTAGGGTATACGTTGTTTTGCTTTGCTGTAGCCACTGCTAAGGATGTACAAACGGTTATGCTTTGTCGATTTTTTGCGGGTTTCATTGGAGCTGCGCCGTTGGTGGTTGCTCCTGCGGTGATGGCTGACATGTTTGGTGCTAGAACAAGAGGTACTGCAATCACTTTGTTCGCTATGGTGCTTTTTGGAGGCCCTATGCTTGCTCCAATTCTTGGTGGATTTACTGTGAAGAATTCATCATTGGGATGGAGATGGACTTCGTACTTTTGTGGAATAGTCGGTGCGTTATCGTTTGTAATGAGCGTGTTTTGCTTAGAAGAGACACATCATCCAATCATTCTTGCGAGAAGAGCTGAAGAATTGAGAAGAAGAACAGGTAATTGGGGGATTTACGCTCCCCAAGATGAAGTGTCCTTGAGTGTTACTGAAATTGCTGAGAATAACGTGACCCGTCCATTAAAGATGTTGTTTACAGAGCCAATTTTGTTTTTGGTGACGTTGTACAATGCATTCATTTACGGTATGTTGTATCTATTCTTAACCGCGGTTCCTTTGATTTTCATGGGAAAGTATGGGTGGTCTCAAGGTGTTGCTGAATTACCGTATATATCAATGCTTTTAGGAACGCTTCTGGGAGGAGTGATTGTGATATTTTTCGAAAAACGGTATAACGAGATAATGGACAAAAATAACGGTAAACCTATTCCCGAGGAGAGATTACCACCAATGATGATCGGCGCCGTGACATTTACAGGTGGTATGTTCTGGCTTGGATGGAGTGGAGCGTTTGGGAATAAAGTTCACTGGATAGTGCCAACTATCGGAGCATTCTTTGTTGGAAATGGTCTTATGTTGATATTCTTGCCTTGTTTCAACTATATCATTGACTGTTACTTGTTATACGCAGCATCTGCATTGGCCGGAAACACATTTCTTAGATCGGCTTTTGGTGCTGCTTTCCCATTATTTGCAAAGCAGATGTTTGTCAACATGAAAATTCAATGGGCAAGTACTTTGTTGGGGTGCCTAGGTGCTATAATGATTCCCGTGCCATTCTTATTCTACAAGTATGGGAAAAGAGTGAGGTCAAGCTCTAAATATGCGTTTGTGTTGGAGTAATTAGACTTAATAGAACGTTGTATAGTTTGAAAAATTGCGAAAAAGAACTTTGAAAAAGATCGAACCACTGTAAGCATCATCATATGCAAGTAGTACGACCATTTACCACTACGGCTCTTCGACTAGCCAAACAACCAGCACCAGCAGCTGCAAAAAAGTACTTAGGCCGCCCTTCTAATAACCTATCGGCAGGGCTCGTTGGATTAGCAAATGTTGGAAAGTCTACTTTTTTCCAAGCCATCACCAAGTCAACATTGGGTAACCCTGCCAACTACCCGTACGCTACGATTGAGCCTGAGAAATCTATAGTTCAAGTGCCTTCACAGAAATTAGATCATTACCAGAAAATACACAATTCACAAAAGAAAGTCCCGACAAATTTGACGGTATGGGATATTGCTGGGTTGACGAGAAATTCCAGTTCAGGCGCTGGATTGGGCAATAAATTTTTAAATGACATTCGTCAAGTTGATGGGATATTACAGATTGTGCGAGGCTTTGTCGATGATGAAATTATTCACATTGAAGAGAATAAGGTAGATCCTGTGAGAGATTTGGTTATTGTCAATGACGAATTAATTTTGAAGGATTTAGAATTTATTGAAGTTGAAATGGAAAAGTGTACCAAAAACTTGAAGAAACCAAACCAAGCCCATGAAGCAAAGAATTTGGAAATTTTAGAAAAGCTAAGTGATGGTTTGTATAATGGGGTGAAAGTGATCAACGGAGACTGGACCGATGAAGAAGTGGATTATATCAATGGATTAAATTTGCTAACAGCTAAACCAACAGTCTATCTATTGAATGTATCGAAAAGTGATTACATTTCCGGAACCAACCAGTTCAGGGATAAGGTCCAGGACTGGATCAACACACACTCTGGCAATGATAAGTTAATCATGTTTAGTGCTGAATATGAACTTGCGCTGAATAATGGCGAAGCTCAAAACAAGGAGCTGGCTATTCCACAAGTGATTCAAGAGATGCGTGATTCTCTACATTTGATATCATTTTATACCTGTGGTGATATTGAGGCTAGGCAATGGACTATTAGGAGAGGAAGTTTGGCACCAGATGCTGCTGGATTGATCCACACCGACTTGCAAAAGACATTTATCAATTCAATAGTATACAAATGGGATGACTTGGCAGAATTGGAAGTGTTTGATGAAAATAAACTAAAGCTGATGGGAAAACAACACAGAAACGGGAAAAAGTACGAAGTAGAGGATGGCGATGTTCTTGTTATAAAAGCTGGAAGTGGAAAAGCTAGATAAAACCTTGTATATATTCAATAGAGACCGTAATCTTGGTCAATTAAAGTCCGCTCAAATTTCTTTGAAACCTCCTGTAACTTCAATACCAATCCAGCGGCAAGACTCTTAATTTTGTTGTCGATAATGCCTTCCCATGTCACAGTTAACCAGTTGTATACCAACACCACCTCATCGTTGAAATTTAAAACCAAAAACTCAGCATCAATGAGCTCCAATATGAGTAAAATTCCCGTTAGAATCGACTCGATCACTTGAATTTCCTCTAATGTTACCTTACGTATTATTGTGCAACATAGCAACAAAAACTCCTTAATCATGTCTTTGAGTTGTGTAGATGATGGATACGCAGTATGAAGTAGTAAGCTTAATGTCTTGATGTAGTGAGCAATGAAAATTGGTGAAAAATGCCCAATATCAATGGACCCAGACTCATACCATACATTAAGCAACGGAAAGTAAAAGTTTGTACCTATGAGTTTGTAAAAGTTGGGAACAATAGGAGTTTCATTAGTCTGGACACCCTTTGGTCGGGTTAATGATCGAGAAATGCGAACCAATTTACCTTTCCCTATGATTTGATCTTGAGCATCATTCGATGCTTGATGCATAAGGGAATCTTGTAGATCATTTTCAATTTGATCCATGTATTTCGCTCCTCCTTGTCCAATGTACTTGTTGTGTAGCTCTTGAGGGAGTTGTTTCGTCGGGAATGACTGCTTGGTGAAAGAGTTTGAAATCACTTCATCCTTGATACCACGAAGCTCACGTGCTGCCAATGATGTAGCTGACAAGATAAACATTCGCTGTTGGAGTGAATAATCTCCTGTCAACAACAATTCAAACATGTAGAAAGTGACATTTGGGTTAGTGACGATAACACTAACCAAGTTGACCAACTTTAAATCATCAAAGTCTGCGTTGTTGTAAAAGTTATCCAAAGCAATGAGGTTTGTCAACAAATCTTGCGAGTAAAACTCAACTTCGTTACCGTGTTGGAATTTTTGCCGTAAAAGAGTTGGACCTTTTATCAAAGCAGCTCGCCGCATATCATAAGCTTGTGGGTTTTTTGTATCTGATGTGATGTATGATATCAAATCTTTCACGTAGATGGGGTCGGGTATCTTGACTTTTGCTGGTAGTGATTCATCATCAGAAGAATCTTCCAAGGGTGTGTCTTCAACGGTGGTGATTTTTGCTTGTTCGATGGTAGTAGATTCACTCTTTTCCCGTTTTAAAGCATTCCATGCGTCTTCATAGCTCGTATCGTGAAGTTCTACCACCGGTGTTGAGAGGTTGAGATACTCTTGATCCTTTATAGAGTCAAAGATTTTCTTTTCGCCGCTTAGTTCACAGACTCTATTTGCGAGGATGATCCCTAGAGATCTCACATTGTCCGAAAACGATTGAAGATGATTGCTAATACCCTCAAGGCACACCTTATTCCTTGTCAACCCTTTTAAAAACAGAACTTCTTGTCGAGAAATCAATTGAAGTATAAGGTAAGTTCTGGATTCTTGTATTGTGATAGGCTCATTTTTTATATATGTGGGATCGGCCCATCTCTGCAACTGACTTGAAATCATCTTGTCCGTATTGTTTTGTGAAAGTACACCAGAAACCAACTGTATGAGTGGTTTGTTAGATCTTAAAATCACACCTTCGACAATGTTATCGTCAATGAATTCATAGGTAAACCTGAAGATGTTGTAGAGGGGAACAATATTGTCAACATTAACAATCTCAACCACAAACGTTAATAGTAGCTTTTTTATGTAGTCTTTTCTTTGAAACCCTTTTAAACGAAGTAGGGTACCCTGGAAGTACTCCCAATTGTTGGATGTGAAAAAGACCTTGAAAAACTCTGTACAGAATTCCGAGCTTAGTACTGAGTGTACGAAAAGGTCTGGCTGGAGGTTTTCCTGATATAGTTTCACAATTCCATTTGATAAGTAGTTAGCATACGACTTCGATGATTTCAAAAAGTCATTGTCTATATCCCAGTGTTTGGAAATGCTAATTTCATTCACAACGGCCAACACCTTCCCTTTGAATAGGAGCTTGTCGACTTCTCTCAATTCCGAAGGTTTCCTATTTTTCGTAATGTTTATGAAAAGTTGCTCATCCACACATGATTGAAGGAGGTTGTAGTATACCTTCAATCCATCGTTTAATCCTGGCAGTGTAGTAATCTTACTGATTAGATTTCCTAATCCAATCAATGTTTGAAACTTGCATCTCAACTTCACTTTGACACTTTCTGGTAAGGATTGGTAAATCTGTGGGACAGTATAATTCAACAATGCGCTAATCAATGGAAACGAAGGATACTCATCCCTGTCCAACACATGTTCTAATTGTGAAACGCTGGGGTATTGCTTTAAAAGGTCTATGTCGTTGTTGCTCATCTGTCGCTGGGCCCGGAGGGAAAAGAAAAATCGCGCCTTCTGAGGATTTCTTTATGTTTCGTTGATTGCTGGTCAACTCTGCAAGTAAAGTAGGCAAAGTAGAAGTTGGTAATTTCAACACCCTCAGGATACTTATCAGCAGGCTTCACCTCTGTGTCGACGAGGCTGCTGAATTCCTGGCGCAAGCTCATTTTTTGTATTTGATCTCATCGTAAAAGGACGCGTTACGTAATCCTCTATGAAAATCTTCAAGTCTTTGCAAACTATCTCTTATTCAAAGATTTTGTATCCAAAGAGGAACGAGTTATCTTAGGATAGAAGTATTCCCGAACATACCAATGACCAAATTAATACACAGGAGCGTTTCAAAAGTTACAAAATCAAGAAGAGGCGGCTCCTTCAAGGCAGCTCCAGTCGCGTCGCCGCTATACGAGAGAGCTAGAGTATTTCCGAAGTTTGAGAAGCCACCAGAGCCAGCTACATCGTCAGCTCTTGCTGATTTGAAAACACGGGTTGAAAATGGGAACCTTTCACTACAAGACTACTTTGCAAGTGATCATTTCAAGTTTAAAGAAGGTCTGGAAGAGCTGTCCATGAAGATTTTGAAAGGTGCAATGTCATTGATTCACCCCAAAACCAAGCCTGTTGTTGCTATAGATTGTGAAGCCTATGAGCTTGGACATCACGATGTTACAGAAATTGGAATAGCTGTGCTTAAACCACTATCAACATCCGTACCGCAAATCAATACAACTCATTTAATCGTAAAAGAGCACCTACATAAAAGGAATTCAAAATATGTGCCAGATAACAAAGATCAGTTTCTACATGGGACGTCATACATTGTGAAAGAAAACGACGCAGTAGAGATATTAAAGCTGGTTCTTGACAAATACATCACTCATCAGAATGGAGTTTTAGTTGGTCATTCAATAAGTGCCGAAATCAAGTACTTCAAAAGCTTAGGGATCGAGTTGCCATCTACAGTGAACACTTTGGACACTTTGAAGCTACACAGGATTGGTAGAAGTAATGGTGGGTCTCTAGGTGGGTGTCTAAAGCTCTTGGGATTGCCGTGCAGTTACTTGCACAACGCCGGAAACGACGCATACTATACATTGTTGGTGGCTTTATCATATTGCGATCCAATTGTTCGAATTGAAAAGAATTTGGACACATATTCCTCTAGTGAATTTACTGGAAAGTACCCACAGGATGGCAGAACTTTTGTTGAAGTTGATGATGTTTCCTTGTTGGATGTGTAGGTCTTTTGTGTATAAAAACTCCGAAATTGGAAATAGAGATGCGCTTTCTTCAATGTAAACAAAAACAAAGATAAAACCTCATCAGACGACGACTAAATCAACACTTAACTTATCCCCCCCAATGGCTGACGAATCAACATCACTTATAAACAGAAGTCGGTCAAGGTCATTCTTGGAGACTCCATTTGGCTCTTTCAAAGGACCAAACTCGTTACAAAACTTTGCATCGTCATTCACAAGATCACAATATTTCGCTGCCTCAAAGATCGACAATGAGATTAATAAAGAAAGATCATATTTTGCTAGAGGAGACGGTTCGGAAGATGAAACATTTGATCCTGAGTTGATGGTTCCAAGCTACAGAGGAGAGAGGGTGAGTTCGGTTGTACATGATTTGAATCGAAACCAATTATTTCTCAACGACACTGACCCTAACTCCTCATTTAACAACGATGTGTTTTACCACGATGATATTGTTGAAGCACTTAATCACTCCAGGTCTAGACAAGGGTCAGACTACTTTGGCAGTGGCATCCCCATTGGAAGAAAAGTACTCCCACAACCATCTTTTTCAAGTTTCAGAAGTTCAATCTCCATGGCCACAACTGCCAGTCACATGACCTTGAAAAAGGTAGAGGACGTGGATGGGAATGTGATAACGGTGCTTGCAGGACAATCTACGGTACCACAAACGGTTTTCAATTCGGTGAATGTGCTTATTGGAGTTGGATTGCTTGCATTACCCGTTGGCATTATGAAGGCAGGTTGGGTGTTTGGTGTTCCCATTTTAATTGCATGTGGCCTTATTACATATTGGACTGCGACGTTGCTTTCAAAGGCTATGGAAACAGATGCAACAATTATGACTTATGCTGATTTAGGGTATGCCGCTTATGGGTCACTTGCCAAGCTTGTTATATCTTTGCTTTTCTCAATTGATCTAATAGGAGCCGGGGTCTCATTGATTGTCTTGTTTAGTGATTCGTTTGTCGGAGTGTTGAGCAATGATGCAACAACAACAAAGATTATCACCTTCTTTATTTTAACACCATTCACATTCATTCCCTTACCAATTTTATCGTTGTTTTCATTGCTTGGCATTTTATCAACTATTACTATCACATTGTTGGTGGTTGTATGCGGATTACTAAAGGATTCATCTCCAGGCTCTTTGATTGAAGTCATGCCAACGAACCTTTGGCCTGAAAATTGGGTCAACTTGCTTCTTGCAATTGGAATATTAATGGCTCCATTCGGTGGTCACGCAATCTTTCCCAACTTGAGAAGTGATATGAGACATCCATACAAATTTACAAAGTCTCTACTCTATACATATTTTGTCACTTTGATTACTGATTGTCTGATGGGTGTTTTTGGGTTTTTAATGTTTGGAGCAGCATGTAGCAATGAAGTCACAAATACTTTATTGCAGACTATTGGGTACCCAAGTTGGGTCTACCCATTGATCAAATTGTTGATTTGCTTGATCCCATTGGCCAAAACTCCTCTCAATGCAAAACCAATTATTTCATCCTTGGATGTGTTTTTGGGAACCACTACAATGCCAACAACACAATTCAGATCAACCCTCAATTCATTAATTAAGTTTGTTATTCGAATTGGTGTCAATGCGGTGTTTGTGGTTTTGGCAATTGTGTTTCCCGAATTTGAGAAAATTGTTGGTATATTGGGAGCATCAATTTGCTTTATCATTTGCATTATTTTACCCTGTCTTTTCTACGTTAAGCTTTGCGGGGATAAGCTTACTACACTGGAGCTGATCATTATTTACCTTGTCATTTTAGTTTCCTGCGTATTGGGGGCATTGGCTAGTTGGGCGGTTGTTACAAAGTAGAATTATGTAGCAAATAGATATTTAAACTATACAGTCTCTACTTTAAAGCAAACTTTGATTTGCTTCTTACGAAAGCACCGTATTTGTAGAAGACAAATGGCACTGGAATCAACAATGCTGCCAAGCATCCGATCAACGTTGCCGCCCACTTGATTGTTAAATTATCAAACATCTGAGTGTCAAAAAGTGGGAAAGCAGCTCCAAATGAAGCTCTCATAAACGTATTAGCGGCGAGAATAGAAGCTGGCACATGGACATAACAATCAATCAAGTAGTTCAAAGTTGGCAAGAAAACCAATATCAAACCAACTCCAACAAAGAATGCCCCAATTACTGGCACAATCCAATGTACATGCTCTGCATAGTCACCAGTCCAGCCCATCCAAAAAATTCCAATAACAAAGATAACACCACCCACCATCATTGGGGGTAGTCTTGATTCGGGTGTCCACTGTTTCTCTGTGGTGTCCAACTTGTTGTTGTAATATCTCTCATACAGGATGATACAAAGACCTGCAAACAAAACACCAAGAATCATCGATATGTAAGGCAACTCACCAACACCTTGCGACCAATGGTATCTTCCTTCAAAAATAAGTGGCACAACAGTTAAGAATGAATAAAGCATTCCGTACATGAAGGCATTATAAAGACTCACAAGGAAGACAATTGGCTCCAATAGCAATTGTACGGGACGCAAAAGATTATTTTTTGCAATCTCTTTCAAGCTGAGTCTAAGCTCTTCATAGGGGGAAAAGATTCCCCAGTTCCCAGTCTTTCTTCTCATCCACTCGGCTCTTCTGGCTAGAATGATTGGATGGTGTGTCTCCTCTAAGCAAAATACGTTAAGTATCAAGGCAATACATCCAACAAGGGCAGAAAAGTATGAATTCCATCTCCATCCTAAGGCACTATTCTTAGTTGTGAACCCACCCAAGATGGGAGCCAACATCGGTCCTCCAAAGATTGTACCCACAAAGATATTAACGGCAACACTCCTAGGTCTATCTTCCAACAAATCAACCATGATTGCTGGTGCTAATGGGAACGGACCACTTCCAATAAAACCAGCAAAGAAACGACACAACATGATGGTTTGCAAGTCCTTGGCAGTTGCAACTCCAAATAAAAACACCGAGTATCCAAGAGCTGAGAACACCATAATTGGTTTCCTTCCATACAATTCAGACAATGGACCGTAGACAACTGGCCCTAATGCAAATCCAAAGACATAGAGCGATGTGGCCAATGCTGCCACTGTCTGTCCCACATGAAAAATCTCTCTAATCTCTTTGTTACCCTGTGAGAAGAAAGCAGATCCAAATGAGACGTAGAATGCGGAGTATCCAGCAGTTAAACAAAATAAAAACTTTTTCCAAACAGGGTAGTTACGTGGACATGCGGGATCATTAGGGCCATTGAATGTCACACAATAAGCTTCCTTGTCTGGTAGTGGTGGTGGGAAAGCTCGTTCATCACCCCATGCACGAATCACGTCCTCATCGTAAGCCACTTCTGGTGTTTCTGGCATATTCAAAATTTTCCTAGTCAATTGACGAGATAATGCAGGGCTGCTCTCAATTCGTGAAAGGCGATCTCCTTGGTTACGGTGTGGTGAGATATCATTGTATTCATGAATCTGTCCCAGTTCTAGGTCACTGTCAAATAATTGTTTTGGTTCACCATTCCCTACTGTTGATATCGTCGAGGACGAAGAGTGACCTCGTTGAGCAGAAACATTGGCTTGATTGTAGGCCGTAGGGTTTCCAGTTGGGTTAGCACGTTTTTCGGATCTTTTCACCGCTTCTGATGTATCCATTTTTTTTTGTGTGTTGATTGGGAGGTTTTGTTTACGAGGCAATCAAGTTGGTATAAAGTTGACTTGTAAGGATTTGAAAGGTCTTTATATCCCTCAAGAATAATTGGTTCTGAAGAAAATGTCAGCCAAAAACCACGGGGATATCAGAAAGGGTTATATATAGGTGAAACCCCGATCAGTTATGCTATATAGTTCCGACAATATTTGACGCCGTGCATGGTGTTGTGCATTAATCTACGAGGATGTTGTGATGGAAACGATGGATGTTGATTGCTTTGTATGGCAGGCTGAAGCAGGAAACGTTTGCCTGATGCAAATCTACCAAAAGATGCCTGTGTGAGGGAAAGGAAGGTGTCTTAATTGCTCCTGGACAGTGTGGTCTCCATTTAGAGCTGCTACTTTTGGCTGTCAAAAGATAGACATTGCATCATGTTTGCTATTAGGGATTAGGTTTTGTGTAGCTGTACCATACAATAGCAACAGTCTATCATATGCAAAACTTTCTGTTGTTTGTTGGGGACTAAATTTAGGCATTTGTGGCTTGCGCGTCATGAGTACGGTTTTGTGTAAATGTAAGGGGTTCCAAAATGATTCTTCGGTGATAAAACATTTATCTCCAGCACACTCTAGAGGAAATAGCAGATGGGACTCTGTTGCTAGAGATGCAATTGAACAAGTTGGCAGAGGGAGAGAGAAGCCATTTGCCACGTAGGTATATCTCTAATTTATAGTGGTTCAAAAAAATACAGTGAGACTTTACCTGAGCTTCAAGTGTTGAAACCATCACGCGAGTATTGTCAAATAGACGAGTCTGCACTGTCTTCAGCCAAAGGAAACATTCATATCGTGAAGATTGCAGGCATTTATTTGATAGGCATACTTGACGCCAAATAATTGTGGACTGTCCAATCTTTGGTATTGATGGTAGATGGCGTAATCAAAAAGGTCATTGCTGCAGCTCGTACGCCAATTTCTTTGAAACACAACACTGCTTATTCATCGAGATTCCTAGATACGATTCCAAATCGTCAGAAGAATGTAGAATTTATGAAACTGATAAGTGAAGCATCTGGAGCGATACTCTCACCACCAAGAAGTTTCATTTCTTAGCAATATAAGAGAAACTACAGTTTAGAAAAGAAGCAGTATCGAATCTTAAAAGTCGATCATCTTGACCTCAAAATAAGCGCAATTGAGAACAATCGCGCATCTTTTTTTCTTAGCGGTAACGTTTCCCAATTAGGCAAAGTTAAACGTTGTGTATTGTCCGCCACAAAGATTCCCAGATGCTACAAGAAAATGAGTCAAGATCTAAACATAACAATGATACGATAAACAATAGATAAAGAATCAGAAACCATATCTATTTTTCTGATCCTTTTCTGATCTTTTTTTAGCTCAACTAATTCTATCGAATAAGCGTTTCTCAATTACAAAGCAAATCACACAACGGAGGTTATGTACATTCCCAAAAAGTATCAAGAGGAAGAATGGGACCAAGTTGAATACCTCATAAAGCATTACCCATTAGCTACAATAATCACCACTGATGGGGGCGCCATCATAGCCAACCATATCCCCTTATACTTGAAAGTGGATCCATCATCAGGCGAACGGAAATTAATTGCTCACATTGCAAAATCCAATCATCAAATACCTTCATTGACATCCAACGACAACGTGTTGGTCATTTTCCAATCGGCTAATTCATACATTACTCCCAACTACTATCCGACGAAACAAGAGACTCATAAAGTGGTTCCAACTTGGGATTTCGCTAGTGTTCACATACACGGATCGTCGAGGATTATTGACGATTTTGAGTTTGTCAGAGATCAACTTAACCATTTAACTAATCAAGAAGAAGGCAAGAAGGATGCTGGTGTAGACAAGTGGAGAGTTGATGAAGCGCCTGAGAATTATTTGAAAGTTATGCAAAAGGCAATCACGGGGCTTGAGATTGAGATTGGTTCATTTGAGTGCAAGTACAAGTTTGAACAAGGGGCAAGAAAACAAGATGTTTCTGGTGTAATTAGTGGGTTAAAGGGTGATGGTAAAGAGGAGATGTCAAAGTTGACTATTGATGCGAATGCTAGAGCTGATGAAAGAAAGGCAAAAGTTCGAGAAGTAGAATAGACAAGATAGAGAACAACTTACAAATGAAAGGTTTAAACTAGACTGATTTGCCAATTCGATTCAAAGAATTGACAACGTCGAATGATCTTTTTAATATTATCAAACCACTTATGTAAATACAAAGCCAATCGACTCTTTCTTTTTCCACAAAAACCACTCTCATGTGAGTTCCAAGCCGTAAAATCTCAGCTTATCCTAACCGCACATCTTAATAAGGATTAAACCTCGCACCACCACGGCCGCCTCTTCCTCTAAACCCACCACGTCCACGCATTCCACCTCTTCCTCTAAACCCACCACGTCCACGAATTCCACCTCTTCCACCTCTGAAACCACCCCTATTCGCATTAACACCGGGTATATTCGTGCGCTTAGGCAACACTTTCAACTCCCTCTCCCTAAAAGATGACCCATCCAACGTCGCCACGGCTTTATTCACGGCGTCAGCGTCGCTAAACTCCAAGTATGCAAACCCTTTAGGCTGACCAGTGACCTTGTTTGTCATTATGGTGACTCGGTTCACAACTCCAGCAGAGGAGAAATGTTGTTGCAATTCCAAAGGTGTAGATTGGTAGTCGACATTTCCAATGTATATCGACCTTGCGTCGGATTCTCTTCGTTCGGCATCCAATTGTGCCGCTGATGGTGGAGCTGATGAAGAAGCTGAGGCGGAAGCAGAGGAGTCACCGCCAATGCCTGCAGCATTGTTGTTTGTATTTAAAAGGTCAGGATTGGTGTATGTGTTTTGATCGTCGATGTCAAGGCCGGAATTGAGTGCTTGTAATCGTCTCTTTTCTTGCTCCAATTGTTCAATTGTGGGTTCAAATGGTAATGGCTGAGATTGTTCAGACTGTGGTTGAAATTGGAAATGAGATTGTTGTTGTTGCTGTTGTTGATGTTGCTCTTGTTGCTCTTGCGACGGCAAGTGAGATTGCAAGAAGTTCTGTTGTTGTTCATATGATATCTGATCTGACATAGTGGATAGCGTACAGCTTTCTTTGGGGATGATGCTGACTCGTCGCCCTTTGCTTCCTTTTTTTTTTATTTTATTTTTTTTTTTTTCAAGTGCATTTAGTTGCTACCAAATGATATAAAAACAGAGAGTTATGTGATTCCTATTTAAAACTGAGATACACCAGGCAAGTTCCTATCCCTAGCCAACGTGTTTTTCACATTTCCAATATCTCGAGGAAGAGCAACAACCGGCGGCTCATTCTCCTTATTCCGTCCAGAAGTAGTAGACCCATAATCTATATGTTTCAACTTACGTTTCTTTTTCGGCAACAATGCATCAGATTCCGATCGCAACACCTCTACATCAGTTTCATAACCTCTGTCATATGGCATATAATCATCATCATCAGTCAATACGCTCATGAACCCTGAGTCTGCTCTAGGGAGAAGATGGTCGTCGGTATCGCGACTGGCTTTACGTGTGGGATTTCGTCTCCCCATGAAGAGTACTAATCCAATCATGACACCACCAAATATAACCAATCCTAAAATGATTCCGACTCCAAGGCTAACGATACCTAAGTGAATGTGGAGGAAATTGTCTGATTTCTTGTTAAACCATTGTATGTTCAATGGCTTATCGATTAAAAAGATGCATGATCGGTTGGATGAGTTTTCTTGATGGGTGCATCCATGAGATATGAGTTTGACTTCTTGGTCCTTATTGTAGGAGTAGCCACTTATGGTCTCGCTGGCATTCAACTTGTATAGTTGAAGCATTGGTTGACCTTTTGTCAGTTTACATGCGAGACCACCACGAGTTAAATTTGTATGAATTATTCCCTTAACGTCTTTGCCCATTGCACAATCAACCATTTGCTGACTCTCTTCATGTGGTATCAAATGAAATTGCAAGAACTTGTACAAATTTGCAAACGACTTGGTAACGTTGAAATCCTTTAATGAATCGGGCTGAGGGATAATCAAAGAGTATGGGTTCTTCTTTGTCAACGATTTCTTGATATCCGGAAACACATCGAGTAAATGAGTGATTGAAAAATCCGGCAACAGTGCATCAAAAGTAGTAGCAATTAACTCCTCTATAGGAATGTAAAAGTCATGAGGAAGAATCACTTTATTCACCACATGAATCACCCCCTGACTAAACAACACATCCGAATTTAAAGCTAGATCAAATACGTTATCCTTGGCAACTTCAATCCGATTGGTGTCTTTCAAACTCAAACTCCTTACTAGAACTGCATCGTTATCGATATCTTTAAACACCTTCGAACCTTGGAAGTCACTATAAATTGTCTTTTGCAAAAACATGCCCCTAATAATAGACTTAAACACCGTGGGGTTAGATTCAAGGTAGTTCAAAACGAGCCCAAGTTCTCTCCATATACCTTCCTCCTTCCCATTCTCTGCCATTCCACAAGGTAAGAAAATCGTATACCCTTGTTCATTGTCTTTTAGTGATAACACGTCAAAGTTTGTGAAATATTTTAATGTGCGTAAACATCCACTTCGATCAATGCTTAATCCATCAAAAGGCGGCAAGGCTCCATTAGACATCAAGTCACCCAATGAGTGTTTGAAATTGAGTGGTGTGGTGATTTCATCTCTGGTGATAAAGATTTGACTTCCATTGAGCACTGGAATCGTTTCGATAACTTCGACTGACTCGTCAATGAGGTACTCCCCATTGTCTTTAGATACCTTCATTTTGTAGCAACCACCCAATTTCTTTTTAGAACAAAGACGAGTATTTGCAAGTATATGTAAACTGTCACTAAAATCCAACTCTTCATCAATGAAGCGATACAAAAGGCCCTGTTTTGAACTAAATGACGCTGATTTGATCTCATCATCACTTACATCATCACGCAGATCAATATCCACCAAAAACGTCTGATTAACAACTGATGCATCAATATAGTTATCCAACAGTCTGAAATCCAATTCTTTAACCACATCAGAGTAATGATGAGCGAAAAGAGCTCTTCGAGTGGTCATTTCAGCAATGGGGATTTGTAAATGTTGGAAAAACAAATCACCAGTTTCGAAAATCTGTAAAACACCATCTGCTAATGCTATTGATTGGTTAGTTGAAAAGTGGGAGATGGTCGTATTGCCATGATCTGTATGGAAAGTATGTTTTTGTCCCGCTAAGGAGGTAACTTTTTTATCAGTGCCATTTACACCACCAATGTATTCTTTAAACATGAGGTGTTGGAGTAAATTGAAAATGTCTGAGTTTATCTCGTGTTCTGCTTCTTCGGTGGTATCGAATTCAGCACTGTCGGAGTTTGCCAAGTAGTATTTTAGTTGAAGAGTATCCAAGGAGTTACTAACAACTTCATCACTGGGAAGTATGACAGTTTTCACTCCATGAAGGAACTCAGCACATGAATGAGGTAGATGCATTGGTTTCTTCTTCTTCTTTTTCTTTTTCTGCTTTGTGGTGTTTATGTCTTCCGGAAATAGCAGTCGAAACAATTGCAGAACTATTGATGTCCTTTCATCTTTTGACGTGAGTAGGAACTCACATACAGTGTCCTTCACAGGTAGTAGTTTATCAATTGCTTGAATATATGACCTTTGCCGACTGGCATAAATATCTTCTTCAACTATAGTTGCCGAGTCATCGACTACATACACGTCATTTTCTCGTTTCAATTTAATAGGATATGGTTCATCTTCAGTTTTATTGAATAAAGTATCATATATGACTTCTGCTTCTCCTTCTTTAGTCAAATTTCCAATAGATACATCTTGGTTCAAAATGTAGCGTAGTAAATTGATATCCTCGGATGCGATTGACGATGACCCCACAAATGCCAGATTTACAGGTGCAAGTAATGTAACATTTCGCATGAGGTTTAGCTGTGGTATTAATCCATTCCGTTGTAGTTGCCGTAAAAAGTATGAATATTGTGGTTCTGCTGATAGTAAGTCGACAATGTACGACGGCGTGGGTTCAACTTCTGTTGAGGTTGATGTTGGCCTCGCTTGTGTAAGCTGTAACAGTACAGTTAGAAGAAGTAGTAGTAGCAAATTGCATACCTGTGGCCGTAGATTGAATAGCATGGTGAAGGGAAGACTGATGAGTTGGTTGGTTGGATGGCTGGCTGGCTAGTGCTTTGCCTCGTGGGGTCGTATCAGTTGTAAGTTTTTTTTTAGTTGCACTGTCAACATACGCTACCATCTCGGTTAGATAAAACAAAACCTATTAAAGGAAGGTGCCGACGGAGCTGTTCTAAAATACAGAACAGGACAAAGAGCTAGCTTCAGTACTTTAAAGCATTGATTCCTTTAAAGAACTAATAATTTGGAGCTCCAGTCCGCAATTATGTGTAGCTCGGAACCTCCAATATTGGTATAAAAACAAGGGAAATTGCTTCATGGGTGGAACTTTGGAGATACCAAGCTGTATGGAGATAACAAACTGGGAATTGAACCCCAGCTGTGTCATTATTCATGTTGAACATGTGATTATACAGGAATATTTAAAACAGAAGAGCTTTTAACTGACGTAAAAGGATGTATTATTTCACTCAAGTGAGCAAAAGTACCTACATATATATAATGAGTAAAGTAAGCATATACTGCGTACAGTAGGAGTGTGTTTATATAAAGATATTTGTTGAACAACTGTTAATTTGTACTACTTACTCTTTTGCTGTTAGTTTTGTGACTAATAAATGTGTGCGTGGTTAATACATGTGTTGTTGTTGTTGTTGTTACACTGTATTAGGATCAGTGTTATATTCTATTGGTTATGTGTGTGGTTTCACAGTTAAGAGAAATATGTAAATGTCTGTGTTGTGTATTATTCTTGGTGGTTGCAAAAAAGATAGATTTTGATACAAATAAGATTACATATTAAATAAGATTAAATAGATAAGAGATTGATTCAACCGAGGACATATTACATACATATATATACAGGACATGTAGAGATATACTAATATGTACTAGCATCTTATATACTATATACTTATGATTAGTGTATCTTTAATTGTGGTATTAGTTAGTAAAGTGTATATGAGCAAATTAATATGTTCCTAAATTAGAATATTTTATGAGCAGAATATTGATTTCCTAATTAGGATATCAATTACGAATAACATCACTAACACATCAACACAGATCAATCTAGTACACCATACAAAGTATTGATATAACAAATAGATCATCCCTAATAGAATCTAATAGATCTCTAATTGAGCAAATTATCAACAACCAGAAACATCATCATCACTGAATTTGAGCAATAAAAGAGGACTAAGCCATCCTCATAACCACTAAAACCAACTAACCAATTAGTATATATATATCCCAACCAAACTCACTCATCACTCATCACTCATCATCATAAGTCTCATCTACAGCTTCCATCCTTTAGTAAGTCAGTAATGTTCAAAAGAAGTGTTGAGTACGAAGGCATGGATTGCCTAGACAAATCCAATTCAATGTATATGCAATACAAAACACTACTGCAAACTGAAATACCTTGGGCTTCACAAACTAAATATGCTGAATACACAGTCTACTTTGGTATAGTATTCATATTCATTGCCTTGGTTAAACAGATTTACTATAGATTTAGAGATTATACCTACAAATCATCACAATCCTCCACAGGTTCAAATGCATTTACATCGGTAATTGATGTCCTTGTCTCATACTGTCGATACGTTGGCTACAAACAAACACCTCGATACTTGCAATTACTACTATCTTTTCCTAAATCAGTTGGATCCAGTTTGTTTATGATATTGTCTACTTTATACTTGTGTTGTTATTGCTTTGTTCCTCACTATTGGTATCGTGGCTGCGCTGGGTTTGGATCTCCACCATTGGCAGTAAGAGCTGGATTGATGTCAACTGCATTGGTACCATTTATATATGTCCTTGCTGGAAAATCAAATGCAATTACTTTACTCACTGGTATTAGTTATGAAAAATTAAACGTATTCCATCAATACGCTGCTGTTGCTAGTTTTATCTTGGGTGTGGTACATACAATTCCATTTATTTATCAACAGTTACAAGAAGCTGGAGCTAGTGCTGTACATCAAAAATTTATCACTGACTTGTATTACATCAGTGGTATACCCACATTAATACTCATGGGATTACTATGCACACTTTCAAAAGCATGGATTCGGAAACATTTTTATGAAGTATTCCTTCATTTGCATTGGATGATGGGTATTGCCTTCTTTGGTTGTTTAATCTGGCATATTCAATTTGCATTGGGTGCACAAAATTACATGTGGGGAGCATTGGCATTCTGGGCAACACAATTAATTTATAGAATATTGATGAAGACTTGTTTTAAACCAACTTCAATGTTTTTGAAATCAAGATTGGCACAATTGACTAAATTGGATAATAATGCATATGAGATTTACATTGAAGATGTTGGGGATTATAAATGGACACCTGGCCAACATTGTTTTCTTAGGTTTAAAGGATGGAGAGTATTGGATAGTCATCCATTTTCCATATCAACCACCACTTTGGAAGGTAGTGGCACCGGAATGAAGTTTATCGTGGTTCCTAAATCTGGATTAACGAGAGATCATTTTAGACAATTAAACCACCAAATTGAGCTTAATAAACAAGTATACATTGATGGCCCATATGGAGGGACATTTAGAGATGTAACCAAGTTTGACAAGATTGTCCTTGTTGCTTCAGGCAGTGGAGTCACTGCAACAATCCCATTCTTGCTGTACATTGCTCAACTACATCAACAAAACTCTCCCTTGGTGGACACTTTAAAATGTATCAATTTCATTTGGGTGGTTAGATTTCAAAGTAATATTAAATGGATTGAAACAGAGTTGATCAAGTGTCAAAACATACTAGGAAACAAACTAGACTTGGATATAAGAGTATGTCATGAAGACCTGATTGAAATGAAACAGGTGCATGCAGATGATTCAGCTGATATTGAGAAAACCATTGAATCAGAACAAGAGAGCAGCAGCAACAGTAACAAACTCCCATTAACTTTTGGCAAACCTAATATAGTGTCCATTTTATCTTCATTAACTACAAGTTTTGCACCTAGGAATATTATTGTTTGTTCAGGAAGTCAGTCTATGCAACGACAAGTTTCTCAAACTGTATCTGACTTACAATCTTTAATCTTTAATAATGATTTAAGGAATACTAATGTGGAGGAGATTTACTTACATACAGAATGTTTTGGGTGGTAGAATGAGCGGAATAGTAGAGGTGCTGATATTGTTTGCATAGTATAATATATTTATATTATTTATTCAGTTACTTAGCTGGTAGGACAATGGTAGACCCATTCATTTAAACTCAACTGTTTCAAGATTGTAGAAAACCCCTTTGTGTTTTTGAACGTACAGTACTTCTTATACACCTTAGACGGCCAGTGTACATCACCACCATCACTCTTACGTTTCAGTTTCAGTTTCAGTTTCAGTTTTGGCGGATACTCGATATGGAAAACTGGTTTCTTTGCTTTAATGAATGCCTGATACAATTTACATTCCTTATTTGGACCACATTGTTCAACCACGGCAAAATCGACATTAGAAACCACCTTTTTAACAATATCACCGCCGTTCTTTAATCCTATTGCCAAATCATGTTTGTGTGCGACTTTAGCTAGGTGTTTGACATAGTTGACGGAGTCAGTTTTAGTGATTTTGAACCCGGTCTTCTTTTGTGCGTATGCGTATGCGTCAATGTTATCTGGATCCACGGCATCACAACCTTTCGATTTCGCCAACGCGATCCTCTCTTCCATTATCTCAACCACGTTGGGGGAGGTAATGTTGAGCCATCGCTCGCCTTCCCATGAATGTAACGGGTGACCTAGTTCCAGTTGTGTAAAATTGTCCGCATCAGGACGCCAGGTCTCGAATGTGCCAGCAGAGAAGTAGCATATAACGCTCTTGTTTTTGGAGTGGATGTGGGAGATCAAACTTTTGGGAGTATCAAAGAGGTCGATGTCGTAGATTTGAGTGTCCTTGTTGGAGTCACTGTCGTCGATGTCACTTGTGGTTGGCGGGTTGTCGAGGATGCAGTCCCAGGTGTCTTTGGGTTTAGCTTCCCATTTCGCGTGGCAAAAAGTAGTGAAGTATGTGAGTATAATGAGCCAAGCTGTAAAGATTGATTTCATAATAATTGCACTTTTTTTGAGAATGGTGAGTGGAAATGCATTGTTGTTGTTGTTGAATGTTTGGGGTGGATAATTTGTCTAAACTTATATTTGCGTAATTTTAGATTACGAGAAATGCACGGCGGGATTGAAATAATTTTAGTGTGTGTTTACTATTGTTTCTATTTTTAATTTTACTCCTCATTTTCACAATCGTCGGTTTCTGTTTAGTGCTCTATTGTTCTAATTTGGTTTGTCGTGGTGTGATTGGCCTTTTGGTCATTCATTAGAAATGAGGGGATGCTATTGTAGATTATTCCAGATCTGTTTTGGCATTGGTGGCTTTTCTTCTGACTGCAAAAGTTTTTGTTTCAATGTCGTGAATCAATGTCATTTTATTTACCTTTGAGCTTTTCACGACATTGGGATTTTTTTGTTTTTGTCGACAGATTCAACTCAATTCTACACACCATACCAGAACCAGCTTCAACTCAATAGTGATTATGGCAGTTCCCGATTTACTCCTAGATCCACAATTGAAGTATTGGGTCCTTTTACCCATCTCACTTGCTATGGTACTAGTTGGATTGCTTCGATCCAACATTACGTATTTGATGCAACCACATCGCAAACTTGAACCTTACAAAAAAGTAAGAGAAGCGTATGTTTACAAAAGCAGAGGAGTCGTCTCACTCTCACTCGATACTAACAAGTCCTCTTCCCTAGTCAATTTCTCTTGCAAGCTCGTGCATTCAGAGAGAATAACCATGTGTTAACCAAACAAGAATTTGACCAATTCAAAGCATACTTTATCTCCACCCTCCAAACCAATGAATTCTACGCCGAAGATCCTAAAAAGGAAGAACCAATGAATCCATTCGACCCCAATTCCAACGAAGCAATTATGCAAATGGCCAAAGGGAACCTCTTAAACTATATCCCACAAACATTAATCATGGGATGGGTCAATTACTTCTTTGCTGGGTTCGTCATTATGAAACTACCATTCCCATTAACTGATGGGTTTAAAAGCATGTTACAGAATGGAATCATGACTCCAAACTTGAATGTGAGGTACGTGTCTTCGATATCGTGGTATTTTGTCAATTTGTTTGGGTTGAGGCCCGTGTATTCGATCCTTATGGGGTCGTCAGAAGCAGAGGAGATTATGAAACAGACGTCTCAGCAACAGCAGCAACTGCAGATGCAGATGCCGAGTATTGGTGGTCCTGGTGGACCAAAGGTGGATAAGTTGTTTGCTGGAGAGGCGGAGAATATCCAGATCTTGGATCATGAGTCGATTTATGATGGGATTGTGGAGAGGTTTATTGCTGAGCATGGCTTGTAGCATACCCAGAGGAGTAGATGTGTAAAGGTGTGTATTGAAATAGAGTGTAATTTGAAAAGTTGCAAATTGCGCAGAGAAGATAAAAGAACATTTTTTTCCAAAAGATCATCTCTTCATTACTAACGCCATCTTTTCTTCAACATCACAACATGTCCACTACAGAGCAAGCACAGCCCGCAAAGGCTTCACAAGCCGAAGTTAAACCAAAACCAGTCATATTTTGTATAGGTATGGCCGGCTCTGGTAAAACCACTTTCATGCAAAGGCTAAACTCCCATATCCATTCCAAGAAACAAATCCCCTATGTCATCAACCTAGACCCCGCCGTGCTTAAAGTTCCCTTTGGAGCAAACATTGACATTCGTGATTCAATAAAGTACAAGAAAGTAATGGAGGAGTACAATTTAGGTCCCAATGGAGCCATTGTCACATCATTGAATTTATTCTCAACCAAAATTGACCAAGTTTTAAAATTGGTTGATAAGAAACAGGACAAGATCTCCGATGTGATTATTGATACACCGGGTCAAATTGAGTGTTTTATATGGAGTGCATCGGGGTCGATTATCACTGAGGCTTTTGCGTCGTCTTATCCTACTGTGATTGCATACATTGTTGATACACCAAGGACGACTAGTCCTACTACCTTTATGTCTAATATGCTTTATGCTTGTTCGATATTGTACAAGACCAAGTTACCAATGATTGTGGTGTTCAATAAGACCGATGTACAAAGCTGTGAGTTTGCTAAAGAATGGATGGATGATTTTGAAAATTTCCAAATGGCGGTTCAAAAGGATCAAGAGGAGAATGAAGGTAGTGGAAGTAGTGGGTACATGAGCAGTTTAGTGAATTCGATGTCACTTATGTTGGAAGAGTTTTATTCGAACTTGGATGTTGTTGGTGTTAGCTCCTATACTGGTCAAGGGTTTGATGAGTTTATGGATGCTGTTGATAATAAAGTTGATGAGTATAATGAGTATTATAAGGCGGAGAGGGAACGGATATTAAAGAAGAAGGAGGAAGATGAGAAGAAGAGACAGACAAAGTCGTTGAATAAGTTGATGAAGGATATGGATATCAAGGGAAAGAAGAAACTGGGTGAGAAGCAGGGGGAGGTCTTGTCTGATTTCGATGATGATGACGAGGAGGATGAAGTGGATGAGGATTTACAAGGAGAAGTGTTGCCTGATGAGGAAGAGGAGGAGGAGGGAGATAGGGCCTTGGGTGTGCCTTCGAGAGAGTATACGTTTGCTGAAGATCGTCAGTCGGAGTTGGACGCAGTCAAGGATGCTGATTTGCAAGCTAGGTATCAACAGGCAATGGAAGCTAGAGGGAAGCCAGTATCGTCAAAGACTACGGAGAATATCGCAAATTACATCAATCGAACTCAGTAGGGGTTGAATAGTCTATAGAAATTTCTGTATTTTACTTGAATACATCATCTACTCTAAATGGCTTTGATTTCCACTCATCTTTGAAAATCAAATGTGGTTTCTTTTCCGCCAAGTGCAAAATCGTCTTTCCTAATTCCGAATTACACCAAGCAAACCACGACCTGGTATAAGCTGCCCCGTTCTTTGAATTGACATTGACACTTTCATGCATAAGACCCGAGCCAGCAGTATTATTCATAACCATGTGTAAACTATTGACAATCTCATTCTCATCATCACTGGTTCTTATTCTCATTAATAGCGACATGGGCCATGCGTTCTTGATTCCAATGTGGGGTCCACCTATGCCTTCGAAATGGAAACCTTTCAAGTAGTAAGGGTTGCCTTGTTTGGACAAGATCATTTTCCTGGTGTTTTGGTAAATTTCATCTGTTGGTGCAGTGTAACCTAGATCAGGGATCGATAATAGTGATGGGATATTGGCGTCATCCATAAATGTAGCACTGCCGTATCCGTCAACTTCGTATGCGTATACTTTGCCGTAGATTGGATGAGTGACAATACCGAATTTTTCAATTCCTGATGTCAATCGGTTGATAAAGTAGTCTGTCTTTTTGATAAACACTTCCAACTCACCACTCATTTTCTCACCTAGCACTTCCTCATTGAGGAAGTTTTTCCTAAGTTTGGTTAGTTCTGTCAACATGTGGATGTTACCCGGAATGAAGAATTGTAAAATTGTAGCATCATCACTAGGTCTGAATGCACTTCTAATCAACCCAGTGCCATAATTCACTGGGTTTCCTACACCACCCAATGGTAAAGTCTCTGAACCAATATTGGTATCTCTTTGGAAAGAATAGTAAAATGGTAAAGCTTGTCCTGTCTCTTCATCAAATGAAGGCTCACTTTCTCTTCGCAACACAATCAAGAGTTTTTCATATGCTCTAAGCCAATAGTTGTTTAGAAACGAAACATCACCATTTGAATTCTCATAAAATTCATTAGTCAATGTTAGGAACGAAGCAAGGGAATCAATTTCATATTTGCATTCAAACACTTGTCGCCAATCTGGTCTTGGATGAACATTGTCAAATGCCGTGTTGCCTGGTTTCACCTTTGATGTAGGTGGTGGATGGAATGCATTACAATAGGGTGAATTGTTGACGTAGTAAGCTTGGGTGTTTATGGCTCCAAGAATCAATTGTTTAAGTTTTTCATCGTACTTGATTAATGGTTGGTAGACTGACAATTGTCTAGCTGCATCACGAAGCCATTCTGCATGGATATCTCCAGTTACGATGAAAGATTGAGGAAGTAATGATTTTCGAAAATGATTATTCGACTCGTGCTCTTCTTTAGTCTTGTGCCATAGTATGGTAGTATCCAACGTATTTGGTAAACAATTCTCCACGAACCTAGCTAAATCAGGATCAGCTATTCTCCGCTTCAACTCATCAATCACCGACTCCACAGCTTCGGACACAAACGTCCGACATTTCGGAGCTGGCCTCATGTAAGGATACCGTTGCACACCTTTAGAAAATGGGGGATGACGATGTTGCGAATAAGTGACGTAATCGGGACAATGTTTCACCTTTTTATCCATTTGTTGAAGAATTTGTTGATCGATTTCTCTAGTGTCAAGTTGGAACGACAGTGAGTCATGGCCTGCTAGTTTGGCAACCTTGTTTTCTTGTGCTGCTTGGAGGTAAGTGACTTCGTCGACGGGACTGGCTAATTTGGTGTCGACGGTGGTGGTGTCTTTGTGCCTGGTGAATAGAGTGTATATGATGAATAAGGATAGCAGGGCTATGACTAGCTTTATATAGTGATGTATCTTGGATTGAGGAACCATAGTGGAGTTGTGTGTATGGACCCTTTGTTGATTGTTTATTGCTACACGGCTTAATTTACATTTTTTTTTCTTTGATACCACACATCAAAACTATATTACACTGTTATATATACATTATTACTACTATTCTACATAAACAGATTACCATATTCAACTGCTCTTGGTTAAATAAACGGCACCAGTTTCGTTATTGAAACTAGTATTGATCAATCCTTTTGATGCAATTGTGTGTATAACACCATTTAATCCATCGGTATTGGCTTCTTCAGACTTTGCTAGTTTCAATATGTCTTCATACCTCGAAGCATGTTGAAGATCAGCAGCAGTAGCAAATGTTTGTAACAACGACTTGACTCTTGGATCGTGAAGAGTTAATCTAGCCCCCACTATTTCAAAATCGGTGTTGTTCCACAACGATTCGAATGATGATAAATCAGCATCGAGGTTGAGAAGATTAAGCAAGTAGAACCTGTTGTACGTCAAGGTGTAGGGGAAATCATCGACAACCGTGGCAGTTGGTGTCCCATTTTCTACCATTTGCATTGCTTCGGTTACGGAAAAGTCAACCACTTCATCGTCTTTGGGTTCCAGCAAATCCGCTTTGTTTAAAGTTCTAACCAGCTGCTCTTGATACAATATATTTGCCAATTTATCCTCGATTAGCTCCACATCACTCCATGGTGCACTTTTCACCAATTGCGAGAAGCTTTGACCATTGGTTCTCATAAAACTCTCACTCTTTAGTGCAAGTGAAAGTAAATCTGGATGTATAACTTTGGTCAATTCATATGGTGGCATAACCTGTCCCGAGTACTTTCCATTCTCCAATCGTGTTCTCTTTCTCATGTCAAAAAAGGGTTGGTTCCATTGATCCATTGATGTTGGCGAAAACAAGTCACATTTTTGCTTAAATATAATCATTATTGGGGCATTCGCCAACCTTTGTAAGTAAAATCTTAGGATATTCTGATGCTGTTTATGCACCAGGAGCGACATGACCGGATTGAAGTATGCCTTAACTGTTGACTCAATAGCTGCATTGTAAACATTATTCTTCTTAGCTATAAAGGAGCCCGGTAGCACTCCCTCCGTTTTCCTAAACTTGGTCTGGTCCTTGAATAGATACTTTGTCTCCTTAAGCTCATTAGGACCAAACTGTATAGGATCTTGAAACAATCGTCGTTCTCTATTTCTATCAATCTTCCAATCTAAACCTTTTCTAGCATTTTTATTGAGAATCGACCATCGTTTATCTCGTAAACTCAGATCAGATGTGTTTCTAAGAAATGACTCGATCTCCTCTGCATATACTGAGTTTTGTTTACGTGAAATAACGTTGTAAAGATCGATCAATCGTCGTACTGTAGGTGGAACTCTTGTTGACATGAAGGTAGTAGAGGTGGCGTGTTTGTTTGTGACTTCTCAGCCATTGAATATAGGGGCAATGCAAAAACAAGTTGGCTGGACCAGAGTACAACTTGCTTGCTGTGATATTGTGATGAGATGAAGCGCCAAAAAAAAAAAAAAAAAAGATGTCATTCAAGCCAGTTGCTATATATTTCTCACTTTAGTCCCCTGAATTTTTACTATTGCTACACACTCTTTTTCTGTTCACCAACCAGTCTACAATGCTTTCCAGATCAATTCGCTCATGTATAAAGAGAATCCCTAAAAGACAACTTCCAATTGCTCGGTCAATTGTTTTAATACCAAGAGCTACTCCATATAATGTCATAACTCCACAACCAGGAGTTTTCGCAGCAAATTATAGCTCCTCCACTCAACCTGATTCCAATGGCAAAGGAGAATTGTTGATTGAGTTCACCTGTAATGTCTGTGACGAAAGGTCAGCTCATAATATGTCGAAGCAAGCTTATGAACATGGTACAGTATTGATTCAATGTCCCGGATGCAAAAGCAGACATTTGATTGCTGATCATTTGGGATTTATCAGAGATGAAAATTTCAATCTTAAAGATTATATTGAAAGTCAAGGAGAGAAATTTGATCATAAGGTGTTGGAATTTGAAAAGATTCCACCAAATTTGGCTCAATCTTCTGGACAAACTGCCAAAGAAGATACTCCAAAGCAAGAAAAAGTTTTGGATCTTGAGACTCCTGATAATGAGGTTATCAAAGATAAGAAGGAGTAAGGTATAGGCGTGTGTATATGAGTATGAATAACTATTATTTATTTTGTAAATTTGGCTTAATTAGGTGTAGATATCGATTGCAAAAACGGCGGTTCAAAAAAAAAATTGAAAAATTCATTGCGCTTGAAAAATTGCTGCAGAATTCTAAAGTCTTCCAAAGAACATTGAAACTGTGATATCTTCCAATAGAATTGATTGGGTGGATATAAAAGACAACGGCCACCACCCATTTATTCAGCATGCTTCAACGAGTTTCCATCAGATCATCTCGCATTTCACGTCCAATTGGAGTGAGATTCAACTCTTCCCTAAAAGATGATGCTCAAAAAACGATCAAAGGTATCAAAGAAGAGTATGACAAGACCAAAGATGCCGCAAATAAAAGAGCCGAGGAGTTGAAGAAATCTGCACAAGAATCAGCAAAGTCTTTAGCAAAGCAATTTGCTCAAGAGAAAACTATCAATGCTGAAGTATTAAACAAGTACAAAAAGCAGTTGGAACAAAAGGCTAAAGAGTTGGGTGTTAACGACTTGAACGAACTTAAAGAAAAGTTTAAGGATAAAATTGAGAAAACCAAGATTGAACTAGGCGCAGAGGACCCATTGAAACAAATCTTGGAATGGGAAAAGCAACAAAAGGAGAAAAGTACCGATGGCAGTGTCATCAATGTCCGTAAAATCGATGAAAAGAAGGCAAAACTTCCATTCAAGGTGCTCAATGATTTTATAGATGTCGACAAAGCCAGGGAGTTGCCAATTGATGATATCAAAATGATTTGGAAACATAGGTTCCTAAATAAAGAGAGAGCTTTACATGCAACATTAGATAATAGGCAATTTGCTGACATCTATGCCAATGCTTATAGGTATCCCAACTTTGTGTTGCCTTTGCCAAAACCACACAATGATGGTTACGAGCTTGAATTTATCCAATGGGCATTTGTTGGTCCAAACACTATTCACTGCATGTTTACCACTTTGGCTGAGTACAAATTGAATAAAGAATTTGCCAGACCGCATACAACTCTTATATTCCATCAAGAGTTTAGTCAAGATAAGGATCTTGTATTGATGAATGGGGTATGTGAGAAAGAAGGTGGATTGTCCATGGATGAAGCACAATTACTTGCTGTTAATTTACAGAGATTTTACAGTGGAAAGTTTCCTCAAATGACTAAATTGTTGAAGCAATTTAACGAAGGTGATGCTGGATTCAATATCGACGAATTGATTAAAGAGGCTACATCTGTATAGACAAAAATGGATGTTTGTTACTTTTTTCCTCTTCCTCTCCCTCTTCCTCGTTTGCCTCCTCTGGTTGCTCTCGTTTTCACTGGCTCCGGATAATACTCATCCTCACTGGTGAGAATTTCATTTTCGTCTTCTGCATATGTGTCTGGATGGGCAGTAGACCTGGCGTGCGATGATCTTGAGGTTGGTGCTTCATGCAAGTCATTGTCAGAATCACTTGAATTCAAAATAATTTCGTTGCTTTTTGTTGCCGTTTTATGACTGCCCCTTCCTTTCGTTTTAGTCTTTGCTGCAGCACCCTCCGCTTCCAAATTCAACTGCGCATACTTTCCTTCTTTCAATTGCAAGAGAATTTGCTTGAATGCATTTCTGGTGTGGTTTTCATCTTCAATGCCGTGAAACTCCTGATCGTCAACATCAACACTGAGCAACATCTTTGTCTCTTTCTTGATTTCCGAATTGATATACTGATTCAAACTATACTTGTCATCATTATCCACATACTTTTTAACAGCTTCATTCAACCCCGCCTCGGGAATCAATGTCAACTGAGTCTGCTTTAAGAAATCACTAACAATATCCTGAAGAGCCAATTCGGTGGTGTTCTTTTCACTCTCTTCAATCATATCATCACTAAACTTTGTCTTTTTTCTCAATATGTCGGGGGCTTGTTGTGATTTCTTTTTGTAAAACTGAACAACATCATTTACGTTGGCAATCCTCCCAACAAATTGATTTGAAAATCTTCGAACATTTTCAATTTCATATCCTCCGCTATATTCAACCCTAAGACGAATCAAGGGCAAGGGTATACCATGTGCATGCTCATGCTCCTCCCCACCATTGGCCGATTCCAACTCTGGATGGCTTTGCAAGTATGAATTGTTTGCCATTTCTATTGCTTTCTCAACTTCGTTTGTCAAGAATGCAATAACATCCGCTTTCGTTGCAACTCCTGGAGCTAAATCAGTCTTCAGAAGCACAATCTCCCTCAATACAAACGGTCTCACTGTTTTCAACTCCATGGGCTCTAACGAGTAGTCATTTCCCCTTATGCTTATTATAAATACCTTCTTATCTGGCACTTCTCCTTCGCATAGGGATGTTGCAATTGAAGAACCAGCTTGTAGCACGTCAAATGACGTTTCTGGATTATGTACAGGATATGGAATGCATTCATGTTCATGACCCCAAAGTATAAAATCAAGAAAATGAGGTAGGAAGTTCTCAGGTATACATGAACTAAAAGTGTGCATGGCATGGTTTTGATGGATGGCAAAGAAATTAAACCATTTGTCTGTATCCACTCCTGGTCTCTCAAATTTCACTTTCCCATCTCGAAAGAGCCGGTGTAGCCTTTCATCTCGTACATTCGACATCCCATATAGGGCTAATTTCGTGTTTCCCTTTTCAAATAATATAGGCTTAACAGTAATTGCATCGGAATCCTTAACTTTCCCAAAATAGTTGACTAACCCTGAAACAGCCAACACGTCAAGAGCCAGAAGTAGCCCATCTCCTGTGGCGTCATCATGGTTTCCACTGATAGCAAACACTGGTATCGATATGTTTAAATTGGGATCTTCATAATTGACTTCATCGACACCGTTAAACATTGTTGTTGAAGGGTCACTCAACAACTCCAACTGGCACGCTTTTTCACCCATACAGTTGGATCTCAATGATTTCATAACATAATACATTGACTTTTTTGTTGGCTTGTTGATGTGGAATAAGTCGCCCCCTTGTACTAACATATCCACGTCTTGATCTCTGGCTATTTGCGTAATCTCATCGAATGTCTTCCATCCGTCATTACCTCTAATTGGATCATTCTCAAAGCATCCGACGTGATTGTCTGTTGTTAGAAGGATTCGAATAGTATCAGGCCCGTTCTCAAGATATTCAACCAAAGGCATCTGAAGCAATTGGGGTTTTGACGTTGTGATAAAAGAAAGTTCCAAAACGCGAAGTAAATCATCACACACGATAAACGCACACCATATTGAGTGCACCGCTATTATACGTTCATCCATGAAAGAGCTATCTATATCACTGGAATTGGAAACGAGGCAACAGGATGAATTGAACAGCATTGAGTCGATATACGGCGACATCTTCAAAGACATCACACCAAAGGAGCTAATATGGAACAAAAAGCCCAATCCTCATTTCCAAGTGTTTCTATCCTCATCAGAGAACAAAGACAATCCAACAGTGTCAATCACTTTGGATATAGAGTTTACCCCAACTTATCCACTATCATCACCAAAGGTTAAATTTCTCAACCCGCAAAATTTATTAAAGGCCCACGTAGCTCGTCTAAAGCAAAAGTCCGAAGAACTAATCAAGGAGTATGAACATGAAGAGGTTTCTTTTGCTATAATATCCGAACTGAAATTTATTTTGGATGATATACAAGCTGTTACGACAAAAGTACTATCGTTGGAAGAGGAAAGAGAAGAAAGACTTCGCAATGAACGTAAAGCTTTGGAGGAGCTTGAAGCTAAGCAACAGCAGGAGTTGGAGTCTGCTACCATAAAACGAAGTAAGGAGCTCAGCAAGCAAATACAACAAATAAAGACCGAATTGGATGAGGATGTTGATGACGAGGAAGAAGAAGTTGAAGTTGCACCAATTCCCAATGACAAGGATAATTATTTCATCTTCGACAACGAGTTGGAAGATGTTTTACCCAATTGCAGACGGAGGTATAAGTTTAAAGCTGTCCAGGGATTCATCAGATATACCAAAAGGGGTCTTTTTAGCTCAATAGGGAAGGAGTTTATTGTGAAACCGTTTGTGAGTGATGTTGTCAAAGCTGAAGCGGACAAGCACGGTCATGAGCTCAATTACCTTTTGACTGAGATTGATCTTAACAACCAATTTTGGCAAAAGGATGCTGGGAAGAATGAAGTCCAAGACTTGGAGAAAGAGTTACAATCTTGCGTCAACATGAATAATCCTCACACTTTAAAATTGATTGGTTTTCAAATAGACAAACACAATGGGTGGAAAGTTCGATTGTTAACTGAATTCTCCTTTGTTTCGGAAACTTTGTTTGATATTATGCCATCCAAGGGGCATGTTAGTTTACCAATGGCAAGAATATGGTTAATGAACTTAATTCCTGTTTTGGAACAGTTACACAACGGTGGGTTAATACATAAGCAACTTACTCCATTTACAATTTTCTTGCTAGATCAGGATCGTGTGGGTCAAGGCAATTCATTTACAGATGCGTCTACTGCAAACTCTTTTGACAATGACAATGGTAAAATTATAAAATTGGCGCATCCTTCTTACGGGTATAGACTTTTGAAAATGTTAGCGTCTCATCCTAATTCAGGAAGTGATAAGTTTCGCAAAGATAGAAATAAGAACCCCGACGCATGGACTCCTCCAGAAGTGAAGCAAACAGGAATTTACAATCAGAAGTCGGATGTTTGGGACTTGGGTGTGCTTCTACTACGACTAGTTGTTGGAAAAGATGCATTGGTAAAAGAATTTCCAACCCCAGATGAATTTAATAAAAAGTTTTTTGAAAAAACAAAGTTTGATCGTGATGAGTACGCTGAACAGATTTACGATTTGTTGACCAAGTTGTTGCAAGCCAAATACACAAAGAGACCTACGCTATTGGAATTAAATGCAGCAAAGTTTTTGCGTGACGGACCAGTTTTGAAACCTCAAGAAAGAGGTGAACTTTTGGGACAACATAATAGAGGAAATCGAGATGAAACCGTTGGAAGAACTGTGCATGATGTTCCCAGTGCTCAAATGTACAACAGTGCAGGGCAAGCACATAGTCTGGAGACAAGGGGTAACAGTCGATATGAAAGAGATTTTGAAGAGATTGGTAGATTAGGTAAAGGTGGTTTTGGTGATGTTGTGAAGGCCAGAAACAGAATGGAGGGTACTTATTACGCCGTAAAGAAAATCAAACACCGAGCAAACAAACTTGATTCTTTGTTGAGTGAAGTGCTATCATTGGCTCGACTAAACCACCAATACATTGTGAGGTACTATGGTACATGGGTTGAAGAGTTGGAGGAGAATACAGAATCAACAGCAGATGGAAAGATTGCTCCTATTTCTGAAGAAGTTTCAGAATCTAGTGACGATGAGTCGGCTACTGATGCCTCTGATTTGAGCTATGTGAATCACTCATCGTCATTTTTGGCTACTCGAACTAGCTCATTTCAGATTGATTATATCTCAAACTCATTTGATCCAAGGATTGACTTTGACGATGATTCTTTACAACGGCAAGATAACACCTCCGAAGATGTTTTTGAGTTTGCCCATTCAACAGACGCGGATGATTCCACTGAAGAAAGCACCGAACCTTCCAATGTGCAGAAGTATGACAACTCAGCAGATGCAATGTCGGAGAGAAAGACACACACAGTCTATCCCAGATCTATTCTTTACATACAGATGGAGTTTTGTGAAAACAATACGCTATTGAATCTTATTGAACAAGGGCTTCCAAATAACCCGAGCGAATATTGGAGGCTATTCCGTCAATTGCTTGAAGCTGTTTCCTACATCCACAGTGAAGGCTTTATCCATAGAGATTTAAAACCCATGAATGTTTTCATTGACAAGTCCAATAACATCAAGGTCGGTGACTTTGGTTTGGCAAAGAATTCGCAGTTCTTGTCGGCAGCTCCCATCACCGAACAAATATCAGAAAAAGTTGATGCTGTTGCAAACAAGAATGGTGATTTATCGACAGTAGTGGGGACAGTTTTCTACACTGCACCAGAAGTGTCATCGGGAAATTACGACGAAAAAGTGGACTTGTTTTCCTTGGGAGTTATATTTTTCGAAATGTGTTATCCTCTATCAACGGGTATGGAAAGAGCTCTAACTCTTAATCAATTGAGACAACGTCAATACCCAGAAGCATGGAAAGGTGTCCAGGAAAAGCAAATCGTGCATCAACTACTTGACCCGGACCCAAAAGCAAGACCTGGAGCAGCCGAGCTTCTACAAAGTGGTCGATTACCAGTTGAGCATCAAGATCAAGTGATACAAGAAGCTTTAAAGTCTTTAGCTGACCCCGCGTCACCTTGGCAACAACAAGTGAGAGAAGCGTTGTTCAATCAACCATATTCATTGGCAAAGGACCTCCTATTTGACAGCAATAGAGAGACTTCAAGTAGCTCAACCAGCGACTACCTTTTATTTAGCAAAATTGTGGATGAATTGACTGCGCTTTTCCACAAGCATGGTGCGGTGAAAAACATGAGCATGAATTTGGTCTTGCCTAGAATACCAGCACAACCGAAGGACCAAGTGTATGAGTTTCTCGATAGAGGTGGTTCTGTTATCACTTTACCATACGATTTGGTTGTTCCAGCCGCACGTTTTGTCAGCAAAAATGAAGTGAACGTGCCTAAATTCTATCGTCATGACTTTGTTTATCGACCAAGTTTACGAGGCATTGGCATGCCTGAAAAGTACAGTGCGATGAATTTCAACATTACTTGTCAGTCAGATCGAGAAGTTATTGCCAATGATGCTGAGTGTTTAAAAGTTGCAGACGAAGTGATGCATATGATTCCCCAAATACCAGCACGTAAAATCATCTTTTTAAATCACTATGATATTCTTGATGCTGTTGTATCGTTTGTGTTTGGAAACACTAAATTGGATGACCAAGTCAAATGGGGAGTTTTTGCAGTGTTATCCCAGTTGGGAATTGACAAGTCAGTTGATGAGGTTAAGAAGTATCTTCGAGAAGAATTCCAAATCCCGAGAACAGTAATCGAGGATCTTTTACTGAATTTCAATTTCACTTGCTCCTTACCTGAAGCGAGGCAGAAATTGCAAAAGTTAATGATTGATTCTCCTCAGTTGATAAAAGTTGAGAAATCTTTTGCTTACTTATCCAAAGTGCAAGGTATTCTTAATCAATTTGAGAGAAAGTCGGAAATGCTATTCAACCCATTGTATAATTATGATAACCGGTACTATCGTCATGGTATTATGTTCCAGGCTGTCTTTAAAGGTGACAAATCGAAAAGGTATAACAGACTTATAACTGGAGGCAGATTCGATGCTTTGATTAGGTCATTCACCGACGTATCAGTCACTGGGTCAAAGACATTTAAACCAAACAAACTACATTGCGTGGGGTTCACCTTGACAACATCGTTCTTGTTTGCATTAATGAGGAATATAATGTCACGGAAATTTGTAAAGAATGATTTTACAAAATGGAAAGGAAGTCGTTGTGATGTCTTGGTCAGCTCTACACAGCAAGAATTTGTTGACTTATGTGGCTACGAAGTTTTAGGTAAATTGTGGCTCAAAAACGTCAGTGCTGATATTATTTCTGCTAGATCACAAGATGATTTACTACATGAAGCTTCAATAGTTGGCGCTTCTTGGATAGTTTTGATTAGACAAGGCCAGCAACTTGCTAGAAAATCCAAAAAATCGTCAAACTATAAACCTCTCAAGGTGAAGAATGTGGTTTCTGGTAAGGATATCGATTTAGATAGCTATGAGGAGCTAGTGAATTACTTGACGTCAGAGCTTGGCGGTAGTGAAGATGATATCGAGGAAGAGTCCGCACCAGGACCTAATCAACCCGAGGATGACACTCTTGCTATTGAACAATTGGATTCCATTGATTTGAATCAAAAGATAATTGTGGTTAATAACGAAGCTCCAAGAGGTCGAAAGAATAATAAACGAGAAAAATGGGAGGTTGAAACGAATGCCAAAACAATTGGATCTCAAGTTGTTCAAAAACTTGCTCAGGGTCCTGTTCTCACATTTGATGTTCGTGACGAAGTTATTGATATGATTAGTATTACTTCTATTCATCAACAAGAGGAATGGGTTAGAAAAGTGCTTTTTAGTGCAAACAATTTACCAAAGAGTTTTGCCATGAATATACATAGTAGTTTGGTTAAAGAGGCGGCTAAGGGACACAGTTGGTGTATTTTAGTGGCATCCAGAACATCTCACTCGGCTATAGTTGACTTGAGAAGATAAATCATTATTAGCATTGTCTTATATAGCATACCTACAAAGGCAAGGATGCAATGCGCTCCTTATTTTTAAATTTCCAATCCCAATACTCTTGCAATCTCAATTTTCCGTAATCGGCATAGTCAAAGTCAATATTTGAAAGCTCGCTCTGAATCATGGCCCAGATACCCCAGTAAAACCCAGGTAATCCATAAAACATAGATACTTCATTGATCAAGGATTCGACATCTTCAGAGCTACTGCCGAGATAACTCTCACACCATTTCACAATAACTGGGTTCGAAGTGGATGGTTCGGGGACGGCATCTCGGTTACAGTTGAAACCTTGCCACTCTGCCAAATGGTTGGCAATATCAAAACCTCTTGGTGCTGGAAGCATATATTCATAGTCAATAAATTTGATGGGATTTTGCTGAACTGACGGTAGAGCGTTTTCATGTGAAAATTGGGAATCGAGATCATCGGGAATAATCACATTACCCGATAACAAGTCGCAGTGACAAGACACAATTGGCGAATTTGCCGCTTCAAGAACAGCTTTCAACCAATGGAATTCTTTCTTGATCACTTCTTTTAAATTTCCCTCGTTAACATCCCCTTCCAAATGTTGTTGGAATGACGCTATCAACTCCGGATTGATAGGAACAATTTCGATCCAATCATCGATCAATTCCCAGATATTGGAAATAAACCGTTTCTTTTGACTCGGCTTCTTTTTGCTAGTGGAGTTTCTTCTAGCTCCAATTCGTAATGTTCGTATTTTGTCAATACCTTCTTCAATCAACTTGTGATTCAATGACTTGTGCCAGTTGCCTAATTGTTGTGCAATGAGAGGAAACAAAGTGTTGTTACTCAACTCTTCTGGTTTCAATGATCTTCCCGAGAGGTACCCATAAATGAGTCCATTTTTGAACCTGCAATATACATTAGGTGCCAAATCGATTGAGTTGAGGATCAAGTGGGAGATAAACTCTCTATGCCTATCAATAATCAAATTTGTACCGTGTCCATATACTCGAATCAAAACTGTAGTTTCGTTGTTGTAGGTGCATGAAAGAAGCATATTTGTGATACCTCCAGTAAGTTGTGTTATTTCAAGTAGTTTAATGTTTTCCCATTGCGGAAAAACTCTCACAATTAGCCTCTTTAACTGAGCAAAATCGGTTTCAAGGTTTTCGGCAAGGTTTATAACATACTTGGGAAAGTATAAACATGTTTTTTTGGGAGGGCTCTCCACTGGGCTTGGTGATGGTGATCTTGAGGTTGCCGACTGTTCTAACTGAGAAATTGGATCAGCTCCTGGGGTAAGCAAGTGGTTACTTATTGGACTAGTCTGACTGGTATTTGCTTCTGTTTCAATATCGGAATTGGACGGATTGTTCAATGAGTAAAGGAAATTCTTGTTCTTCAAATAGAGTTTATCCGGTAAGTAGTCGGCATCATACTTCAACAAAGGTGTCTTTTGGAAAATTTTTGATTTTTTATCATCCTCTTCATCCGAATCGTCATCTATTGGTCGAAAATGCACCTTTTGGTCAGATATGTAGCAATATGCGGCTGGATGAAATTCGTCAGTTGAACCTTGTTTATCCTGAGTATCGTTAAGCTTGGTCTTTGTGGATGCAGGTTTTGATTCATGTAATGTTGCACCACCGTTTGCAACCAGTTCACCTTCAAATGTACTCATTTAGTCTCCTATATTTGACTTATCAAAGGGCACTGTGGTATTCGACAAAAAAAAATAGACTCTTTGGCTCAATTATTTCACCGCAGATTGATAAATATAGATTCAGTCTTATATTAGAGACTTGTGTATAGCAATTGAGCTTGTGTGTATGTGCAAATCACCAACCTCTTTCAAATGTAAAGATAAAGTTCAGATTGGTTTATTTGATTGTCCATATGAAATTAATTTTCTGTAATTTTCCTTTTGTGGACAAACAACAAAAGAACGCCAAATCCAATGGACAAGAAAATTCATTGAATCATTGTTATAAACTTTTTTATACCGACAAACTGTAAACACTTCACAATCTAATAAGCAAGAGACTGCAGGTTTTCTGTGCGTTGTTTCCTCTTACGCAAGTGTTATACAGATATTGAATAATTCTCTGCCTTATATGTAAATATTGTGGCGAATTTGCATGTGAAACTATCATTTGCACTCCCTGGATCCTCCTGAGTGTATCTGCGTTGATAAGTACAGAGCACTTTGTTAATCTAACAAGTATTCAAACGTAATTGCTGAAGCTAAACATTGTGCAAACTTTGCGCCAGATGTCCACATTGTTCTTGTGGGGCGTAGTTTTCTTCTGAAATTGTTGCAAAATTTTCAGAATTATAGCTCTCAACCCATAGGCTCAAAATAGCTACCGTATCTTTCAAAAGCTTACAGACGTCATGCTTTCCACAATAGAATACATTTCACTGATGTTGTCACTGAGTTAAGGAAAGCCAGTACTGTATCAAAAATATTGCTACGCAAGTGGTAGCGACCAGAACGCGTATATGAGAATGATTTTTATCAACAGCACCCAAATCAGCACCACGGAAGAGAGGCCAAATAATGTATGGTGATCAAGCTAATAAGTTAGTAGCAGACGCAAAGAGGTTCTCCAACTTGCCTAGTATTCCAATATACCAAGCTGAGTTGGTTAAAGACGTGGTTAAAGAGATCAACGATTTGAATCGAGATGCCGAATATTTGTCAACAATTGGAGACAACCTCGATAACCAAGAAGAGGGTATTTCTACTCAACAGGAAGAGGACTATAAAATCAACCAGTGTCAGACATTTGTGACACATTTATCCATGAGAAGGAATAAGCGATGCTTACTAGCGTACGAGAAGTTACGCAGTGACAAGCTCATTGAGTTTGCATGGTTAAACATCGATCCTGCAGAATCGATAGATCAATCAGGGCAGTCAGCGGCTGATGCAGCTGCCACCCTGGGTGTGCCTTCTTTGCCAAATAGCAAAGCACTTCTTCCGCAATCAAAAACAATTCCTAATTACACTACACAGCTAGACTTGAATAACTTAAATCATTTTGAACAAGATTTCTACAAGAATTATCAGAATCTAATAACAAATTATAAACTGAAATTTGGTGAATATTTGGACTTGACTGGTGATTTGGAGCCTCCAACTGATATTTTCATCGATGTTAGGTGCTTGAAAGATGGTGGTGATGTCACGACCGAATATGGTTCATTCAACTTGATTAAAGATTCACAATTCTATGTCAGGAAAAGTGATGTTGAAAGGTTGATTCAACAAGGTTATTTAGAAGAAATATAGAGGCCAATTAGTCTGCCATTTCGACATCTTGATTTTGTATTATATTCTCTTCATGTGTATCCTCTCGTGATTCAATTGCCTTTTCTGAATCCCCCGATTCATTCCTGCTATCAGCTTCCTCTTTAAGCGTGGACCCATTTTCACCTTTGTTTAGTAATCCTGCCAACTCTTTCAATTCAGAATTCAACTTCAACTTGCCCAATTCACCATTCTTTTGATCCACATTGATGGGAAGAATCATGATTCCATCCTTGTTCTTATCATACACTCCTATGTTGTCATCTAAATGCTTCACTTCCTTTCGTAGGTCTATAGCTACTTTACTTAATGTGTCGAATATTTGTTTGGATCCATTAACAAATTGGTCTTTATCTTTATTTGGAAACGTTTCAAAGAAGGAAGAAAAGTTTTCAAGAAGGGAAACAATCTTGAAATCTATGTCTGACAAAGCATCTAGTCTTTCTTGGATATAGTTGTCTGGTTTATCTTCAGTAGACATTGTTGCGGAGGGGACTTAGCTATAAAGCATATTTTTTGCAAAGATACTTTTTTTCATCAAACAAAACTGTGTTCTCTTTATCAATGCCAATCGACCTTGGGCTCTCTCGAGTTTCAAGACTATTGTCCCACTTTAACAATCCTCATTTGAAGTACAAATCGATACATGTCGCTGGTACGAATGGAAAGGGGTCCATATTAGCATACATCTCATCCATATTAACACAGCATCGTCTTCGCAATGGGAAATTCACATCTCCACATATGGTTGAATTGAATGATTGTATAACAATTGACAACAAGATCTATCTGCGATCCAAGTTTGACATGGTTAATGAAAATGTTTTACAAGCAGATCGAGAGTTGCAATTGAAATGTACAGAGTTTGAGATTTTAACTGTAACGGCGTTTAAAATTTTTGAATTGGAAAAGGTTGAGATGGCATTAATTGAAGTGGGCGTTGGAGGAAGATTAGATGCCACAAATGTGCTAAAAGCGTTTAAAGATGAAGGAGGTGTAGTTGCTACTGCGATAACAAAAATTGGTATGGATCACCAGGGTCTACTAGGAAACACAATTGAACAGATTGCAGAGGAGAAAGCGGGTATTTTAAAGACAGGATTACCGTGCTTTGTAGATGGACTGAACAGGGAAGAGGTTCTACAAGTGATCAAAGCAAAAGCAAAGTCACTAGACTGTGAATTAGATGTTGTGGTACCGACCGCAAATGATAAGGAGATGTTAAGATTCAGCCCGTTGAAAGGAGATTACCAGCTAAATAATCTTGCAGTTGCACTCAAAATAGTTGAATCGCTTCGAAAATACTATACATTCTTGAGAGATCAGATTATTAGTGGAATCAAAAATACATACTGGCCAGGCAGGTTGGAGACGTTGAAGGTTCCTGAGTTAGGAGAGGTCTTGGTTGATGGCGCGCACAACGAGGATGCTGCTATAGAGCTTGGAAAGTATCTAAAAGCCACATTCCCTGATGACAGTATTACCTTTGTTATCGGAATGACTAAAGGTAAGAATTTAAGCAACTTGTTGAAACACGTTGTTCGAAATCATGATACTGTCATACCGACATTGTTTCACCAACCAGAGCAAATGCCATGGATAAATTGTGAACTGGTGGATAAGATAAGGGAAGTTGCAAAATTGTATTGTCAGGTAAAGGTTGTTTCAGAGAAAGCTTATATTGGTGATGTGGTTGCTTATTTAAAGGAAAACAAGAGTGATAATTCGCCTGTCGTTATTTGTGGAAGTCTATACTTGTACGCTGATGTCGTTAAATAGTTTTTGAATGTACAGCTTCGATGTATCTTTAGTAAAATTGGTAGCGGAATCATTAAAAGAGACGCGTCTTTTAAATCCTTCATCATCTCAACGCAGAAAACTCCAACAAATGGCACTTTCGAACTTGGAGAAGAAGAGACAAGAAAACATCCGGAGAAATAAAGAGCTCCTATCAAAATTGGATCTCGATGCTCTTTCCAACGATATTGCTCGCGATGTTGAAAAATCAAGCTCGCCGCAACCAACTAAAAGGCGGAAGGTAGTTAAGCCAAAAACCGAGACCAAAAAGGTGGTTGAGCCTTCAAGAAGGTCCCGACGTCTTGCTGGTATCCAAACGGAGTTGGAGAATCCAGATGAAGCGGCGAGGGTCAGGGAAGAAGAGGAGGAAAAGGAACGCAAAAAGAGGGAATATGAAACTTTGAAAAGAACCAAACTTTTTGGTGATTTCAATTTGATTGATTTGATCACAGATCGTAAAAGTGGTGATATGCTATTTGAAGATAAAGTTAGGAATAAGAGTGATCAAGAGTCCCCTAAAGTTGAAGATGATGTGCTCTTGAAAGAGAATGAAACATTACAGATGATTCAATCCCTTGGTGGGAAGTTTTCTGCTGGTGACTTCTACGAAGAGATAAAAAGAAAGGGAATCAATAGTGACACTTCAATTGATTCAAAGAGAAAGGAGTTTGACTCAAAACGAATCTTTCAAAAATTTGACCCATTGGATGTAAAGTTGACCCATCATAGAATCACTGCTATGATGTTTCATCCTGCAACTACTGATCGTGTTATTGCTGCTGGAGATACTGACGGAAATTTGGGAATATGGGCCCCAGACGCATCGTCGTCAGAGAAACCAGCAATTACGATTTTACGTCCACATGGAAGAAATATATCGAAAATCCTAACCCCAGCAAATGAATTGCAAAAATTGTATACAGCATCGTATGACGGTAGTGTTAGGTCGCTAGATTTAAACAAATTGTCAACCTCGGAAGTTGCCTACTTGAGTGACTCTGGATCGTCGTTTTTGGGAGTCAGTGATATTAATATGGTTCGTGATGATCCAAATTTAATGTACATGACCACACTTGATGGTTTATTTTGCAGGCATGATACCAGAACTAAACCAAAAGCTAGCATTGATTATCTTAGATTGCATGATAAGAAAATTGGCGGATTCGCTATTAATCCAAACAACTCCTATCAAATCGCCACAGCTTCGCTAGACAGGACATTAAGAATTTGGGACTTGAGAAAAACGGGGGAACTGGAGTACAGTCAATTTGACGACTACAAGAGCGCTCACATGTATGGAAATTACAGTTCACGTTTATCTGTATCTTGTGTTGATTGGAATGTTGACAATCATTTGGTTTGTAATGGTTACGACGATTTAATTTGCATATTCAACTACAATGACAATCCGAAAATCACCGATTGGAAGTCCGATTATATGCCTGATTTCAAAGCAAAACAAGCCGATGCTGACGAGATCATCATGCCAAACAATCTTCACCCAATGAATAAGATCAGACACAACTGTCAAACAGGTCGCTGGGTTTCTATCCTTAAATCCAGATGGCAAGAGAATCCACAAGATGGGATGCAAAAGTTTATCATTGCAAATATGAATCGTGGTATGGACGTCTACGATCAAAAGGGAAACATCTTAGCCCATTTGAATGACCAGATTGGAGCTGTTCCTGCTGTCTGTACATTACACCCCACCCAAAACTGGGCTGTCGGAGGAAGTGCCAGTGGTAAAATCTACTTAATAGAGTAAAACGAATCCCCCGCAAAAAAAAAAAGTATACATTAACGTTAGATTTTCCTGTAGAATCTCTATATTACAAAAAAACACACCCACATTTTACGCTTAAGCAGATGGGGTCATGACTTGCCAGACTCTGATGAGGTTGTCAGTGTAACCGGCAAACAAGTTTTGACCATCAGCAGACCAAGCCAATGAGATAGCTTCTGGGTCCTTAGCGTTAGCACCGATAGCAAATTCTGGTTTCAATTCATCCAACAAGGATCTTTCTTGCAATTTGAAGATCTTGATACCAGTGGTGGTGGCGGCAGCCAACCAGTATCTGTTTGGTGAGAAAGCCAAAGCGTGAACTTCAGCCTTAGCATCCAAAGTGTACAAGGTCTTGTTTGAGTTCAAGTCCCACAAGATGATGACACCGTCTTTACCAGCAGAAGCACACAATGATCCATCTGGGGACAAAGTGATACATGAAATGTAACCAGTGTGACCAATGAAGTCAGCGTTGGTGGAGTAGTCGGTCAAATCCCATGACTAGAGAGAAGTTAGTAAAAAAAAATGCACTTGACTAAGTGGCCCAATTTTCAATCAGAGATCTTGGTGATAAAGATATGTCTCATTCGAAGCTAATGCAACGTCTGAAGTAGCAAATATAGGATAATCATCACTTGAAAATTGGACAGGATAAAGAAGAAAAATAAAAACATACCTTAACGGTCTTATCCCATGAAGCTGAGATGACCAATGAGTTGTTACCAGATGGTGAGATTCTGACAGCTGAGACCCAGTCGTTGTGACCGTTCAAAGTAGCCATACATTCACCAATGGTGTTCCAAACTTTAACAGTCTTGTCTCTTGAAGCAGAAACAATTTGTCTAGAGTTCTTGGCAATTGAGACAGACAAGACATCACCTTTGTGACCAACGAATCTGGTGGTTTTACCAGATTCCAAATCCCACAATCTCAAAGTTTTGTCCCAAGAAGCAGACAAAGCGTAAGCACCATCAGCACTGATAGTGACATCTTGGACAATGTGTGAGTGACCCTTGAATGATTTTTGTGGGACACCGTATTGGTTGTCGTCACCACCAGTCAATTTCCATTTAATCAAGGTCTTGTCTCTTGAACCAGACAATAACAAATCTGGGTGGACTGGAGTGGTGGCCAATGAAGTGACCCAACCGTTGTGACCTTCTAAGGTACCTCTTAAAACTAAAACTTCTTGATCAGACATTATTTGTGTGTAGATGAATTGTAGTTGCTAAAAAAAAGAAAGAAAGGGAGATGGGAAGTGAAAAATTTTTTGGACTAAGTTTTACTATGAGGATTGATGTAGAAGAAAAATTTTCAGTTGGTAGTGCACTGTACAAATTGAAGAAATAGCCTAAAATTTTTCATAGCCTCTGAGTAAATATCAGTCTGGGAGGGATATAGTTGAAGGGAAAGTCATTGGAGGGGAGCAAGAGGAACATCAGGCATTGAATCATGAGGAGATATATTCGGGGAGTTATGTGGCTATAGTGGCATTAATATGACGTGCCCTTGAAGAGCTGAAGACGTAAGAACCCCTCATGAAATGGTTGCAAAAAGGCACCAGAAAAACATCCAACAACCTTGCTGATCTAATGAAGCCTTGATGGGGCCACCACTGGATTATGGAAGTGTATAGGGGTGCATTATACTCCCTCATGTTATTGTAAACCACTTTTAGCAATGGTAGCGCAGCTCCTTTCGTAAAATTCAGGCACGGCGTTTAATCGCGGAGTTGAACACTCTGTAAACAAAGAAGTCAAAAACCATAATTTCCTCTTGATATAATTATGCCTAAGATTACCGTTATATCAGGTGGAACAGCCACCAATGAGTTAACACCATTATTCTCCAATTTATCCAAAAGCAACAAAACGTCATACATATTGCCTATATCAGATAACGGAGGATCCACTTCTGAACTAATTCGTGTCATAGGTGGCCCAGCTATAGGTGACATCAGGTCCAGGTTGACAAGGTTGATTCCACCACATCAAGAACATGTTAAACAGTTACTTACATTTAGATTATCACTGGATCCCCAAATTGCTAAGCATCAATGGAATGAGATTGTTGAAGGGACACATGAATTGTGGTCACCCCTAAGCTCAAGCACAAAGGAGATTTTTCGAAGCTTTTTCGTGCATCTACACGTAGAGCTACTAAAGAGGTCAAGAATACACCACTCGACAAGTCGACAGTTTAGGTATGAATTGGCAAGTGTGGGAAATATGTTTTTAACAGGGGTACGTTTATTCATTGGATCATTGGATTCCTCGATCGAGCTATTCTGCAAATTGACTGACATCTGCTCCAACATTCAAGTATTGCCATGTATAAACACAAACTTTACTTATCATATTAGTGCTTTGTTGGAGAACGGGTTGATCATCACAGGACAATCACAGATTTCACACCCATCAACTTCACAAGAGTATCCACCTCCTATACGCAAAACGAGGCCTCCAACTCCATCAGACGACACAGGAAGAACAGGTTACTTTACTGATGCCGATATTCCCATCAATGAAGTTGAAATCAGTAAACAACAATATCAACGCAGACTGAGTATAGACTCAAGCGTATCAACATTTTCGGATTCTGAAGAAGAAGAGTCAGGGAATGTCCCACAATACACACATCCAGAATTGAAAAAGTCACAATTGCACTTTAACAAGCTGGAGTCTATTGAGCCATTGCTATCTCCAATAAAGAGAATATTCTATGTTTCACCTTATGGAGAGGAGATCTGTCCCACGGCAAATGGTAGAGCCACCTCAACCATCGCAAATAGCGATACATTGATATACTCCATTGGGTCTTTGATGACGAGTATTGTGCCGGTGTTGGTGTTGAAAGGAATAGGTAAAGCAATCACCACTGGCAAGTGTAAAAATAAAATATTGCTATTGAACGGATGTCTCGATCGTGAGACATTTGGCATGAATGCATATGACTTTATAAAAGTTCTTGTTGAATCTACTGAGTATTCATTACGAAATCAAAATTTAGACTCGATGCCACTTTCATGGAACAAGGTGGTTACCCATTTAATATACATGTCAGATCTGAAAATAGAAGTTGATGTGGGGTTGTTGAGTTCGCGTAACATACATTGCATTGAAGTACCAAGGGTTAAGGATACAGACTACTATGACTTGGAGTATTTGGAATTGGCACTTGCTGGCGTTATATAGGGTGAGCTATATAGGTATCAATAAATTTCTGGTAGCGTTTTCTCAACTTCTGCAATTATCCACCTCAGATCAATGTCATTCGATATAAATTGGGATACGCTACGAAACGATGCTGACATCAGTAACTCAATCAGAGAGTTCCTTCATGATCAACTTCAGACACTAACCTTGCCGTCTTACATTTCGAATTTACAAGTTGTGGATTTCAGCTTGGGAGATATACCGCCAGAAGTTACGATACGACACATTGGCGATCCTTTTCCAGATTTCTACACACCCGAGGATGATGATCTGACAGAGGAGGCAGGATCGTCCGTGTCCAATGAGCCGAAAGAGAGTGAGGACGATGATGATGAACAGGATGACGACGATGAAGAGGATTACATGGAAGACAAACTATCCACAATAGCAGAAGGAGAGTCAATGATCTACACTGAAACTCCAATACAGCAGCACTCTGAGCAGATGCAAGATTCAGCATCCTCCCACCAGCCTCCAGTTCTTAGATCCAAGGAGTCTTTTCAATCGGTCTTTCATCCATATGGTGTTAATGGAATCCTTGGTTCTGCCAATGCAACTACCAGTGGTACTGGAACGGAAACTCCAACGCATATATTGAATCCGAATCTTCTATCCTCGAGGGCGGTTCCAAAAATAGCGACAAAGTCTGAAACTAAGGCTTCCAATGTCGGGGTAAATGATATACAATTTATTGTAGAGATTAACTACAAGGGAGATATGCACATTGATTTATTGGTAACTTTACTTGTGAATTATCCCTCACCAAAGTTCATTTCGCTACCCATAAAGCTTCATGTAACTGATTTGGTGGTCCATTCCATTGCTACGATAGCGTATCTCAATAAATCGGTATATCTATCATTCTTATGTGACGTGAACGACGACTTTGACATAAGTGGTCTCGCTTCCAATGCATCCACGCCTGGTGGGAACATTGTCGATTACTATTTCCACGACCCACATAGCAAAGAGCGTATTGATATCATTAAAAAGATCAGGATAGAGAGTGAGATTGGCGAGGTTGAGAATAACGTATTGAGAAATGTTGGTAAAGTTGAGAAATTTTTGATGGAGCAGCTACGTGGTATTTTGAGAGAAGAGATTGCATGGCCTAGTTGGATATGTATTGATATGAATGATAGTGATGAGGAGAGTATATAGACTCGTGTATTTAATGCTTTTGAAAAATTGCCGCGTAAAAAAAGAGATCTCTCTGTAAGACCAAAGCTTTTCATCAATGAGTGATATGAATGAGCTTATCGCACAGTTCCAATTTGAACGATTGCTAAAATCTGACACCCAAGCAAAGACCATTGCGCTTCTCGGGCTCATACAGGACAAACAGGCTGTTCTTATAATTGAAAAGTCGGCTTTCAATGTTGATTCAATAAATTCAAGCAACGGAATTTCCCAGCTCATAGACAGTGTATCAACCATCAATTCCAACGATGTGTACAATTGGGGCAAAGCTTTGCTACATCAAGACTTGGAACAGTTACCAGCGGCTAAAGTCAACTTGATATATCCTGCCACGGAGACTCACATCAAGAAGTACGACAACCAACAATTACATTACGTGAGAGAGACACCTGACATGTACCAAAAATACGTAGTACCGTACATAGAGACTATGAAAGGTGACAGAATTCAATGGGTCTACAACATCCTCTTCCATGGCAAAGAGCTGGAGTCAGTCATTTACCACGATCAAAGTGAGGAAGGGTTTGTTTTGTTGCCGGATATGAAATGGGACAAGGTGAATTTGGAAAACTTGTACTTGTGTTGCATTGTCAACAGGACAGGTATATCATCGTTGCGAGACTTGAATGGATCTCACATTGATTGGTTGAAAAGGGTTCAGGACAAGGTCAAGTCAGTTGCTTTTGAAGTTTATGGTATTGCTCCAGACCAATTAAAGGTGTTTGTACACTACCACCCAAGCTATTACCATTTCCATTTACACATTGTGAATGCTCACCATCCTGGATTGGGAGATGGAATTGCTATTGGCAAGGCTATTTTGTTGGATGATATAATTGATAACTTGATTCTTGCTGGTGACTATTACGCGAGGAAGACAATTGGCTTTGTTTTGGGTGAAAATCATGGCTTGTGGCAAATCAAAGGATATAGGGAGGAACATGAGAGACGATAGGGTGCTTCTATAGACTATACAAGGAAATGAATGTTGGTGCATTAATTGAAATCAACTGGTAGCTCTCTTCTCCATAATTTTTATCTTTCCGATGAGATGCGTGAAAGATTTATCTCTAATCACAAGATACTCTTATACTACAGAAAATGAGTGACGATGATGGGTTATTGTTGAACTTTGCTATCCCAGATGCAAGCAGTAGCAGTACAACACCTGCTACTAAAAATGTCAAAATAAAAGGTGGTCGTTGGAAAGATCGTAGAAAGTTGCAATTATCATTACAAGGAAGAACCAAGGAGAGAAAAGTCAAGGGTGCCAATAGCATTAGTATTGAAAAGCCACGAGTACCGAAACGGAAAAATGACGAGGAGAAGCAGTTGAAATCTAAGGAGTCAGTTCCAAGTGAATTCAAAAGAGCTAAGTTTACCGAAAGTAAAGGACAATCAGACGGAAAGAGTAACTCATATGTTTCATCATTATTCACAAATAATGTAACTGCTACCCAAACAGTGACGGAAGCAACACCTTCAAATGAAGAAAAGACGTATTTACCTTCGAACGCTCCAGTCAAAGGTGCAGATACATTCCTGGGTCTTGGAATTAATGAAAAATTATCTTCTCATCTTATCGACCACCAAAGATTCAAGTACCCAACAAAGATCCAAAAGCTAGTGATACCGAACCTTTTAACCACTGAACGTGATTTATTTGTGAAGGCGCAGACAGGGTCTGGTAAAACAATGGCTTTCATATTACCTATATTTCATAAATTGATGATGGAGAATAAACATAAAATTACTAGAGATTCGGGAGTATTTGCTATAATCTTAACTCCAACAAGGGAACTTGCTAATCAAATCTATTCAGTGTTGGAAACGTTAACTCGATGTCATCATACATTAGTTCCAGGGATCGTTATTGGTGGAGAGAAGAAAAAGAGTGAAAAAGCAAGATTGAGAAAGGGTGTGAACATCTTGGTGGCTACCCCTGGTCGACTAGCCGACCACTTGGAGAATACAAAGTCATTGGATATTAGTCAGTTGAGGTATTTGGTTCTTGATGAAGGTGATAAATTGGTAGAATTGGGGTTTGAAGAAACGATATCGAAGATTACTAAAACTATTGATGGAAGCTCCAAGATTGCAGAAACTGTTGATAAATGGCAAGGATTGCCAACAAGGAGAATCAATATGTTGTGCTCAGCTACTTTGCAAAACAATGTGAAACAATTGGGAAGTATTATACTTCAGGATCCGGAAATGATTTCTGTAGATAGGGAAGTTGAAGGTACGATATTGTTTGATGATGATTCTCATGGAGAAGCGGCAACCTCCACCGAGCATGAATCTTTTGCTCCTGACCAGTTGATTCAAGATGTTTTGATTGTTCCACCAAAGTTGAGATTAGTGACACTTGATTCGTGTCTTGTTAACATAGCCAAGAAAATTGAGCTGAGTAGTGTTCCATCTAGGAGTATGGTTTTCTATTCATGCTCCGATTCAGTCAATTATCACTTTGATGTGTTTACTAGAGATGGTAAGAAGTTCAAGAAGGTAAAGGATAGTGAAACCGGGGAGGTGAGGACTATTTCAGTGTCACCAGAAGATAGCACAGATGAGAATGATGCAGATGACGCTGAATTGACTGCTCCGATAATTCACGATAATACAATGGTTTATAAACTTCACGGTTCGTTATCACAGCAGACCAGAACCTCCATTTTGCAACACTTTATAAAAGACGACGAGAGATTTCCACACAAGGTTCTTTTCTGTACTGATGTTGCTTCAAGAGGGTTGGATTTGCCAAAAATTGCCAATGTTATTGAATACGATGCACCATTCACTATTGATGATCATTTGCATAGAATTGGTAGATCAGCAAGAGTAGGAAACAAAGGTGAAGCTACATTGTTTTTGCTACCAGGTTTGGAAGAAGGTTATATTGACGCCAAGTTGAAAGTTGTACACCCACGCGAGGAAAACTTGCGTGTTAAAAACTATGAACAAGTTTTGCAGCAAGCATTTGCTGAAAAGAATGCCACTAGTAAGAATAAATACGATAAATTGGGAAATTGGGATATACATGCAACAACATGGCATTTGGAAGTGGAGAGATGGCTTTTGGAAGATTCCGCAGCGTTGTCGAAGGCTAGTCTTGCATTTACATCACATATCAGAGCATATGCCACCCATTTATCACAAGAGAGGAATTTCTTCAATGTGAAATTGTTACATTTGGGTCATTTGGCAAAGAGTTTTGGGTTGAGAGAGACGCCAAAGAATATTGGTAAGAAGTCGGGAAAAAATAGTGATAAGCATCTCGAAGGAATTGATGGAGGTTCAAGAAGACCGAAAAAGGAGGATCCAAGAAAGAAGATGTTGAGAATGGCGAAATTGGCGGTGAAGTCTAATAACGAGTTCAACTATTAGATAGCTTCACTAGATAGCTTTAACTATACAAATGATCTATAAATTCTGTATAACTAGTTTCATTTTTCAATTGAATTCCATCTGCTCCATCTCTCAACTGCAGTCTTAAAGTATCCACCAGAGCATCTGCCTTCCAGCTCAAATGTTTCCACTCTTCCTCTCCAAACTTTTTTACCGATTTCAACGAATCTCCCAATGAATGACTATGAGAATCTTGATTTTGAGTCGAATGTTTAGCTGCAGTTTGTAATATTTGTACATTTGCACGTTCTTGATTTCTTTCTTGTTGAGCTTCCAATTTCCGCTGTTGTAAAGTCTCCTTATCCAAGTCATCGATATACTTAAATGAAGTACGTAGCTGAGCAGTGGAATCAACTGGGATCAAAACAACTTTACGTTCAATGCCATCATTGACAACTTTAGCTGCGTAGATGCCTTGATCTGCGGGATCCAATACTCCCGAAATGGATTGCTTGTCTATAGTTTCACCCCATTCTTCGATTTTACGTAGGTTGAAGAATTTGGTTGGATCAATGGGTAGTTTCAAGTCGAGGTAATGCGAATCGGGCTTGATGGAGGCAGATACTGGTGTGTTTGAAAGCGGGCGACTCTTGGGTCTTCCTGGGTATTGTAGAATGTGTAGGGATTGAGTAGATGGGGAAGGGACTTGGTTCATTACTAATGGAATGGATTCTATGATTGGATCTTCGTCTTCATTGTCAGCTTCTTCTTGCTCATCAGGTGGTGATGACACTTCATCTTCTTTCTCTTCTTTTATTGTAGTTGTGGATGGTTTGTACCCTCTTCTATCTTCAAATGAATCGTCTTCACCGACAAATAGCGAACTCATGAGTGGAAACTGACTGCAATTAGAGGAGGAAGAGGAGATCATCACGGGAAATTTTCTCCATTTTGTGTCGGTACTACACAGAGCGCTGTTGAGTCAAAGAAAAACTTTCATCCAAACCAAACTTAGCCAGGGATCCATCTACTCCTCATCAAGCTACAATGACATCCCAGCCATTCGATATCAAAGCTACTTACTTGAAAATACTAGAAGATGACAAAGAATTGACCATGCCTATAGCCGCCATTGAAAGTCTCGTGGAAATGCTACGTTTAAACCGACCATCAACATCATCCGAACTAATCAATCTCGTTTCGAAAAACATTGACTTGTTGAAATCATCCATACCGAATAACATTTCACTTTCTGCTGGGTGTGATTTATTCATGAGATTCATATTGAGGAATACTAATATATATAGTGATTGGGAATCTTTTCTGCAGAATTTAATTGAGAATGGAGAATTGTTTGTTCAGCGTGCCAAGAGATCTAGAGAAAAACTGGCGGAATTTGGATTACCTTTTATTAAAGATGATGATGTTATTCTTGTTCATAGTTTCTCCCGTGTTGTTTATACGTTGTTGCTTAAAGCGAAAAAGGAACAGTTGACGAGGTTTAAGGTATTGGTGACTGAATCAAGACCAACTGGGAATGGTTACATTATGGCTGAGAAGCTACGTGAAGCTGATATTCCTTGTGAAATAATTGTTGATAATGCCGTGGGTTACGTCTTGCATAATGTCGATAAGATTATCGTTGGTGCTGAAGGTGTAGCTGAAAGTGGTGGAATCATCAACCATATTGGTACTTATCAAATTGGATGTTTGTCTAAGGTTAATAATAAGCCATTTTACGTGGTTACTGAGTCTCATAAATTTGTCAGAATGTTCCCCTTGGCACCGAATGATTTACCAAACACCAATTATATCGCCTCGTTGAATGAACTGACGGAGGAGAATCAACGGTATAAGGAGTACTTCAGTACTCATGGTGGTCAGTTTTTGGATCATCATATTGTGGATTTCACTCCTCATGATTATATTACTGCGTTGATCACCGATTTGGGTGTGTTGACTCCATCTGCTGTCAGTGAAGAGTTGATCAAAATATGGTATGACTAGGAAGGGAGAGAGGATAGTTGTTCCTAAGCTGTTTGTATTTTGTATGTAGAGATGATATAGAGCTAAGCTGGTGAGATGGTAAGGGTATATGTGTCTCTGTATGTAATATTTTGCAATTTGAATTTGTTACACGACTTAAGTTTCTCTTCTACACCAGTCAAATTCAAGAGAAAAAAAAATTACCAACCAAGCACAGGCAGAGAGGGAAGCATATATACACCAGAGACCAAAAGTATCCAAAGGAATAAAGTACACAGAAACATGTCCAAATTCGTCATTCCTACCGCATTAAAAGAATTAAGATTTCACCTATCACAAACCGGTGAAGCATCAGTACCATTGCGTAAATTCCTCACCACCAATTACTCAACATTGAAACAACAAACTGAATATAAATTGCCAATATTGATTAGAGAGAGTTATGGAATACCTCCTAGTTTGACTGCTAGGTTTGAGAGAGGTGAGGAAGTGAGAAGGAATTTGGAAGGGTTGAGTGAAGGACAAGTTGCTGAGGCTTTGAATGAAGTTTTGAAGAGATGAAGGGAAAAAGAAACAGTGGTGCATATCATAGGTGTTTGAGTTGACGAAGAGAGAGAGAGAGAGAGAGAGAGGACTATGCGATGGTGAAGGAACTGTGTATATTTATAAATAAAGTATGAAGGACTAAGAGTCCTTTTTTTAAATCTTTGATTCGACATTATTACCAATTTGGTAAATCCCCCACCCTATACTACCCAACTCATCATTGTAAATCTCTTTTACATTTTGCTTTGAATCGTTTGCGATCCCACAAGCTACGACCAAGGGTAAGAAATGATCCAATGTAGGATGAGCTTTTCTCAATAATGGATCGCGTTTCAACTCATTCAATTTGGTCAAGATGTTTGATGATGTGTCTGCTTCAACAATCAGTTTAATCAACTCATTGAATGGCTTGACATATGGGAGACCTTTTGCAGTGGGGTTTTGCTGCAAGTATTGCATTGAGACTCCTAACTCACGCAAATTGTGGACTGACATACCGGAACATATGACCATACCTTTGAGATACTTTTTGTTTGTTTCATCCCATACTTGATTATGACGGAAGAAATCGAGTGCTTGGCCTAGTTTGAAATGCGTGTCGAAATCAGTATCGTTTGAAGTTAAGGATACTTGTATCATTGCAATATCAGGCAAGTCCAATTGACGCTTCTCTTGGTAGTCCGGCTGTGGATCAGATAATGTATTGTACCCACTGAATGCTACTTTGAAAGGAACCCACACTCCATGATCAATACCACGATCAGTCAATTCCGTCTTGAACCCAGATTCAGCCAACTTCGACTTGATGGCATTAGCCACGGCGACGTTATTATTTGAATGAAACTCTTCAGCATACATGTATTTAGGGAACCCATAGAAATCATAAATTAATGGATTTTCTCCATTCCCTGCATTAGACCAAGTAGTGCCAATTTCAATCGTATTGGAACCGGAACTTTGCCAATGAGCACTAACTACAATGATATAGTCGGGTTTATCTGAGCTTGGCATGGCTTTAATTTGGTGGCCAATGGATCTGATTTTGTTCCAGGCACCCTGGTTGCCGAAGGAACCGGTTTCGTACATGAATGTTGGTCCTCCATGGGAGAAAAAGTATGATGGCAAGATTGAGCCTTGATGTTTGACGTATTTGGAAATAGTTGACATATCGGAAACACTATCTGGTTGTGATTGAGTAGTAAGGATATTGTTATTGTTGTTGTAGTAGTAGTAAATCAATAATGATGATAATACTGTGACTATTGAAGTTAACCAAAATTGCATATATTTAGAGTGTTGATGTGAGTTCTTATAAGCGAATGGATTGAGGTTAAATGAGTTGTGGTCACTGTGTATCTTATGATATTTTGTTCATGATGTATGGTGTGTTATGCAATTACTAAACTGAGTAATCGATATGTTGGTATAATAATTAATAAGCCTTACTAAGATGACAACCGACAGCCGACATGGTAGCAGTTCATAGGAAAACAGTCGTGAATTCATAGTTGCGACATTGAAATACGACACTAGTATAAAATATATGACATTTAGAGCATCATAACTATTCAGTTGCAATAAATGAGAGTGTGATATGAGAATGATAGTATCCTTAGCTAATTGGGCGTTTATGCTATATGCTATATAGGTTACTATTGTACTGTATTGTATTGTTTTGTTGTGTTTTAACCTCGGTTAAAATCTCTCGTTTACCTCTCACCAAAACTTAAGTTTTCTAGCAAACCTCCTTTTCGCTTACAACGTCTAGTGTCAGAAGACATTCAGTTTGACAGGAGATCTGTTTGATGTTACTATACGACTAGCAGTTTAAAACTCTACGGAGTTAGGAGATATGTTTGTTTTAATTCCCGAAAGGTGGTCCTCCACTTTTACTCCATTGTTGTTTCTTCTTCTTCTTCCGCCCTTCAGAAATTAAGAAGAGATGCATTGAAGTTAAACGAAAGAACAAAGAGAAAATTGCACAAGGGTTATATTATGGCTGGCTGAAATTTCAATAAAATTTAAAACTAAAACTAAATTGATTGGCGAATCAATAAGCGAAGGGAAGAATCAAAAGGATTTCAGAAGCACCAAACTTTTAGTCAACTAAAAAGCCTTTTGCAGGACACGGCGATTGAAAGTATTTAAATGGTATTACTTTCCATTGCTCTTTTTACATACCTCACAGCATCTACAACAAACACTAAAGAAATTATGTCATCATCTCAAACAAAGGAAGCATCTGAAACTGTTATAATCACTGGTGGTACTGGTTATATTGGACAACATATAATTACCCAATTATTACAACTGGGTTATAAAGTAGTTGCAATAGTTCGTTCACCAACAAAAGGAATGGAATTAATTTCCAAATTTAACCACCCCAATTTGAAAACTGAAAATGTTGATCAATTGGATAAACCAAAATCAATTGATTTTGTCTTGCGTACTCATAAAGAAGCATCTATTTTCATTGCTGGTGCTGCAGTGACTGATTTTTACGCCAAGGATGTTGAAAACGATATTTTGAAAAAAAGTCAAGCTATTGTGCAAAATACATTGGAGTCGATAAGTAATGCTGGTGAGCAGATTAAGAGGGTGATTTTGACTTCTACTTCAGGTACGTTTATTGGTCCTGATAAGATGTTTAGTTATGATGGTGAGTATAGTGATGATAATGATGTATGGAGTCCATTGCCTTATGAAGCTGGTTTTGCCAATGCACAAATGGCGTATTTTGTTTCAAAGAAATGTAATGAAGAATTGGCTTGGAAATTTGTCAAAGAGAATAAAACAAACTTTGATTTGGTTTCAATTAATCCTGCCATGTGTCTTGGACCAGTTCAATTTGAACAGGATGTGAAATTGAAAGAAGGTGGGTATTTACCATCAACTACTAATATTATTGCTAATTTACTCAAGTTGCAGAAAAATGATACAGTTGAACCATTAGCTGCTGGTGCAGCAGATGTGAGAGATGTCGCCAAGGCCCACGTTGCTGTAATTGATAACCCAAAGGCAAGTGGACAAAGACTCGTTGTTGAAACTTACAAATTTACCAATGCTAATGCGATTAATATCTTGAAGGAAAACATCCCTCAATTGAAGGAGAAATTGCCTGATGTTGAGCTTATTCCAGAATCCAAGTTTGTTGAACCTAATTTGAAGAAAAGTAAAGAAATTTTGGGTATTAACAAGTATTATAACTTGACTAAGTCAGTTGTGGATTTGGCTAAACAGTTGTTGAGTGAATAGGGAGATGTGCAGAGGGTTAATTAGATCTAAAGTAGACACTTAATTTAAGGATGTTTTTTTATTTATTTCATTTTTTTGCAATCTTGGCTGCAAAGGTGGAGAGAATTGAAACAAGAGTAATCTTTTTAGCAAGTACCTGAAGGGTAGTGGTTTAGATTATACATATAGAGACAGATGATGTGAATATGCGTACACGTGACAAAATGCAATATTGCGCATATTGAGTTATGTCGATAACAAATTTCAAAAGAAAAGAGCTGTAGACGGAACAAAGGATAGAGTAAAATAGTTTATTGGTATGGAAAGATGATAGTCACGTGTAGTCGTTTCAGGTTGGTTAGGTTTGTAATTTGAATCATGTGATATACTATTGTATTGTTATTTGGTTATTGGTTATTGTATTGTATAGTATTGTATTGTTTTTAGTTAGAAAATGTTGTCATGCAAAATCATCTTCTTTCTATTTCAAAATTTCATGTACAAAACCACAACAACAACAACAACATACAAAAGCAACGGATATAAGAAACCAACAACAAATCTAATATATTATCCAACTATCTTATCACACCTTCTGACTTCATCAACTTCAACTTATTCACACTGTACAAGTAAATCTCTTTAAATTTTTGTTATAGTAGCAGAAACAAAACAACAGAAAAAAGGACAAACACGGAGCCACAGCAACCCAAAACAGAAAAACAACGGAACAAAAAAAACACACCCTAATAATATACATAGAGAAAGACATTCAACCATTAGACTCAGTCAGTTCAATTATACACACTCAAACATAAACAAATGGCTGGTCTATTTAATAGAAGAGTATGTTCACCTAAAGAGACTTAGTATATATACTCAATTGTCTCTCGCAATTGTCTACCAATGGCAGTACTAACATTTCAAAATTTTCTAGAGAAGACCTGATTCTTATCAAGGGTTCAGCAAGTACACTCATGACATAAATACTTTCCACCACCCAACCCAACATGCTGGATTGCCTTTGCAACCGCTGCTGCAACAACAACAACAACAACAAGGGCGGTCTCAGTCCATGACTACTGCGGGTGCTGCGGCTGCCGCGGCTGCCTTGCGATTGCACAGTACTCCTGTCAAACAACAGCAACAACCAGCTACTCAGAGACAATATGGTCGATCCAATTCCTTAAGTGCTGCTAATAGATCAAACTCATTAAGACAATATACTTATCACCCTAAGCCATCTTACCAAACTGGTGCTGTTGGCGCTTCTTCTTCATCAACTGATCATGGAGCCAAAAGACATAGTAGCTTAACATCACAAAGTAGAAATAGTCTCACCAGAGCAAGTCAAGGTAACCAAAGGCAATTACGGCAACTGCAATCACACCATGGTAATTTACATGAAGTGGAGGAAGAAAATCAACATAGAGTACATCACATCAATGAAGATCAAGAAGAAGTGGACTATATAGTTACAACCACCACAACCAAAGTAGTTGATTCACAAGGAAGAACTCAATCAATTACTACCAAAACAGTCAAGACTTTCCCAGATGGATCAAATATTATTGAAACAGCAACAAAAAATATCTCCAGATCCAATTCTAGAACTAATTCACTTAGTTCAAATAATTATAGACAAAATTCAATGACTGCTTCATTATCTCATCAACCAGTTAATTTAACTAAAATTGATGAAGATTTGCAAAACTTTGATTATGATTATCAAGTTGATACTCTTGATAGCGATGGTAAATTGAAACTAAACACTGGTGAGCAACAACATTATCATCCATCGCAGGATAGAGATGTCATTACTGAAGAAGCTGAAGATGAACAACAATTGGGTGCTCCATTTGGTGCTGGTGAGGTTACAAGACCAGAAAAGCCTAGACAATATTCAGTTGATCGAACATCGTCTTTAAACAGTCAGAATAAACCATTGAGATCAATTTTGAAGGGTCAAAATCCAATGAATCCACCACAAACTGATTTGTCACCAGTTGGAGCAACTTCAGAGGTTGCTAGAGAAGATATTGAATCTCCTTTGGCTGACAATCACCACCCTTATAAACATTTGACTTCGGGTGTTCCAGAACATCAACATTATAGACAATCTGCCAAGCCACATGGTGCCACTAGTCCACAATCTAATAACAGCAACGGTTTCAACAGACAGTCAAGGCAACAATTTTCTTCACCAAGAGAACATGTTCATTATAGTCGCTCTCCTGGAAGCTCTATAAAGTTTGATGACAAGGTGGAAACTATACCAGTTCAAAGATCAAACTATCCTCAACCAAACTCACCTAAGCAATATCAATCAAGGACTAAGCAGCCACCCGCTGGACCTCCACCTGCATCTTCAATGCAACAACCAAGTGCTGATTTCTACGCCGCTGCAATGCAAGCTGCATACAAGAAAGTATATGGAGATCGTGATCAAGCAGCTGCTTCGAACCCAAATGCAGTAGGAGTGACATCTACAAGTCCCGAATTCCAACCCACAAGCCCACCGCAACCACCACAACAACAAATTGAGAGGAAACCTTCGACTCGTAAATCAAAATTTGGATTTATCCCATTGACTCCTCGTAAAGAAGCTCCAACTTCACCTCAACTTGATCCACCAGTACAACCAGCTGTAGAACGTACTTCATCCTTGAACTCATTAATCAAGAACAAGATTCTGCGCGATGAAAAAGCCCAAGCTGCCATGAGCAAAGGATCAGTTCCTGTGAACTACGAATATGTCAACCATCATAAACAATTCCCTATGCATTCCATGCGCGAAGATCCACAAAAGTTTAAAGAGCAAAATAAGGAACAGAAACAAGCTGCTAAGGAACAAGCCAAGTTGGATAAAGCTAGAGCTAAGGAGCAAGTTGATGAAGAGAAACGATTGGCTAAGGAACAAGCTGATCAGGAAAAGAGATTGGCTAAAGAACAAGCTGATCAAGAGAAAGTTGCTGCTAAGGAAGCCAAGAAGCGGGAAAAGAAACCATTCCTTGGGTTCTTGAGCAAAAAGAATAGAAGACTTAGTCAAGCGGGATCGGTTTATTCTGGTACGAGTTCAAATGTTGGTGCTTCCTCGCCTCAACAAGCTCATCATCATCATGCTCAACGTGACTCTATTAGTTCTGGTGTGCCTGTGATTGCTGAAACTGGTGCTGCGGTAGTTGCTGGAACTACTGCCGGTGTTGCAACTGTTGGTAAGGAGAGGGATGTTAATGGCGCCCCTCAAACTCATGTTGGTAATACCACTGTATTGCAATCTCCAGTTCCTGTTACCCCTGTTCAGCACACTAGAGTGGAAGATGATGCAATTGCTGGTGATGCCATCGCTACTGTACCATATGGTAAAGATGGCACTGTCCCCACTGATTTCACCGTTACAGAAAAGGCTACTTCTGGTATTGCTCAACAACCTGGTGAAGACCGCGCACCAATTCATATTAGTTCACCTGTGAATGTGAAACGCCTTGGACCCAATATTGAATCAGAAGCCGATGAACTTCAATATGAACTTGGACATAACAATAGTGGAAGATACGGAGTCAATGGTGAAGGTGTTGTTGGTTCTGAACCTACTTTGGAAAAGGAAACCGCGTCGCCAGTACAAATTAGTGCTCCAATCAAGGTTGAACGTATTGGTCCAAATATTGAGGCCGAAGCAGATAATCTTACTAATGAGTTGGAGCATGAGCATGGTGCTGTTGTTGGAGAAGAGGATATTTCGAGACCGACACTTGATCCTCGTGTGAGGGAAATTGAGACTGGTGGTGACAATGTCTCGGAAGCTCAAGAGCACATATATTCAAAAGAAGATGCTGCTGCTGCTCCTGTCGTGGTTCCTGCTACAGACGTTCCAAAGGGCAACCGTGATGTCGATGAGGGCCAATCATGCAAGATATCCGTCTCTAGAAAATACTCTAATCAAGAGGATAACGATGTTGAACCAGGAGATCAAATCCAACTCGATGATGCTGTTATTCCTCCTGTTGCTGGTGCCAATGTGCTTCGGGAAAGCTACTACCCACTGCCTGATCTCAGCAACAAGCAGAGAAATTCAACTTTTGAACATGCTGAGCCTAAGGAAGGTGACACATTTTCCAAGGTTCCTGTTCCTGAATTGAATGATATTGACGATGATGAAGATGACAGTCGTGAAGTGGGTCCTGCTGCTGATGAGAGTCGTGAAGTGGCTCCTGTTGCTGAGGATCCCTCTTTTAACAGCTATGAAAAGATTCCTACTCCTAAAATTGATGATGAGAAGTATCAAGTTGTGGACAGGGACGAAGTTGCTGGTGGAAAGAGTGGAGATAAGGCTGAAGGGGAGATTAAATCTGTGACGGAGTCTGAACCTGTTGTGATTGAACAAGTAGCCGAGCCAGTAGCCACGCCTAGTGAAAATCGTGATGCAGGCTACAAGACCCCACAAGTTGATGCTGAACCAGCTTTTGTTGGTAAAAAAGAAAGACCTTTAAGCGAAGTTGGTGCTCTGGCATTTGTTGTGAGTGAAAAATTGGCTGATCCTCGTGATCATCGCAACTTGGTTAGTGAAAACTTTGCTGGTTCTCAATTTGTCAAGAGACCCAACTCTCGACTGGGTTCTCCAGCAAGAGGATTACAAGGGCAACCAAAGTCTAGGTATGTGAGTGATGAAAATCCACAGCCAACTGTTGAATCTCACCAGCAGCCAGTTTCTGATAATTTGCAAGTGAATCAAGGACAGGATCGGTACAAGCAGGTGCAGCAAGTGCAACCATTGCGTCAAGACGTGGCTAATGAATACTCGTCCTCGGCTGAACCTAGTGGTGAGACTTTGCCCACGACTCAATCCAAGCACAACGATGAAGAAGGACAAGCTTATGGTCAAGATAATCTTGAAGGTGTTGTAGTTGAGGAGAAAAATGCAAAGGGTAAATTGAGTAAGAAGGAAAAGAAGGAGAAAAAGAAGAGAGAAAAGATGGAAAAGAAGGAAAAGAAGGAAAAGAAGTCGGGTGGGTTTAAGGAGAAGATGTTGAGTTTTTTCGTGACTGGGTATGATGAGTAAGCGAATACAGTTGTAATTGTTGACCTTTGTATATTAGTTTAGGTTCGATTGTTTATTAATAGTTTTTAATATTGTTAATTATTCAGTTCTAACAAAGTATTTTTGTAAAGGGCGCAAAATTGTCCATGCGCTTTTCCCTTAAGGTTGACCACAAAATCGAAATAAATGCCCTGATTTTTTTCAAAGTCACGTATTGTTTCCAGTGTTTCCTCGATGACAAATTACCCACATCTTGAAACTGTGATTATCACTGGCGGTTCCGGATACATTGGACAGCATATAGTTGCCCAATTGCTTCAACACAATTACAATGACATTCTCATTGAAATATCACCTACACGGGCTATGGAAATTATTGAATTGTTCAAACATCCCAATTTACAAAGCAAATTAGTTGACCAATTGAACAAACCACATTCAATTGACCCTATATTGAAACAGTTCCCCCATGCTACGACATTTATTGCGTGCGCAGCTGTCGTGCCTAGTGACGGTCTTGATGATTTTGAGCACAATATAGTTGAAATGAATCATGATATTTTAAAGTGCACTTTAGACTCAATTAAACGGAATGGCAAAGGGATCAAACGCGTGGTGGTGACTTCTTCTACTGCTGCTTATGTGGGTCCCGAGAAGGCGTTTGCTTACGATGCTGCGTATTCTGATGATGATTGGAATCCAATGAGCTATGATGCGTGGAAGGATGGGGTTAGTGCTGCCTATTTTGTTTCGAAAAAGTTTAATGAACAAATGGCATGGGAGTTTGTGGAGAAGGAAAAGCCAAAGTTTGATTTGGTTACTATTGCGCCTTCATTTTGCTTTGGTCCTGCGTTTTTCGATTGTGAGATTGACCTTGAGCATATGCCTTCGTCGACTAGCATAGTTGGCGATTTACTCAAGTTGAAGAAGAGTGACGCGGTACCTTCATTCAGCGCTGGTGCAGTTGATGTGAGAGACGTGGCAAAAGCGCACGCTGTAGTGATTGATAACCCAAAGGCAAGTGGACAAAGACTCGTTGTTGAAGCTTACAAGTTTACCAACGCTAATGCGATTAATATCTTGAAGGAGAATTTCCCTCAGTTGAAGGAGAAATTGCCTGATGTTGAGCTTATTCCTGAGTCGAAGTTTGTTGAGCCGGATTTGAAACGAAGTAAGGAAATTTTGGGGATTGATAGGTATTATACCATGACTGAGTCAGTCGTGGATTTGGCTAAACAGTTGTTAACTGAATGAAGAGAGACTGTGTATAAGTATATCGGTTGAATACTTATTGAAAAGTTTGTCGTTATGGATTTTGAAAAGTTTGTCGTTATGGATTTTGAATACTTGAGCCACTCTTGGATCTGTCACTTGTAAATCCTCTTTAGTTCCTCTCTCAAAATACAAGTTGTTTCTAGCCACAGTTTTGCGCCCCTCTCACGCGACATTTTGGCAACCGACTTCTCGCTGATAAATCGATAATTTTCAAAGCATCTCCACTCTTTTTCCTCCAGCACATCTACAAATGCCTAGCAACCAACCCACCGTTTCATCCACTGAGCTGCTATTTTCAGAACTTAATATCAATCTGCGAGACAATCGACCGGGCGTGTCCCTACATCTGTCACAATCGTCCTCATCAGAACAAAGCAATGTGCAAGATGCATTTGCCAAAATATGTATGGCCTGTCGAACTGGTGATTACGAAGTTGTTGACTCGTTGCTAAGCACTCCTAACCTTGACGTTAACCAAGTAGATGAATACGACTACTCGCCTTTGATTTTGAGCTCATTGTGTGGACATTTGAAGATAGTTGAGCTACTATTGAAAAGAGGCGCCGTTTGTGATAGAGATACTTTTCAAGGCGCCAGATGTATCTATGGTGCACTTACCGATGAAATTCGAGATCTATTAGTGAGTTTTGACATCTCAAAGGCAGTTGATGTCAATCAACCTTTTGCAGGTCATATTGCGTCACTCTACAGCACCCAGGCTAATAAGGACATCGTGTTTAAGTTCAATCAAAAGGGATTAAGCCCTGACTTGAGCGATTTTACGTTACACCGATTTTTGCTACTGGCACGAAGTCTGTATTTTAGAGAAAAGTTTCAAAATGATTGGCAGCTTTTGAGTGTTGTGAATATGCCAAGTCAAGTTGATCCATTGGCGTTTAGAGTGATTGTTGATTACGTTTATCTTAGAACTGATTCAATGGTGATTAATGAAAAGGGGTTCCGTGAAAAAGTGGTTGCATTGGCTGAGGAATACAAGTTGGACGAGTTAGCCAATGCTATTAAGGAGATTGCTGGTGCAAGTGATGAAAAAGAGCAATTTAGAATCAAGCACGAACTAGCTATGAAGATTGTTGAAAAGGCTAGGAAAGAACTTGATCTGTTCTTGGTTAACGATATCATTGCTAACAGTATTTCCTCCAAGATGGAGCTTGAAAAGGATGTCGAGCTTGAGGATATTAATTGCCAGCAATATATCACGCAAGAGCAGAAGAAAACCTTGCTTGAACTGTCCTCTATACCTGATGCTATCTTGTCATACGTTGATTCTAACTCAGAGGCAATTATCTTCTACCCTGTCAATAAGTCGGTTCTCACTAGGTCAGAGTACTTTGACACTATGTTCAAATCGGATATTTTTAAATTTGCAGAGGAAGATATCCCAATGTATAAAGATGGTGCTATCTCCGTCGTGAACAGACCTCAAGTGGATGAATCACATTTACCAATTATTCAACTTTCAACCAGCACAGCCGATAAAAAGGTGGCATCTATGGTTTTATCATACTTGTACCATGACGATGTAAATGAAATTCCTTTGGAAAATATTATAGAGTTGCTATATGCTGCTGATGAATTGTTTTTGGAGAGATTGAAAACAATGTCGGCGGTAAGATTGAGTTCACAATATCCAAAATTCACGTATCAGGAATTTCAGTTGTTAAAAGAAGAGGTCAGATACGATGCATATGATCTAATTCGAGCTGCATGGCTGACAAGATGTGACAAATTGGAACAGCATGTTACTAAAATGATTGCTTATAATTTGCAAGATATTGTCAAGCAGGAAGAAGAAAAGGAGAAATTGTTGGCGTTGATTGCTGAATCTGCAGCAAGGATTCGTGAAAGACAAGATACTGATACTATTGAATTGGTTGATGACATACGTTATTATTTATCTAAAAAGTATGCGGTTAGTGAAGATGGTGAAAGTTTGGACCCTTTGAGCAGTTTTGGATACAGAGACAAAAAGACGGAAAATATCAAGTTGTATCAAAATTCGCTATTAAAGTATGAAAGGGATGTTGAAGTAATTGAGAATATGTTGGACAAGTTGAACTTGGATGCTTAGGGACATTTATAGAATCATTGTAGTGTAGTCACTTTAAATAGAGTATATTTTTTCAACAGTCACGTGCAACATCTTTCCCTACTCATCTCTTCGCATTGGAATAAAAAAAAAAAAATTACTAGAGATCAATCGCATCTTCAACCGACTGCTATATCAAAACATGGCTGAGAATAATCCCGATGGAGGGCAAACTGAAGATGCTTTCTTACTTGAAGATAAGCTAACTAAAATCAGAAGTCAAATCAATTCCAAGCTCGACAATCAAAAGCATTTAGCGATTATTTTATCAGCAGTTGAGGAGAATATTGATGAACAAAAGAATGAAAAGACACCAGTGGCTTACTTTGTCTCCTTTTTGTCATTGCTCGACCAGTGTATCCAGAATGATCAGATCCTTGATAAGAATTTGGCAGCAACTACTGCCTATTTTCTCGACATGATATTTCCCTTTACCCCTAAACCATTATTGAAACAAAAATTTAGCGAAATTTTGTTGAAATTATCACAACCATTGAATGTTGAAGCAGAGGCTCCGCTCGTTAGGTCAACTATTGGGGCTATGGAAAGCTTGCTTTTAGCTCAGGATGGTTCGCGTTGGTTGACGAAGGGGGCAATCTCACCACACAGGGCATTTCTGGCTTTAATTGAATTATCATTTGATCCTAGACCTAAAGTAAGAAGAAGAGCACAGGAAGCAGTAAAAAATATTTTGACGAATCCACCACCAAGTCCAAGTCCTGTACATGTTGCTGCGTTGGGAGCGTCTGATGCTTCCTTAAGGCAACTCACTACATTATTATCAGAGTATAGACAACAGAGAAAGAACAATACAAACAAAGATCTCAACTCGCAGATAATTCATTGTTTGCAACTTATAACAATCATAACATCAGCCAACTCATGGCCAGTGAAGAATATTGAAGGTTTATGTGATTCACTCTTGGAGATATCGAAAACTTCGGATCAATTTTTGGTTTCTGCTGCATTTGAAGCATTTGAAGGGCTTTTCAAATCCATGACTGATGTGATTGATGTGGAGAAATTTACAAAGGTTTTGGATATCATTTTGGATCTCAAGCCAAGTGTTAATGATGCCCATTTGAGTACATCATGGTTGACGGTTGTTGCAAAGGCTTTAGAAAGTTTTAGCGTTTTGTCACCACTCGATTGTTTCAAGAAATATCCTCAGGTTTTACCTTCGGTAAGTGAGTTCTTGGGATCCGATTCGCAAAATATTTATACCAGTGCAGCACAAAGTTTGACGGCAATTGTATCACATACCATTCCAGAAAAACTCCTCTTACAACCAAACAAAGAGTATGAAGTTACTCCAGAAATTTATGAGCTTGTTGATGAGACAATTACTTTCATTGCAGAATTTATTGAAAAAGAGTTGTTGACGATAAAGTATCAACACGCTACTGGAGAAATTTTAAAGTTTGTTTCAGTTGCTATTGAGAAACTCCGTTCGAGAGCAAATCCAGACTTTTTAAGTATATTGGAAATTATTGGAAGTTGGAGAACAAATGAGACTGATAATTTCCCTCACAATAAAGAGGCAGAAGATTGTATTGCTGCATGTGTATCATCAATGGGTCCAGAAGCTGTCTTGGGCGTTTTGCCATTGAACTTGACAGGTGCTGCAAATGGGCCGGGTAGAGCTTGGTTATTGCCTATTCTTAGAGACAATGTCCGATGTGCAGAATTGGAGTTTTACAAGAATCAAATTTTGCCAACTGTTGAGTTTTTTGAAGGAAAGATTTCCTCCGCCGATAAATCATCGATGAATGCAAAGATTTTCCAAACTATAATCGATCAAGTGTGGTCTTTGTTGCCGCGCTTTTGTGACTTGCCAAAGGATTTAAGAACAGCTTTTGATGAGGCTTTTGCCACCAAATTATCTGATTTAATGTTTGCCAATGTTGAATTGAGGACCCCAATTTGTCATGCTTGGAGAGTCCTTGTTCTGTCTAATGTGGTTTACCGTGATGGTGTAGCAACTGAAGATTTGTTGTTGCAGCAAGAGCTCCCTAGGTCAGAGGCTGCCAAGAATGTTGAGTACTTGAGCTCAATTGCGTCTAACATATTGACAGTTTTGTTTAATGTTTTCACATACACTATGCCTGAGTCGAGAGGTTTTGTTTTGGAAACCATTGAAGCTTATTTGCAAATAGTGCCACCTCAAGAGCTCGCAGCAACTTTTGACAAGGTGTGTGCTATGTTGAAGAGTGCATTGGATGAGGAAGCTCAAGGTTCAAAAAACAACGATTCCAGACCAGATACGAGTGTAACTATGATGGATTTGATTGTCGCTATGGCTAAGTATATCCCTGAATCGTCACACAATGCGCTTTTCTCTATATTCGTTACAACTGTTGCATTAGAGTCAAAGCCATTGCTTCAAAAGAGATCTTATAGAATAATTTCAAAGTTGTGTGAGTCTGAAGAAGGTAGAGCTTCGATTTTGAAATACGTTGGAGAAGTTGAAAATAAGGTAATTGAAACAACGGAAGTCACCAATCAAGCTGCAAGACCAGCAAGATTGAATGCGATTTTGTTGCTTTTGGAAATTCTTCCTCCTAGCGACTTGTATTTTATTCCATCAATCTTGCAGGAGATTATAATTGCCACTAAGGACGTCAATGAGAGATCAAGAGGTTTATCTTATCAGATATTGATTAAGATGGGTCACAGAATGAGTCAAGGCGGTTTGATTGACAATTCAAAGGTGCCTGGATTTGACTCAAGTGCAGCACCATCTGAAGCATCGTTAACGGAGTTTTTCACAATGGTTAGTGCAGGTTTAGCTGCACAAAGTGCTCATATGATTTCAGCAACCATCACCGCTATTGCATGTCTTGTGTTTGAGTTTAAGGATCAATTGCCAACGGAAACTCTTTTTGAGATTTCCTCAACTGTTGAATTGTTCTTGACACACAACTCAAGAGAAATCGCCAAATCTGCTATCGGGTTTGTCAAAGTGGAAGTATTGTCCTTGCCCGAAGAGATAGTGAGAAGCAACTTGAGTGAACTTTTGGGTAAATTGATGAAATGGTCGCATGAGCATAAAGGTCACTTCAAGAGTAAAGTTAAGCATATCATTGAAAGACTTATCAGAAAGTTTGGAGTAGAAGAGGTTGAAAATGCCATTCCTGAGGAAGATAAGAAGTTGGTTGCCAATATCAAAAAGACTAGAAACAGAGCCAAGAGAAAACAAGAGATTAGTCCAGAATTACAAGCAGCTGCCAACCCATCTTCTAGCACCAAGAAATTTGTGTCTGCTTACGAAGAAGCGCTTTATGATTCTGATGTATCTGATGAAGAAGGGGTTGATATATATGACGAGGATGCCAACAGGAACAAAAAGGGTAAGAAGTCTAATCAATTCATATTGGAAACAGGTGATGAGCCACTCAATTTATTGGATCGTCAATCATTAGCCCACATCTCCTCATCCAAGCCTAAGAAACTTTCCAAATCAGAACTCAAATCAAAGACTGACGAGTTCAAGACAAAGAATGGTAAATTGGTGTTTAGTGAAGGTGGGGAAAACGAGGATCCATTTGCCAAGAAAGGCTCTGGTGTAGATGCATACTTGGATGCCGTTAAGCAAGCACCAGTAAGAGGTCAAAAGAATAAATTGAAGTTTAAAAAATCCAAGGGCGATGATGAGGACAATTGGTCAGATGATGAAGAAGAGGAAAGTAGTAGGAAACCAATGGGAAAGAAGTCGAAAGTTCTTGGAAAGTCAAAGATTGCAAAACCCACCAAGCAAAGATTCAAAGCTCATAAGAAGCTTTAGGTGTACTGTAAGTGTGTAAAGTTGAAAATAAAAGATTGTATTCAGTTAAACCGCTCTTGCGACTCTAAAATTTTTTTTTTCAACTGAAAAATATTCCAAAAACTTTACCCATCACGCTACAAGATCCAACGCCAAATGTCCAACCCACTAATGTCCCTTGCCGAAAAGACGGCTTACAAGAGAAACCTTGTGAAGATAAGACTTGCAAGGTTTGGACGAAAACATCAACCTATTTTCAACATTGTTGTCATGAAAGCCAAGAAAGCACAACAGAAATTGCCAATTGAAGTTATAGGCACATACAATCCGGTTCCTACACCACAACCATCTTTTGACAAGAGCACTCCAATCAAGGATATAAGTTTGGATTTCCATAGGGCGAAATATTGGTTAGGTATGGGTGCTGAGCCAACACCTAGAGTTGCATGGTTATTTAAAAAAGCTGGTATTTTACCAAACTTCTGGCCGAAAACGAGTAAATTATCTCAGGAGCTCAATGCGCCAGTGGTGGAAGATGTTAAAGAGACACAGGAGCTGCCAGTCGATGCGGTGAGAAGAAGAGGTGATAAGAAATTTTAAAGGTGAATCTAGTTGTATATAGCATAATTTAAAAGCAATTATTTTAAACTTCTTGTTCCCTTCGGTGAAATATATGCCATCTCTTATCAGTGAGGACTCTTCTTCGAAATAGCATTTTAAATGGGTTTCTCGTTGGTTTTTCTAACACCACTCTATTGACAGTGTTGGAATTATCATTGTAATACCCATCTTCTAGGAAACTTGGAACCCATGTTTTGTGACTTTGATGCTCTGCTTCTATAGGCAAATCAGATCCAACGTTATCGGACACCTCGTAGTGATAAAAGTCTGAATTTTGTTGCATCAAGTTTGGTTCATAAACACCGGTGTTGAGATTAATGTGATGGAAATACGAATTGTAACGGTCTCGAATTGCCTTGTAAGTATCCCTATCGAGCTCATTGTAGTTCCTCTTCAATATTAGGACAAGAATCTCCTCAAACGATTTCTTCAATTGATCAAAATCTTCGGCACTGATGTCTGCTTCGTTGTTCAAGTTGGTGGTGAATGCTGCAATATCAGACATGAGAAACATCGCTTCACTAGCCAAGTTACACTCAGTCAACCTCTCTTTTAAAAGCTGGGCTATATCCGGATCTGGAGCTAGTTTGTTCAATACATCTTCGATCAAGTTTCCAATAATGCTCTTTGGCTCAAGCTTATTTGCAGCCAAATATCTTGCCCTCAAGTTGATCATACTTCTAATTGAATTGAGAAAGAGTTCACGGTTGAATTTCACTTCGCACGATTCGCATATCAGAAACAATATAGCAATAAGCTGATGAGTTGGGCGAAAGGATCTATAGGTGGTGTAAATGACTCCCCCGTTTAAAAAGCTGTCAAAAATAACTTTGTTCATGAGGTAGTCCAATCTATTGTTGGTCATGAATGCCGTAAGACTCTCTTTAGCTTCTGGCTGTGTTGCCACAACATCCTTTAACGTAGATAGGCTGTCGCATAGCTCCCTATGAGCAAGAAGTAACTCATGTGTGTCATAGTATGGACAACCATCGATAATTAGGATCACCTTCAGAAGCAAAATAACCAACTTCTCGTCATTCCAAGAAAAGCAGGGAAGTGATATAGTAGATCCCGTTTCCAATGACCTTCCTGAAACTGAAAAGGTGATGCTTGAGTTGTAACTCTCGTAAACACTCATCGGTCAACTAGTGTGTCAATTGTGTTGCAAAAAAAAAATGCATTCACTTTTCTACAATATATCATTCAAGAGTAAACCTGTATTAAATACACAATTCTATGAATCAGTTTAATCGAATAAACCGAATCCCATATCATCATCAGATTGTTCCTCTTCTTCTTCAGCAGCGGCTTCAGCAGCTGGAGCAGCATCACCACCGGCGGCAGCAGAAGCGGCTGGGGCAGCAGCAGCATAAGCTTCTGGGTTAGCCAATCTGTCCTTGATAGCTTCTGAACCTTCAAAAGTGTAGTCAGTAGCAATAGACAAAGCCAAAACGTTCTTATAGTTGTTGATCAATGAGTGACCAACAGATGGCAAGGTTGGGTAACCAGCAGCCAATGAGACGGAAGCAATGGTGTTGATGGCACTGACAAAGTGACCAATCAATTCATCATCGGTGATATCCAAGATTGAAGCTGGGAAGACTTGACCATTGTCGTAAACTTGAACAACAGTTAAACCATAAGTGAATGGAGAAATGTTCAACATGTTCAACAAAGTAGCTTCGGAAGGACCAACTTTACCGTCCTTTTCAACAACCTTGACATCGGAAACAATTTCAATGGTACCTCTAGCAATCTTGGTTGGGACACCCAAAGCTTGGAAGAATGAGGTCTTACCTGGTTCCATACCAGTGTTACCAGCTGGAATCCAAACATCAGCTGGAGCAACGGCACCGGCCTTAGCTGGAGCAGCAACAACGTTAGAGGTGATGACATCTCTGATGGTCTTCAAATCATTATTGGTGAAGATGAAACCAACGTTACCTTTAACAAATGGCAACAATTTTTCATAGTCTGGCAATTCTGAAAGGAAACCTCTGATGGCTCTTCTAACCATGGTGTTCTTACCCATCAAAACAACGGCATCGTTTCTCAAGGCCTTTCTGATTTCATGCATTTGTTGAGAAGAAACATTGTCAACACCAACAACAAAGATGGACTTGTATTCTTCCAATAATTCTCTTAATTTGGTAAAGTATTGAACTTTCTTATCTCTGATACCACCCATTTCGACTTGTTATTAATTTGACGACAGGAATTTAATGGTAATGTCTGATGATGAAGTAGATGCAGTTTGGTTGGTTTGATAATTTTCATTTTTCATCGAGAGAGAGAGAGACACGCACTAACAAAATTTTTTTTTTTCCCTGAAGAGATACTCACGTGCACATTTGTGACTTCAAAAAATGTGTCGCTACATTCAATTTACTGACAATACTTATACGACACTAACCTAATCCACTATTTTCATAATTTGAGCTGATAAAGGTGTTTTTCAAGTATTCTGCCCACATTTGTTCCAACTTCTTGCCATTTTTACCCTTCTTTGTCTTCTGGTTCTTTTTATGTTTCTTCTTTTCTGCATCAACACTTTTACTCTTGACTGGCTTACCCAATTTTCTAGCATACTTTAACCATTCTTCCACAGTCAACACTGGCAAATCATACAATTTATCATCAGTGGCGTATTCAATCTCATAATCAAACTCTTTCTTGCCCTTGTTGATTCCTGCTAAATCAGCATAGTATTGCACATATCTCTCAGGAGTATAAGTTTGAGGAACATAAGCTGGTCCTAATTTTGCACCTTTAGGTTTCGGAAGAGGGAATGTTTTGTCACGTTTGATGAATGACCACACGCTGTTCTCCTCCTCATCATCATAGTCAGTGTATGAATCCTGCTTTTCAATCAAACTTTCCACTTCTAAAAAGAACTTATCCCATGGTTCAAATTTGACACTGGTCATTTCTTGAGCAAGGTTGGTGATATTGTACTCCCATACACGTAAACCAGGATTGAATGTAGGAACAACTGAACTACCCACATGTGATATTGAATACCTTTCACCATAGTCACCTGATTTTTTTTTCCCTTTAATCTTTGCATAAACTTCTTCACGAATAGTATTCATATACTCAACCTTGTTTGAAGGAATTCCCCCTTGAATTCTAAAGAATGAGTCATCAAATTTTGCATCCAATGCTTTATAAAGAGATGTTGCTCCCAACGCATCAGTCTCCAAATCATCATTAAATTCTTCGTTAAAAGCTTCAAACATTTCCAATTGCTTTGATTTGCCCTTCTTTTGTGACTTTTTAATGGATTTGTATGCTGCCACACTATCCAACGGAATAAAGTGATCTAAATTCATGTGTCCATATAATCCACCAACAATGATGTCCCTAAACTCATAAATCCAAACAACATATTTTCTTAAACACGTTAAATCATAATTCTTTTCATTTGGTGGTACATGTCCAGTTAACCACACCTTCATATTTCTTGCTCTCAATTCTTTCAAAACGTATCCCAACCATTCAAATAGCTTGTAACCTGGTTGTTTTCTCTTGTCACAATTATCCACCAATGGGTTCAGTTGAAACAAATAAAGTGTGTTGATAGACAAAATAGCCAATTGGCCTGGGATAACTTCCTTAAAGAAGTAAGCACCACGATTGAATGTGTGTAGTTGCAGTTGCGGAATGAATCGTTGCCAAATTTGAAATAATTCTCTTGTTTGTAATGTAGGTCCTATACTAAACAAATTATGAGGATACACATCATTATTACCCAAGCTTGGAATCAAGTCGACTTCCAATTCGGGTGTATCGTTCTTTTTAAAAGTTTCATACATCAATTTACTCACATGTTCATTCATTTCAAATATATTTTGTTCAGTTCTTGGGTAGTTTCGATCATTGTCATGACGCACATTATCACCCGTCCAAACAATAAAATCAATCTTGTCTTTTAAGTTCTCTTCAACCCATTTTATAGTACTCTCCATTAATGCCACTGGTGCATCACATCCTGATATTGCATCACCGTATTTCGAAGCATCACCCTTGGACCGGTGACACATTTCGTCAAATGACAGGCCCTCTTTGAAATAAGGATCGGGGTGTATATCGGTTATATGAAGGAACCTACCATGGACAATTTGTTTGCCCTTTTCGCTTGTAACAATTTTGATTGGTTTTTTGGGAGTAAGTCCGAGTCGCTTCAAGTCATTTTTTTCAGAGGATGTCAATTCGATAGTTTCGATGGATGTATATGGAGTTATCACTTGTTGCGTGGTGGAGCCTGCATTTAGGTATTGATAAACTGGAACTATTAGCAATAAAGTGAGCAATGATAGACTTACATTTCTCCAAGCAGAACGACGCAGATGATGCGACTCATAATCATTCTTTTCATTTGGTGGAATCATGTAAGGGTATTGAGGTTAGCAAAAAGGTGGGAATAAATGTAGTCTATTCTCTAGTCATGAAATTGAACAGCACAGACAAATACACAGATTTGGTAAAAGCGGGGAGGGGTGGTTGGGGATATGATGTGTGATTTTCTTTGATAAAAAAGAAATGAGCCTTTTGGTGTGGTATTTCTGCAATTAGCACACCACACACGACTTTAATGAGCACGTGTGTGGTTAGTAGGAGATTGGAAATAGTTAAACACAAGATTTATGACTGAATTGTTGGCTGAAGTTGCTGTGATGGAGGGAGGACTCCCTCTGAAGATGGGATTGGGGTCGTCTTAAAAATTACAGCATTTGCATCCATGGGTGTTCATCATCTCATCTAATCATTGTAATTTTTATGTCGCAAAGAATGTATCTGCGACATATACACATTAACATTAGCGAGCAATACAGTTCAATTTTAAACCAGAATAGAGAGGCTTTGATTCCTCTGGTTTGTAGTGTGACTTCGTTTTCCTCTTATCTCATACGGTGCAAAGGAATATGCAAGTAATACAGTCCACTCATGCACATCAATTTCAACACCCGATTTGGTAAATGAGTTACTCTTTTCTACGTTACACTAAGAATGCTGCAATGCGCGTCGAGAGCATCGCCATTGTTTTGCATTCCCTTTAATAACCAAAGTCTTTGTGCGTAGTGTATGTGGGTGTGACTTTGAGAAATCTAAATCTCCTTTCATAGTTTTTTTTTTTTTTTTTTAATTTGGCGTTTAATCATTTGGTGTTTTTGTGATTTCAAGGCTTTTGTGTTTAATTATCCGTCAAGAAACCTGTAAGAGAATCCCCAGGAAGCAAGAAGCTTTTGCTGAAACAGTAGACGAGTGTATCTGGTCGTCGTCTACTCACTACAAAATCAAGTAATTGGAATATATATATACGCATCTAAGTAATACAGTTTATAGAAAAATTCTAAAGACATTTCTTTTTTTCTTCGTTATTGCATCATAATCGACAAGTTTGATTTGATGGGTTTTGTAGGTGTTGATGAAACTATTGGTGCAGGTTCTTGAGAGTGGGCTGAAAGTGGGATGTGACTTGTCGTTGCTGTCGGTATAGGAGCAAGCTGTCCCTTTTGTTGTTGTAGTTGTTGTACATGTTGTTGGTGAATAGGCACATCAGTTGGCGGTAACTCTAAAATCTCTTTTTCAACATTGCTTTGTTTACGTAAGGCTTGACGTTTGTTTTGGAACCAGATTTGTACTGCTTTTTCAGTCATGTGAACAACTTTAGCAATCTCAATACGTCTTGCTTTGTTTGGAGTCGAGCCAAGTTCAAATTCTTTGTTGAGTATGTTTAATTCATGAGGCGATGTTCTTCTTCTTTTCCTTCTTGCCAAAGGTGCATTGTCAATGTCAGGTTCCTGAGAAGGAAAAGTAGCTGGTGAATGAGATATAAATGCATACAATTTTTCAGAGGAGCCAGCTGTAGCACTAGTTGGTGTAGCTAATGATAATGTAGTTGCGGATGGGGAAGTCGAAATTGATTTAATCTTTGGTTTGGTTTTCGATTTACGGAGCTCCAAGATACTTGTATCCATTAATGATGTATCTTCGTCGATAATTGAGTTTGATCTTTTTCTTGACGACATCACCAGCGATGTGGATGCAGAAGGTGGTGGTGTAGGAGTAGAAGATGACACATTTGAATGAGTTGTAGTTGTTGAAGCTGTGCTTGTTGATGCTGTGTGTATTGGTTGGTAGGTGATATAAGAGTGGTAATGTTGCGGTTGAGGTGGAAGTGGTGGTGAAGGACGTGGAAGCGAACTAGAAGCAGATCTTGGAGCTGGATATTGTTGGTGTTGGAGTTGTGGTTGTTGTTGTTGTTGTGCATGTGGTAGGGACTGTTGATATATATATGGTGTAGCTGTAGCCAATGGTGTGCTAGTAAATGGTTCAAATGCTGGTAATTTTTTGCATGGTGTTTGGGCAAACAAGGAGGTGTTGGAGTTGTTTGTTGTGTTTGTGATGTTAGTCAATGGATGATCTTTGTAATGGTTGGATTTAGCTGATGATAAAATTGAAGATAATGGTGGTAAAGTAAATCTGGCGCCAGAAACACCGGAACCTGAAGTTGAAACGCCAGCGCCATTAGAAGAAGAGCCTGAAAAGGAAGCATTATGATGACTGCTATCTGAAGTTGACTCGTCCCTAGCAGATGAGTATGACTGGTTGGATTGTTGTGGAAACAAAATTGATTTCTTTGGTGTTTGTAAGTGAATCATGATTTGGTAAACAGTAAATGGGGTTAAATGAAAGTAGGTAAAAGTATCCACAATGAAAATGTAAAATAGTATCGGGATGGGTAGAGTAAAAAGAATGGGGGGGGGAGGAGGATTCTTTTGATCTGTTTATATAAACAGTAGTTGATTTTGGAGAATTAATTGCTAAAAGGAAATGCAGGTGAAAGAAATTTTATCGCGTTGTTTACAATTAAAACCATAAACAAATAAATAAGAAGTACACACTTTTTTAAGAGAGATGCAGCAGCTGCTGCAATTAATAATAATATTAGCACAACAACAGTGTTAAGAATTGTTTTGTGAGTTTTAATGCTTCAATCTAAATTGCATTTCCCATTGTTGACTTATTAACAAACTCAAATAGGAGAAGAAATTTTTCATTCTCAATCATAACACGCATGAAATTAATTCTCTTTTTTGTTTTGTTTGTTTGTTTTATTGTCGTGGTATGCATTTTTAAATTTCTGGCGTCTATTTGTTTTCTCGATTTGGGAAACGTAAACATTGAAGGGTTAGAGTATACACTAAGGGGAACAGAAACTCAGTACACTATAAACATGGTAATCCCTTACGTAAATGTATGGCTTGTTGAAGACTTATATGTCAATTGGTTTTTATTTCCTAATTAAGGATTTATTACATCTGGTGTATCAGTGTTCTGTGTTTGTTCATTTGTTTATATTGTTTATTGTAAATTACACAAACACGAAGAGCAACAAATAACAAAAGTTTATTTATATGCAGTATTTGTCTCAAATCACACGACCTCTAATACATAGCGCCAAAATAATTGCAACTGAAACCATAGCAAAGGGGGCAAGCACTGGTTGTATTCAGGTTTGGGGCACACTTGTCTGCCATGTCTTGAGTCAAGTGAAGGCACTTTTCAAAAGATAGAGCTTCATTTTCAGTCCTTTTTTCTTTTTCCATTGTTTACCCGAGATAACATTACAATTTAACACAAACTTAAGTTCTAAACTATTTCCAATTCCAAAAACTGTATTTGTCAATACTATTATTTAATCTGGATAAAAGACTGTGCACATGAGAGGTACCAGATGCAACCAATAAATAAATAAAGGCTTTTTGAAAAACTAGCGATCTTGTAAACGCTGCATGCGTGAGCAACACTAAAAATATGGTGTTTTCACTTACGACGTAGTCAATTAAACACATGAGGATGGCAAGAACAGTTGAAAAAGAAGATAGCCCGTGGGTAGTTTATTTGTGTTGGTTCTTATTCTCTCTAAGTCAAGCGTTATACAGCCTTATATTAGTTGGTCTCTAGTCTTACTTCAATTTTTTTCAACTTTTGTCAAAGTTTTCACGCAAATATTTTGATTTAAACTTACAAGTCGAAAGCAACTCTCCGAGCAAGTTTGATAGAATAAAAGAACAATCATCTAACATATCTACTATAATGCCTATACAGAGGTTACTAAGAAAGGCGTTGCTGATTCGAGCAATAGAACAATGTGTGTTGCTAAGTTCTTTAACACGGTAGCGCAAGTTTGCAACTAAAGATAACATACCCCTCAAACACTCTTCTTGTATAATATTCATCTACATCTGCTTACCACTTTACCTTCATTTTATAAAATTAAAATACATGAACTATACAACAAAAAATGAAATCCTTTATTATATATGAACACACACCTTTTGTCTTTATACCCTTTATGGCATAACTTAACGACCTCTTGAGGTAGTCTTGGTGTGTTGACCTCTAACCTTCAATCCCCAGAAGTGTCTAATACCTCTGTGTGCTCTGATCTTCTTCAATCTTTCCAAGTCATCTCTCAATTTAGATTCCAAGTTGTTAGCCAAGACATGGTAATCTTTACCGTCAACTTGATCCTTTTGTCTGTTCAAGAACCAAGCTGGGATCTTATAGTTGGTTGGGTTTTGCATAATGGTGACAATTCTTTCCAATTCTTCTTGGGTCAATTCACCAGCTCTCTTGTGTAAATCAACATCAGCTTTTTTACAAACCAAGTTGGAGTATCTTCTTCCGACACCTCTGATTTTGGTCAAGGCGTACATAATCTTGATTCTACCATCAATGTTGGTGTTCAACAAACTAGAGTAAAATAGGTTAGTAAAAATGTTGATGGGAAATGAGGAGTCTAGGAGGAAAGGCAAAGCGATGTTGTAATTTAAATGAATGTGGTGATCCCCATGGATGAATATTTATGCAATGACTTCTTCGAAAGTGCCTTTGAATGGCAGCTTATCGCTTCTTCTTAATACTCTGATACCACGACAGTGCCTAGTCTTCTCAACTTGAATCGATTGTTGACTTTGCTAATGCTTCTTCAAAATTTTTTCACACACTGCATAATAGAATTCCCTCTAACGCTCAAAGCTCTCCTCTTATCTATTTTCCACATACCGTAAAATGTGTTGGAATGAACCTTGTTCTTGGACAACTAATGGCATATTGGATGTATATGTTGTTGATACTTGTTACTGAAAAGGAAGGATTTCAACACTAAATTTTTCAATATACTATGGCAATTTTTTTTTTTTCTTCCTTTCTCACTGACACTCACTCACTCTCACTTGATGAGAGAAAGAGAGTAATTTTTTTTTTCTTCTGGTAACACAAAAAATAAGAGAGTGAGATGGTAGCACAAATTAGTGGTTGTAGCCCTAATCAGTGGCATCATCTGCTATAGAGCTCCTCTTGAAGACACTACTACATCCATCAGTTGTTCAGCGTTCATGGCAATTACTCTATATACAAGTCCATCAATCATACGCTATATTTACTTATAAGCCATTGCAATGCTGGCAATTCAACAAACACACGATTAGCTTTCAAAATGTCCCTAACTTCAACATCCTCCTTCTTGATCACTTTACCTTTAACCTTGGCAACAGCCTTGGCTCTCTCCCTTCTACTCATTTTCTTCAATTCATTCTCATTCAAAAAGAATTGATTCAAACTCGAGCTCAACTTGTTTCTATTCTCTTCAGTGATAAACAATATATTCAATTGGTTCAATTTATGACTTGATACAAAACTCTGCGTAATCTCAACACTAGCTTGACCGAACTCACATTCATTCTCAATAACAAACAAGTTTCCCAGCTTATACTGAGTGGTTAATGCAGTTTGAATAGCTTTGGAGTAAACTTTTGCTGGCAAATCGGTGCTCCAATCATGAGGACCTTTAATTGCATGAGCTTTGATCTCATTATCCATATGAGGAGAGTTGGCATCACCCAAACGAGCCCTACCTGATCCCTTTTGTGGACGTAATTTACGATTTGAATAAGGGGAATCTGATTTTAATGTAACATAGTTGGATCCAACTCGAGCACGATCAGCTTCAAAAACAGCTGCGCTCCATAACAAGTCTCGTCTAGTTGGCGAATGGGTGTTGAAGAATGAGGTAGGGAGAGGAATGAATGTGGTTGGTTGTAGATTTGGAAATGTACGCAACTGAGCAAGTGTGTATTTAGGTGGTGGAGCAATATGCAATGAGGATGAGGAGGAGGAGGAGGCGGCCGCCGTGGACGTTGACAGCAGCGGTACAGCCGCAGCTTCAGTAGCTAGTCTTCGTATGGATTGTTTGAACATGGATACTATGTGTGCTTGATCGTATCATCCACTCACTGAGAAGATTTTTTTTTTTTTTACGCTCTTGATTTTCAGTGACCCAGCACAGAGGAGCATATCTCTACGGAAAAAGTTCCATCGTAATTCATTTGTCTACTTTTATTTTGTCTCTACACAGATTGATGGGCTCCTTTGGTTCTCTCGTCATGCCCATTTTCGCCATGGTTGTCTTCATCATCACTAGCAATAATAAAGTCATCCAATTGTGAATCTCCAATATTCTCTCCAAGTTCTATATCATCAGTATAGTCCTCTGTGTGTGCTCTAGAGTAGCCACCGTTGTTGCTTCCAGTTAATTTGCCAAAAGTCTTGGCAATAAAGCCACTCAGTTGTTCCTGGCCATCTTCTTCTGGGAGTTGGTCTGCCCATTGCACATTCTTCTTTCTGCCATTTGCGGCAGCAGGCTTCTTGATAATTGATGCAGGTCGAGATCTGTATGATGCATATAATAAATAGAGTCCCCATATAACTATAATAATGACTGCCAATTGAATGAGTCTTGTAACTTTGTGGCTGGTGGGTTCATCACTTGGAGTAGCAGTGGAAGAAGCTTTTGGAATGGACGCTGTTGTGGTGGAGCTAGATGTTGACTCTGTAGAAGTTGGAGTTTTTGGCGTTGCCTCCTCGGCATCATTATGCTGTATATCGCCCTGTCTCTTCACACCAAGAGGGTAAGTAACCACTGCTGGTTTATTATCGACAGTCTTTTCGTCGAAATTTCCAGAAATGATATCAAGTAAAGCTCTAGAAACATCAGGCAAGTCATAAGGAACCATATGACTTGAGTTGTAGATGTTTATGAATGTCAAGTTTCTCTCTTGTAACAAATACCCCACATTCTTTTTATCATGTAACCAGTCGGACTTTGTATCAACATTTTCAAAACCTTTGATACCATTCCATTCCAATTTGGAAATATACAGCAATACCCCTTCAGTGTTGCAAATTATATCATCTGCTCCATTAAACAAAACTATAGGAATTTGCTTAAGTAAATCTGGAAGTAAATGAACCGAGGGGAATGAGTCACGGGCATAGAAGTTTCTGCTAACTCTACCGCTGCACTCGTTCCAAGTTTTCAACCTTTTCAAATTCAAGTCATGTTTGTTGTCATTGTTATTTAAAAAAGGTTTGACGTATTTCAATTCTTTGGGCCAATTCATACCACATGATGGATACGAATCTCTCAAAGTGTAGTCGTACATATTGATACACTGTTGATCATGAGCAGCCAGGCTATCTTGGGTTGCCACTAACAATTGTGTCAATATCCCTTCACACTCAGACGAATCCACTTCGACTGGATTAACCTTTTTGTCATCAAAGTGTGAGTCGACTTTGTCCACTATCCTTTGACAACGCTCTTGTTGTCCTAATAGTTTCAAAAACATTGGATTCTCCTTTTTAATCAATCCTCTTTGCAAAAAGAAGGGCATATATGCCAAGCTTTGCTCATTAGGAGATACCCAACCATTACCAATAAGCAATCCTTTCAACTTATACTCCTTTTGGTCTTCTTTCAAATTGGAATTTCTCTCGAGCATTGCTTTAGCTATATATGGAATATACTGACCAGCATACGATTCACCAGCGAGGTAGATATCATTATCCAACTCCTCAGGGAAAAGTTCATAGTATTTTTCCATAAATTTGATAAAATAAAATGCCATGTCATACAACTCGTGCACATATCTCCCCTGGTCAGTGTAGCTGAAACCAGTACCCGCTGGTTGATCCACGTATATTATATCACTTGCTTTGTGCCATGACCCATTGTTCATAACCACTTTATGGGATTCGTCTATTCTGAATGGACCCGATTCAAGCAATGCTCCATCCATGGACGAACATCCTGGCCCACCATTGAGCCAAAAAGTCGTGCGTTTATAGGATGTTGAATTGGCATTTTTATTTGCATCAGCGAATTTCCAAAAAAAGTAGTTGGTATTGTTCTCAGGGAATAGTTCTAGCTGTCCTGCGTACATAATTGGCTTGAAGTCGTCATCAATTTTTGAAAGTCCCGGTAAATTGGTCACCATATACTGTTTCGAAATGTCACTACTGCCTTCTTTTGGCGGCGCGGCAAGTATTGACCCTGCTAGAATGAGAATGACATAAAAGGGTATATAAAGCATGTCTATTGGGAAGTCTGAGTTTTTTAGTCTTGGGAGAATACCTTTGTGTGTTGACTGCAAAGGAGGTGGTGTTGAAGTCGAGGTGTGTTTTTTCGCTTGTTACAGAATTTTCTGTTGTTCCATTTTGAGGAAATTGTCGCGACATTTGAACCTCGGAGATACCAGAGATTCATCAGATATATACAAAAGACCCTGTTTTCTATTAAAAACCTATATTCCCTTACTATAATGCATTAAATACTAGACTGATTCCAACAACACTTGTAATCAAAGCCATTTTTTTCCACCCGAGATCTTTTTCTTGAAAAGTTTGCAGCCTCATTCCATTTGACGTGCTATGTGTACTTCGAGTTGATGAGCTGGACTCAGATGAAGAGCTGGAGTCTGTATTTTCTGAATTTGATGATGTAAATGTAGTTTGAGTCCATACGGATTGGCTTCCGGTGAATCCCCACTGATTATACGTGACCGATCCATCCGTCGTCGACACAACTTTTGAGGATGCACCAGAGTCAGTAGTTGCTATAGATGTTTCACCGGTAGTGGTTGTAGACTCATTCCCACTCACTGGAGTTGCTGTGTTGGATGCTGTACTTTTAGGCGAAGATTGTTGAGATTGCCGCGATTGAGTGTTGCTTTCTTTGGTTGTGGTATCTTTAGTATTGCCATCATTCTGATCACTTCCATCCAATCCTCCCAAGTTTGCGCCCTGAGACAACCCGACTAGAGAAAGGCTCAACAAAGTCGACCCTATTTGAAATGGACTTCTTTGAATCGACATGTTTATTTTGTAATGGATATATTTTAAATACTAAAAGAGTGAAATTTCCGAATAATGGAATTCAAGCCCTTATTTATACTTAATGAAATACAATGGATCAAAGGTGATGACACTCTTTTGCGATGTGGTTGTGTTTACTTTTTACGAGATCAGCCAGCCATTTTTCGTTTGCACCGTAACACAAAATCAGGGGCGCAAAAGGAATGTTCATTGACTGCGTAGCCGAGCTGTTCAATGCTATCAAGTTCATGTACTAGATATATTACACTAAACTATACACCAAGTCAAAGCATTTGTCTAATGCTTCACTAGGCTCATTGTCAAATAGAGAGATTATCCGTTCGAGTTGGCCAACTAGTATATCGACGTATCTTTGATTGTCCATTCTGGCTGATTTAGTGACCGCCATTAGATTCAATATGCAGTCCTCCGGATCAACCACTGCTCCCTTAGGGGTATCATCAGCGTCTAAATTGGCAGGGATACATCTCAACAAACCATAGGCCACTGAAATACATGCCTTCAAGGCAGTAGCATTCTTTTCCTCAATGGCTTGACGCAAATGTCTGATTATCAATAACTCGGCTTGCCGTTTTGCGAATGAAGCATTTCTGCTTGGAGATAAAGGTGGTAAAAGGGGAATGTCCAAATAGTATATACTATGAGGATGATTCTTTTCTGGGGAACCAGACACTATAGCCTCGAGCAGTTTTGCTGCATCACTTTCCATGGGCTCTTGAAGTGACCTCTGATCAATCTGGGCAAAAACAGTTTTTTCTATGGATTTGTTGTCCCTCCATGTGGCAGTGTAGTTGAATATCGGAATCTTTTCAAACTCAAAATCCGTATCTGTGACTTTCATTGTAATGAGAAGGTTTCTCTCATCAGAGGGTCCCATATCTCGGAATACAATCCTTTGGGACTTACTCTCTTTCAGCTCCATTACGCCAAACAGTTCTATGGATGAAACGGTAATGTTGTTTTCTACTTCAATCTCAACTGACAAGTATGGCAAGCATATACTCTGCATCCGCTTCATCAAAGTTGTAATAGACGCTGAAAGCTTCTCAGGTGTTGCAAACCGAATTTCTGGATCATTGCCATACTCGTATCTCGAGAAACTCGATATCTCTTTGAACATATTCAAATGTGATCCAACTCTTAGCAAACTCACAGACATCTTCAGTAGCCTTTGAGTATCAAAGTCAAATTGCGACAAAGTTTCACCATGATAGTCACCACAGTTCAAGACAAGGACTTTATTGATTGAGCTTTCCTTATAGGCGATGAAGGGGTATAGTTCCGCACATTTTTCAAGAGCAACATTCAACTCCTGGGAATTGCTGCTGAATGTATTTGGGACGATGCAAATATCATCTATGAGATTGTCCCAACCATCCCATGAAGCTGCAACGCACCCCACAAAAGTTCCAGCAGCCTTAGCCTTGCGCAGATAATCAATACCTAAGAATATGAGGCCCATCTTGTCCGAGTCACTTAGTGTGGAACGCATTGCTCGAAGAAGCTTTTGCAACCAGTGACGATAATCAGTATTGGATAACTTTGTTTTGTTGAACAAGGGCACTGCTATTACAATATTCAAAGCAAGTGGCTTGGGACTTGGTAACACTTTTGTCATGTAGAAGCTGGGCAAATCTCCTCCATGTAAAAGAAGATTATTAAAGCGTATCAAATTCAGTGGCACATCAATGTCATATTGAAGGTCCAACCAGCAGGTACTTGTGAATTGAAATAGATTGGTAATTGGCAGCTGACTGTCCATTAGTTTCCCTAAAACAAACTCCCACTTTTCAGTTATTGTTTGACTAAACTCATTGTAGATATACAACTCCGGTAACGTGCTTTCGGTTAAATTCAAGTTTAACACACCTTCGATTAGACTTGTCAGACACAAATCATTTGTGATTGAAATCATTCCTGCTAGCGCTTCGCCATTGTAGATTAACAAGAATTTACTAAACAAGTATAAGCAAGATTCGTCCCACATTTCGCCATCAATGCTGATTCTCATCTTGTCAAAAAGAATCAACTCTCCAAGCTCTTTGCTCAATCCTAATTGTTGGCTTATGTAGTTGGACACCTCCCACTTTAATTTTAGATCTGAAGGGTTGAAAGAAGGGCTCGAGTCGTTGTAGATAGAAGGAGGCTTTATGTTCAAAACGTAGCTAATTTCGTGACTTTCATTGAGTTTGATAGGGTGCATTTCGCTTGAGCAGGTAATGTTTGGGTAATAAAGTAAAGGTTCGTAGTCAATTCCATGAGCAGAAGTAGGTGGCGTATTTAGTTGATCATTCACCATTTGTTCAGTAGGGGTGCTTACTAGTACCTTTGAAACATCTCGCAGTAATAAAGGGGCCCCCATAGGAGAATCAACTTCATCCTCACTCGAAATGGACTCATTAATATCAGCCATCGGAGCAGCATTTACCATACCGAGTAGCAAATCTTCATCAACCACGTTGGTCTGAGTCTTGCAAATATCGCAAGTTGGCAATATTCTCTTTTGCGAGTCAATTAGCATGATAAAGCAGTTTTTGTGACACAAGTGTTTACACAGGAGTGGCAAAACAACTTCACCAGGTAATGTGAGCTGTAAAGAATCCTTGCAAAAACAGCATACCTGACCATTGTATCGCTTGGATGACTTTGGTGTCTTTCTTGGTGAATAACTGACAAAATTAAGTGGAGATTCAGGCTTTTGTCCAGATTCTGATTGGTCTCTCTTCAGTTCGGCAAAGTTAGAAAAGGGAAGCCTAGTGGGAGAATCCAAGCCAAAAAGTTTTTCAATATCAGGTGTAGTGGTTATGGTAACATTATTGTCCTTTTCTTCTCTTGCCTTTGTATCGATTGGTTTTCTAAGCTGAGTGTTCTTTAGCTTGCTCATCATTGATGACCTTCTATTTGACATTGTGATAGGGTAAAAAAGCTTTTCAAAAACCGGCTTCAACGGGAAATTGACAAATAATTTCAAATTTATAAAGCGCCTGAGTTTTAGAGTTTTTTGAGAAAATTTGGCTGATACCTTTTTCCTGATTACGTAAAGTTACACAAATAAAAGTTAATAGTTTTTGATTGATTTTTTAACATGAGGGCATTAAAAAAAGATGAAATGTAACCGGAAATAGAAACATCTGAGGTTTAAGGTTTATTACAATACTTTGGTCATTTTGCGTATTAAAGAAGAAAAGGAGTTTAAATTTTCTCCACACAAGATAAAAAAAAACCACCAAATATTCTACGAGAGTTCATCCGGATCCTACGCGAGTATTCAAACCATATTTAATGTTCATAAAGCAATATACCTTTTCAATGTAATAAGATGTTGGCAACTCTAGAAACTTTACTTTCGAGTAACTGCAACCAATCAACAAATCTATCGAAATCTCCGTCTTCAATAGCCTCGTTCAATCCTGGCAAGTTTTGTCCAGCATACCCAGTGTATCTACCACTGGCAAAGACAATATGCTTGAACCATGGTCTCTTGTGCAATCCCTTTGAGTGCAAAAAGTTACGCTCGAAATATTGCAATCCTTTATTGTGAGCTTTGATTTGAAAGTGCAACTTAATCTTTTTCCAAAGTGGCAACTCATCATACAAATCATGCAGTTTTTGCAAATCATTGGATTCAATATCATACTTTTCAGTAGAATTAGCAAGGAATTTCAACTGGTGATGAGTATGGTGAATCAAGTCACCCAAAGTCTTGTTGTGGTGATGGTGGTTAACATGGTGTGCATTTGCATTGGTTAATCCCAATTGCATTGGCTTGCAGATTGGATAAGAATAGTAACCTTGAGTGATCTCATCGATGTAACTGTACTCGACTAAATCAAATTGTTTATCGTGGCCTTCGACTTTCTTATCAAACCATTTCTTGGGAACATTGTGAATGGTGTCTTTATAGTACTCTAATAATCCACGTGCATAGTCATTCAAATTGAAATGAATGACTTCTCTCTCACTCAATCCCAATGCCAACAATGCCAAATACTTGGCGGCCAAATTGTGGTATACAAAACCTTTATCACCGTATTTTTCCATCCAGTGGTAGGAGTCGTAATTTGAATGGTAATGGTAGATTGGATCATTCTTGCCACCACCAAATCCAAAATCAAGTGATGGGATACCCAAATGTTCCAAAAATACTGTGTAGTCAGATCCACTACCCAAAGTTGGAATGTTTTCACCCTTGTGGTTCTTTACGTAATGTTCATACAAGCTACCTCCTTCAGGGTACTCCAATTTCTTGGCAGTTTCAAAAATCAAATCATTTAATACCGGTGACGATTCCAAATTGAAATTCTTTCCACTGACTGAGACATCCAAGTTCAAATAGGCAACTACTTCACGTTGGTACTTTTTGGCAAAGAACTCACCTTGTTCAGTTGAACCTAACAACCCGTACTCCTCTCCGTCATAACTTTGCAAAATAATGGTTCTCTTGAACTTATGACCCGCTCTCTTTAAATCTCCCAATGCACGGGCCGCTTCCAACAAGGTCGAAGATCCACTGTTTGGATCACCAGCACCGCCTTTAATCCAAGCATCTCTGTGGTTTCCAATAACGATCACTTCATTAGACTTTTCTCCTTTAATTTCTCCATAAACATTCCACAACGTAGTGATTTTGTAATCCTGCTCATTGTACAAGTTTAACTCATATTTTGATGGACCGGTTGAGTAGTCAAATCCATCTAATTCACCTTTGAAGCCGTCAATTTTAGCACCATGTTTATTTAATTTGTGCAAAATTGGCTTAACTTCACGGTAGGAGATTGGCAAGACAGGGATCTTACCAATACTATCGTGTGGGTCTTTTCTTTCAGCATCGGGCTTGGATGGGTATCCTGGGGTAGTTGGATCACCAGGTGCGGCACCCTCACCTCCAAGGAATTGGACACTTCCACGTTGAACCGAGCTTTCCTGTCTTGCAGGTCCATCAGGGTATTGCTTGTAGCCATTAGCAGGAGTCAATCCATTGTCATCACCAGGATCAGAGTAGATCAAAACACCAATAGCCCCCAAGTCTTGAGCAAACTTGACTTTCAATCCACGGAATATTCTACCATAACGGACAACCACAATCTTACCCTTGACATCAATACCATTCTCTTTCAAAAGTTCAAAGTCCTTTCTAGTACCGTAATTGGCATAAATGTATTGTCCAGTGACATTTCCATTTGCTGCATAGCCCAAAAATGTAGGGACAGTATCATTATGAGTAGTAGGGTCTTCATCAATAACATCCTCTTTCAATGGTGCTGTGTATACAATTTCACCTTTAGAGTCAAGCAATTTCAAGTCATGGTCTTTTGGGTAACTAACTAAAATCTCATAAGGGTCAATTGTGGTGTCAAAGCCAAATTCCTTAAACTTTTCCTCTGTCCATTCAACTAAACCATAGTTGGTTCCTGCCAAGTGAGGCTCTGAAGTGTACTTTTTTGACCACTCAGATGCCAAATTGACTTTAAGTGAGTCTAAAATAACTTGCTCAGGGTCAAGTTCAGGATTGTCATTTGTAAAGGCGGGGCCAAATGGGTTAAAGTATAAAACGAGTCCAATTGCTGAAACCCATGCCAATGCTCTCAACAAGGGGCTTGTTTTCTTTTTATAAACATACGGAGTATGCTTTACTTCAATTTTTTCATCCATGGTTGAAACAATTGTAGTGGAATAAAGAAAGAGTGGGATGGAAAAGAAAATACTTCAATTGCTAAAGGAAAATAAAAAAGGGGGACGAGGGGGGGCCTGGTGCGTTTTCGTGCCGCGCAATTGTGGCGGAATTTCCATTGTCGAAGGAAAGAATTATGCGACACTTCTCTTTTTTTTACGACATTGATTCTCCATCTCATCGGTTTGAAATTTCTTCATCTTTTCTACTGATATCTGATACTCGTTACTTTTCATTACTAACAATGGCGGGAAGGAATGCTATAAATAAACCAAAGATTAAGATGTTGGCACATAGCCACGCTAAGTCGCTAAGCAGAAAGAGGGCTTTGAGAAACTCTATCCAAACAAAGTCATCCACATCTCGTTATGCTCCAAGAGGATCCACTGCTCCAAGGCCAACTGACTCCAAGGCTGTCGCGTTGTATACTGGAGAAACGCCAGCACCAAGCTCGGTAATGACCACAAACACCTTATCCAAAAAGAGGGCGAAAAAGATTGCCAGGAATCAAAAGTACTTCACCAAGAAACAAGAGGGTGATATTTTGATGAATATTGATGAGGATTTAAAGAACTCAAAGTTGGAACAAGCAAAGAAAGCTTTATGGGATTTGATAGAGCTGCGTGAGAAAAATGGCCCTGCTGTTGTTGCCGATGCCGAGGGCACCACTTTGGGAATTCAATCATTTTAAGAGGCGCTTCAGTTTTTTCTAGTTTAATTTACATCATATCGTTCTATTTCTACTATCTACTTTGCTCTAGCTAAAATACTCTCATCAACTGTATTCTTCAAAAATTGTGTCACTTCTTTTGGATCGTCAGCTTTGAATACAGAAGTACCAGCAACAATGACATTTGCTCCTGCATATGCAGCAGGCTTTACTGTCTCCTTACCCAACCCACCATCAACTTCGATATCTAAATGAGGATACTTTTCCCTCAAAGTTTCCACTTTGGGCATCATATCTTGCATAAACTTTTGTCCCCCAAAGCCAGGTTCAACAGTCATGACCAAAACCATGTCCAAGTCCTTGGCATATGGATAGACAGCCTCAACTGGGGTGTTTGGTTTAATACCCATAGCAGCCTTTAAGCCATGTTTTTTAATCTTTGCGATAACAGCCGCAGGATCTTTGGTTGCTTCGTAGTGAAAAGTGTATGAATCGCCTCCAGCTTTAGCAATATCTTCAATCCATTGTTCTGGATCTGAAACCATCATATGGCAATCAAACACAATTGGTTTGCCACTGTCTCTAGGAAATTGTTTTCTCAAACTTTCAATCACTGGAGCACCAAATGAAATGTTGGGGACAAAATGTCCATCCATAACATCCAAGTGCAACCAATCGACATCACCAGTGTCAACAACTTTTTTACAGTTGCATCCTAAGTTGGCAAAGTCCGATGCAAGAATTGAGGGTGAAATGATTGACTTGACCATGTTAGTGCTGCTGAAAGAAAGGTAATAAACTTTTTGTCCAGCAAAAGCACTGAGAAAAATATCGGCGCCAAAAATTTTTGAACAATCTTTTGGAATTTCGGCACACCATAGAAATGTCTGAAGAACCCCACCCAGCAACCGAAGGAGCATCATACTCTGAGCAAATCCTAGAGTCAGCAAGGAGAAACAATACCGAACTCTTGCTTCAAATAAAATCGGAATTAGACAACGACCAAGAGAAACTTTCACAATTGATCAACGATACCCATGAAGTGATAACGAACAACACTCCATTACACATTGCATGTCAACTAGGCAACTGGGAATTTATAGATATAGTATTGGATATTGAAGGGGTGGAAATCGATCCACAAAATCGAGCCAAGGAAACGCCATTGCATCTTGCTGTAAAGTATACAATTGACGAGCCAGATCATGGTTATTTCATTGTCGATAATTTGTTGGATGCCGGGTCCGATCCGAGAATCAAAGACAAGGACGGGTTGAGACCAAGGGATTATGTAAACAAGGATAATGAAAAGTTGTTGGAATTGTTGGAAAGTGCCGAATATGCAATTTCCATGGAGGAAACCGACCAGGAACGATTGGCTGAATTTGAAAATGAGCAAGAGGCGCAAGATGGATCAGCATCGGAATCGGAATCAGATTAGATTATATACAGTTATAAATCAAAATTATCAATGGATGTGTGTCTCCAATTTCGTAGCAATTTTTGGCCCAGGCACTTGAGTGCCTGTCTCTCTGTATCTGCCATTTTGAACAGATTGTAGGTTGGTTGATCTATTTGACAGAGGCGGCAGAGCATTTTCATGAAGCTGTTGTTGCTTATGATACTCTCACCACCTGGTTTTGGTGCCCTATTTTTTACAAATGCTCCATTTTTGACACCATTGTTTAATACTTGGTGAACATTGAGCGGCACGACGTATAATAGTGAGAGCGGACATGGCTCCTTATCATCAGCTTTGTGAAACTCGTATGCGTCAGTGTCGTACGGAAGAAGCTCCAAGTAATGCACATGCTCAGTCTGAAATCGGCTCTTAAAGCACCGATCAAAGTCAGCTACACCCACTTTGTTAACGACTAAGTAATCCAAGTAAATGGGCTCAAATATATGAGCAGTAGCTGCATTACAAATCCCAGTAAGTTGCTTCAAGCATAGCTTGTCAGAACACGACTTTGAATAAGAAATGAGGCTATCAGTTCTCCCAGGTTTCGTCCTCACCACTCCCAATTGGTCAAAGTTGTTACGACCTCTTACGAAACTGCCCGTGCGTGAAGAGGCCCACGCCTCATTTGACTCTAGTGATGACGATAAATAGTTCATTGACGCATCTCCACACGGAGGCTCACTAACGAATAACGCCAATTTCACATCTTTAAATTTGAGCTTGTGGCGTCTTTCGATCCATGAAGATTGTGGGTTCATTGCTTCCTCCAAAAGAAAGTAGTTAAAAAGCCTCAATGCTAGAACTTCTGCGTGCATGTCATGCACCACGCCTCCCTGTGAATAGCTTCGAACTTTGTCGGGCAACACTTTTACTCCTGTTGCCAAAGTGATGGGGACAATACGGTTGTCATCAATTGCAACCACACTGGCTAGCACAGTCCACTCTGTTACTCCATTAGATCGTGTTGCTGGCTTACCTGATTTCAAATTCAAGTCATTAAACTGTTTGATGACGGCTGTTGCTATATGGTTCCCCAATCCATTGTTCATAACTAAAGAGATACGGATTTTTTTTTTGCACACAATATTTATTCATTCATTCTATGTAATTTACTTCCTACTTCTTCTCACCAATGCACCTATAATCCCAACACCGACAGCCAATACACCACCGGCGACACCGATTCCAATTAAACCCTCTTGAGCAATTTTGTCGTTGATATTCTCCAACAAACTCAACGCTTGAGAGTTTTCTGGTTCTGACTTCAACAAGGTTTCAATGTAGCGTTTTGCGTTGGAGTAATCACCCAACTTGAAAGAGCCCAAACTCAAGTAATACAACACTTCTCTTCTCATTGATGGTTCTTGTTTGTATAGTGATGTGAGAATCACAACTGCTTCTTGTTGGTGTTTCCGCGTGGGTGACTTTAACAAACCCCATGCATAGTTGAATTGTGTTTGTGGAGATGGTTTCGGTTCCTCTGACTTGAGCTGATTGCGAAGAACAGTCAACTGTTCTTCCGAGAGAGGTTGTTTTAGCTCTTCTAACGCTGGATATACTGAACCAAACATTGCTTAAAGTGTGGCAAAGGGGTTTTAATTTTTTGTTTTCCTGTTTATTCTTGCGCACTTATCTATGTATAATACGACTCATTATAAAAATATATATTTGGCGCTTCTTTCATCCACCTAAAGCCTTGAACATGATATTCGACGCCCTTTCCGAAACTCTGATCCTCTCCGCAACTCAAAATAGCCAAAGATTTGAAGTAGTTGTTGCCTGAATACTTGACGCTGGTTACATGCGTCTTGAGCGTTTCTTCGATATTCATTGGTTGGAAGATCTTGTTGATTACTGAGTCATCTGTTTCTGAGCTATCATTTGAGGGAAGTTTTGCCTCATGTACTTCAACTGCAATGTCATTACCTTTACCATTTGTGAATGGATTTAACTCAATGGTATTGGCTTCCTCGATGTAAACGGTGAGCTTCAATTTCCCTAGCTTAATGAAGGTTGCCAACTTACCAAGTAAATGATCATAATAGCTAATAGTCTTTATAGACTTGACCGACCAATACACTGAAATACTGGGGTGCGCGGGTCTTCCCAAGTAGTCTTTGTCAACCTCTTTTCTATCAATAGTTTGTAGCAAGTCCAAACATACAGGTAAAATGAACGAAGCACCAAGGTCTTGAGCAAGAAAAGCCACCGAGTCAAACGTCAATAAAGGCTGACACTTTCCTCCCAGGGGACCTCTAAATGCCACCTTCCAGATGACAGTTTCTGGGTTGACGATTTTTCTATATTCTGGCAAACTCGTCTCTGATAAGCTCTGGTCTGTATCAGTAGATTCACTCTTGGATAGTCTCAATTTCTGCAAAATTGGCTTCATTTTCATAAACAACCTATCCAACTTAGGTCTGTACCAAAGAATATAATCCATTTCAGTTTCTTCTCCAGCGAGCTGTTTCTCCTTAAGCTCAATAAACTTTTCAAACATCTTTTTGGTGAACCCATTTCTCTTTCTCACAATGATGACCATTTTCCCAGAATCAGGCAAGCTAGCAATCATGAATGGGTGGTGTTGGAAAAAATCAATCTTCCCGACATTAAAGTAAATATGTTGCCCTGCTTTCCAATTTCCGTACTTGAACTTGATCAACCCAAACCATGAGTTGGGGTTGAAATTATTATTAATCTTTATAGGAATGGATACCTTCATAACTTCGTCATCCAACATTTCGAATTGAGACCAGCCTCTGGTCGGCGACTTCTTACTATGCACAATTCCATAAATACGTCCAATGACTTTGTCTAAAACCAACAAGTGTACACCGACAATCACCATTGCCTTGGCACTGTTGTTATGAAAGAATGCCATAAGCAACATGATAAATGACTGCACACGATGGTTTACCATTGCTTGGTCATACCAGTACTTGCGGATAAACTTAACATTGCCCAATGCAAGCAAGACAAACGTGACATAAGCAATAATTCCATAGACATTTTTAGGATACCTTGGATGAATGGTAGACCATTCAGGTTTGTCCCAATAGTAAGACACAACAGCAACGTGGAATGTGACCACCACAAACATCATGAATGAAAACCAAATGTGGAGAAAAGTTGTACGCTCATAAGTGAGACCAGTTATACCAGTTATGAAGTCACCTTTAGTAATTAATAAAAAAATAGCTGGGACCTGACCAATACCAACTCTGGCACATCTTTTAGCGATGGCAAATGTTCTTGGTATGTATGTGATGTCATGTGTATCATTATAACATAACTTTCCGTTTAATAAAATGTAGAATAAAAACATCACCAACACACTTGGTTTGAAGTATATCTTTTTGCTTCTGAGTTTAATGCATAGTGTGTAATTGAATGTGTTCCAAATATTAAGTAAAATAAAGAATGGTTTGAACCTATTTGATTTGACATACCGCTTCTGTCTCAATGTACGTGGAATCCAGAAAAAGATAATTCCATGAACAACAAATAGAATTAAGCTAAAAGCACAACTGATCCATTGATTTTTGGTGTTTCTTTCCTTTTCAAACTGTTTTTGAAGCTCCACAGATAATTCACTCATAGTTTATGGTGAAGAAAAGGGAAATGGAAAGAATGAGATGAGATGATACATGTCAAATGATATATGATGTTGTAAATTTTTGCTCCAGCCAATAGATGAAAAGTGATTCAAGACTTGCCAAGGAATGAGAACAATTTTGAATTTTTATAATATCTCTCAGCCCCAAAACATCACAAGTACCAAGCCATATGGAAACGGGGCTATTCCTCAGCTGAGGAGGAAGCTATAGTCGTCTTTGTATCAGTAGCAGTGCCTTTGTCTTAGACTATTTAGCTCCTTTCACTTGCTACACTTGTCTAGGCATTTTGTCTCTCCGTTTTGGGGTGTGTTGTTTTGGTGCTTTTTTTTTCTTGTCATTTCTATACAACGATAAAGCCGAAACACGCAAAACTGCACACCACTGCCAGAAGAAGCTTCGGCTTTCAATCGGCGTACTTATCGGTCAGAGCATGTAGAATGTCGGGTGCATGAACATCAACGCTGAACATGGACGTCGTGGGTAGGGATACAAACTTCAAGGAAGTCTCCATCCTCCCTTTGAAGCTTAGGCATATATGGAGACAGATTTCTGGGGTTTCCAAGCCTTAGAATTACGGTCGTATTTATCGGTGTTGGAAGAATTTGGCGTTTAATTGTTTCGGGGAACAAAAACAACATTGTTTAAGTTTGTGTCATGTCGTACAAAATGGAATCAATTTTATCAGATCCATCTGTTCCTAACCATACACTTTCGCCTATTATAGAATGATATTGTTGACAATTGTTACTTCTTTGTAATTCAAACATAATGCTGACGAGCTACAGCAAGAGTGTATCCACTACAACCAAATTTACCTTCGACAAACAGCTGATTTATTTGATTAAATTGATGGAATAGATAAATTTGTAAACGCAAGATTTTTCTTGGCTTTTTGGACTTACTTTGGTGTGAACACCGAGTTGGCAATCCCTTCCTTTAGCATACAGCTGTACAAAAGTCCATTTGCGGGGCCGCTTAATTCTTCAAATTGGATTTCAGCCAATAGCAGTAGAGTCCGCTACACTTACGCGCCAGGACTAAGAAAGAGCAGGCTTTTTTTCTTAGCATTTTTATAAACTCTAATTACTAAATACCAAACTAAACTTTAAATGTTTCATGGAATGGATACTCTTTTCCAAAGTTTATCATTTTGTGTCAAAGATCGCCAAATATTGAAAACAAGAAAAAAAAAATTTCTTTTACGTGAATGAGTCTATAGCGTAACGGCACCAGTCGTTTGTCCTACTTTTTATACCCGAATGGAATATGTTATTAAGCAGCTGGCCCAATTTCTAACATGCATCTTAAGGCGAGTGCACCCTTCCACAGGCTATGAAACTCGTTTATCAAAATAATATTGACTCATTCAGGCTCCGATATTGTGAACCCTATTCCAGGGATTCTTCGCCAATAGTTTTATTTTATTATACGAGTATTACATGGCCTGATATCGCTTATAACTTCAAAGTTTACAATTGGAATTTTGGCTTTTAGTTTTCACCACAAAAACGCAGCACTACTGGTTCCCCATTGGCGCTTAAAGATGTTAGAATTGGTATTCAATTCGGGTGCGGTTTTATCGCTTTTGGCACAAATCTATCCCAAAATGAATAATATTACGGATGATGGTACAAACAGGAGCTTATTAAGTGAACAGTTAGAAAGCACGAAGGATTAAGTTTATTTTTGAGTCCATTGTGAAAGTATACAAAATATTGCAACTGCAAAACTGCTTCTGATTGGATGCTTGTCATAAGCGTAACCTTATTTACATCAAAGTTGCTCCAGTTAGGCGTTTTTAAATTGTGCATCAATTGTTAAAGTCAAAGCACCATAAAATGAACCAATCTCCCACCGTTCTAACTTTAAAATTCTGTTACCTAGACAACAACACAACAAACTCGACCTTTGATTCAAGATGAGATACTCATTGGTCTATTCCTTCGCTTTCATTGCTTCACTTGTCACTGCAGCAGATAGTGACAGCATTACCGCAGCACCAACTACCACAGCAGATAATCCATATGCTACCTACCCAAGTGTGCCAAAGACTGCTTCAATCAATGGTTTTGCTGACAGAATCTACGACCAATTGCCAGAATGTGCTAAACCATGTATGTTCCAAAACACAGGTGTAACGCCATGTCCGTACTGGGATACTGGATGTCTTTGTATCATGCCGATGTTTCAAGATGAAGTTGGAAAATGTATCGCAGAGAACTGTCGTGGAGAAGATGTTTTAGATGCTAGGTCATTGGCTACGTCGATCTGTTCAAGTGCCGGGGTATGGGAGCCATACTGGATGCCACCAGCCAGTGTTACAGCATTGCTTGAATCCGCTGCTACTGCTGCTCCACTCAGTACAACAACTGATGCTGCCTCCTCTGCTGAAGAGTCATCATCACCAGCAAACACTGATCAAGTACCTTCTACTGAAGAAGCATCAACTACGGCTGAACCAACTACATCCGAAGAACCATCTACATCCGAAGAACCATCTACATCCGTTGAGCCATCAACCTCTGAAGAAGCAACTTCATCTGACTCATTGATCACCAGTGCACCTAGTTCATCTAGTGAGAACCCATTTTCCACATACCCAAGTGTAATCAAGACTGCTTCAATTAACGGTTTTGCTGACAAGATCTATGACCAGATGCCAGAATGTGCTAAGCCATGTATGTTCCAAGATACAGGCGTCACTCCATGTCCGTACTGGGATGCAGGATGTCTTTGTATGATGCCACAATTCCAAGGTCCAGTGGGTAGTTGTATTGCCGAAAACTGTCGTGGAGAACAAGTTTTGGATGCTAGATCATTGGCTACGTCGATATGTTCAAGTGCAGGCGTCCGTGCTCCTTACTGGATGCCACCTGCAAGTGTCAGTTCTTTACTTGAAGTTGCTGCCACTGCCGCGCCAATCAGTTCCACTGCTGAAGTCACATCATCTGCTGAAGCTACCTCATCTACTGGAGAGACGTCCACGTCCGAAGAAGTCACTTCATCGTCATCATCCGATTCATTGATTACTACTGCTCCAACTTCATCTAGTGACAACCCATACGCTACTTATCCAAGTGTGCCAAAGACTGCTTCAATCAATGGTTTTGCTGACAGAATCTATGATCAATTGCCAGAATGTGCTAAACCATGTATGTTCCAAAACACAGGTGTAACGCCATGTCCGTACTGGGATACTGGATGTCTTTGTATCATGCCAACATTCCAAGGTGCTGTTGGTAGCTGTATTGCCGAAAACTGTCGTGGAGAAGATGTGTTAGATGCTAGGTCATTGGCTACATCAATTTGCTCCAGTGCCGGAGTTTGGGACCCATACTGGATGCCACCTGCAAGTGTCAGCTCGTTACTTGAATCTGCTGCTACGGCCGCTCCAATTAGCTCCACTGTCGATACCAATCCATCATCAGAGGCACCTTCATCAAATGGATCGACAGATTTGAGTATTGAATCTACTGCAGAACCATCTACTGAACCATCTACTGAACCATCTACTGAACCATCTGCTGAACCATCTACCGAATCTACTACTAGTCAACCTTCATCTGAATCATCTGTTGAAACTACATTACCAACTGAGTCGGTTACACCAAGTGAGCCATTTGCGATTTCTGCCATGTTTAATGGTGAAGTCACCACATTTGAATCAAACACTACCCATATTAAATTGTTTGATGGATCTGAAGTGCAATTTACAATTGTTGATGGTTTGCTCCTAGTTGACGAGTCTGGTTATATTCAAGTTGGATCAGCTGGAGAGTTAATTGTTGGTGGCATTGACAATGCAACAAGTGGCTGGGGACTTGAAAACAATAGAATCACTTTAACTCCACCTTCTTCTGGTAAGTTTATGAAGCGTGCAAATGAAGTTGAGTTCTTTGCATGTCCTGCTGAAGTTGGATATGATATTCGTGTTGCTGATGGTGAAGGATGTACCGCAATTGAAGCTGTTGCTGGGCCATTGAGTGCTCCAGGAACTTCTTCTACTTCCGATGGAACAGGATCCGCTACCCCAACATCTGAATCTACTACTGGTCCATCAGGAGTCACTGGATCTGAATCTACTACTGGTTCATCAGATGCTTCACAAGAACCAACTTACCCATCAACAACCACTGTTACCACTACAGTCTGTTCAACTGATGAAAAAGGAAACGAGTCAACATTTACCACCACTATTATTGTCACCAAAGTCAGTGAATACTGTGCTCAATCATCTGCTAGCTCTGTTCAAAGTGAAGCCCACTCGGTTCAAACAAGTGCTGCTGCTGTTCAATCTTCATGTATTGAAGCTCAACAAAGTATTGTAACTGTTATTGTGTCATGTGAGTCGGCTATTTCATCGTTGAATTCAGTCAAATCAAGTGCGCAACAAGTCACCAAGACTGAGATTGTATACAGTTGTGAGAGTCAAATCAGTTCCCTTCAATCAGTTGAGCAACAAGCTCAAAATACATTGGAAGCAGTTGTGTCGCAATATGAATCAGCAGTTTCTGTTCAACAATCTGCTGCTGAACAACAAAAATCAGCCGCACAAGCTCAATTGAGAGAAGCTGAGTTGCAACATTCATCAGAAGCTGTTGCTCATGCACAATCGGCTGCTGCTGAAGCTTATAGTGCTGCTGTTGAAGCATCTCAAGCTGCATCGGTTGCTTCTGCTGCTAGAGAGACTGTAGCTGCTGTTGCTAGAACTTCTTCTGCTTCTGGTGCTAAAGAGACTGGTTCAGAAGTGACACAAACAGTGGTTGTATCAACTGCTACAAATGCTAGTGGTTTATCAGGATCAGAGAGTACTCCAACTGTTGCTGCTAATGCTAATGCAAATGCTGGATCCAAGTCTTATGGTTTATCAATGAGTTTAATTGGTACCATTGTTGCTTTTACTGTCTTGTTCGTTTAGGGGGCGGTGGAAATAACTCCCTTGTTTTCTTTCTTTTTATCCTTTTCGGTTACAGATTGAACTGTTTGATAGGATGTGTGAGTCCTTGAAAACAGTCAATTTTGTTATATTTTTGTGTTAGTTTTTTTTTTTTATAAGAACTGTTTTCGGTTTATTTTGATTTTTGTATAGATATGTAATTGTCTAATACACTTTTTTTTACTACTGTGTTGTTGAATTATGATAAAATAGAATATTGTAAGTCTCATTGCTCATTGGTAGGTCTGGTGGGGAATAAAAGTAGGTCTATTATAAACAATTTAGGTCTAGACTCGTGTCTTTTTTTGTTTTTGTGCTACATTGTAGCGTTTATCAACAACACAAAAAGTATATGAATTGAAGATTTGAATTTAACCAAAAGAAGAAGGAGCAAACTACAACTACAACATAGAACAAACGTTGAATGTGAACTTTACCCACGTGTGTCTCTTTAATGATTGTTTTCGAAAGGTAATTTTGAAAAGAGAAAGAAAGAGTATTGGTGAAGTACTACTTCTTTTAATTTCCTATTGATGAGCGTTGATGACTTTTGTTTGTGTATTTGTTGTTGATGTTGTTGTTGATTATTCTTTCTATTTATAGAACTTTTCTATCAAAGTCAAACTGTCAATGCCATATGTTGACAAAACAAACAAACATTGATAGTAAGCCCCTCAATCACAACTACAAGAGAATTATTGACAATATTACAATGATGTAACAATAACTTAGTAAGTAACTTGTGTGTATGCTTTTTTGGTTTAATTCTATTGCAAAATATTAACAATTAAGAAATAACGATTTTGTACGTATCTTCCTATTTGCCATATTTCACTTGCTCTTGCTCTTGTTCTTGTTGAAGTTTAAGTCACGAGAAGTAGCTCCTATTAAGCCTTGTACATTCTACACATCTCAGTTATAAACTCAACATGTGTTATGTGCTGTGTGTTAGTAGTGGCTTTGTATGTTTAAAGAAAAAAAAGCATGACTCAAAATTTGAATTTTACGACACACAACAAACAAAACAAAAGAAAGGACACAGTAACACACACACACTTTCTTTTTTTATCCAAATGTACACTACTACTATTCATAAAATAACAAACAACAAACAACACACGCGTATCATCAAATTAATAAATCATACACGTAAGCCAAGCCAATATACGTTTATTAACAAGAGTTACACTTTCCCTAAGAAATGCTTTAGGTATACCACAAGTCGAAGGTGAAATAACTATGGACCGACTGTTCGAAGATTTCAACTTACCTACAACTCTTGTAATGTAAAAAGTAAAATAATCCACAATTCGCGTGTTTAAAGAGGGGGGGGGGTGTAATAAAACGTTGCGGTAGAGTGAAAATGACTCTAAGATATACCAACAGCGGTGTGTTACAATTGTACTCACAGCTTGGTATTTATTTGAAATTGAACTAGACTTCTTGTAATGGGAACACTACGCATGTTTTGGCTATTCTCTATTGAGCTAATACAGACAGACACATTGTCTACACCTTCTCTTACAAAAGTGATCTTTGATGATTTCTCTTTAACAGTTGAAGACGATGGTCTCTTGTACCTCAATACTGTAAGAACTTCTTTACTGTACCAACAGTATATCGGCTCAGCACGTCCTTCATGCAGAAAACAAAATAGTTAGACACACAGCATACACATAACACAACACAGACACAAGAACAAGAATAAGAAATAGAGAGTGAAAGTGAAAGTGAGAGTGAGACGAAAAAAAAAAAAAAAAAAAAAAAAATTTAACACACACACACTCATATACACACGGAGTGACAAGAGAGATAAACATAAACCACCACTACCCATACACACACACAGACAGACAGACAGATACACCCAGGACTAATACACATACGACAACAAGAGGTAGGCCAGATATATTACTCAAATCAACTTCGCACTCACACAGAAGTCACACCTCTCTCCACCGGCTCAAGATACATTACTATTTTCCTTCGTACTGCTCACCTATCTCAAAGTTACAAACAACGCCCACATTCTTCAGTTTATTGCTCACTTTCTTCCCAAACTCAATACAGTTCCACTGCTAATCTCTGAAAAAGTCAACATGAGCCAGTCTCAATCCCCAAACAACAGAGGGTCCATTTTTGGGTGGGCCAAAAGTTTAAAACGTTCTTCAAACTTGTTATCCAACGAGTCTGTTAATGAAATTAGTGACAATGACTCCATTTCAAAATCTCCTACAAAGACAAGCTTTTCTTCGTCTCATCAACATCATAGTCCGTTGAATATACCAAATGCCAATCACCAATCCACACATGGGAACATCGACTCTCCTAATTCATCCTACCAGAATCATCATCATCAACTGAATAACCATCATGGGCCAAATTTCTTTGGAACTTCACCTACAGGATCCAGTCATCATTCCGACTTTTTACGCCCACTTCTTAATCACAAATCTAGGTCTACAAATAATGTGTCACGAGTTAGATCAAACTCGTTGAATCAGTCGGAAAGTAGTATACGCCAGCATCGAGACTCTTTTATGCAAACCAATGCACTTGTTGATGAAAACTCAAAATACTTTGGTGTCCCCTTGCAACAAGCTTTGGCAGAAGCATCAGCAAAGATATCCATCCTTACTGGAGACCAATCTGATGGCTTGAAGTATGGACAAATCCCCATTGTTGTTGCCAAGTGTGGTGTATATTTGAAAAAGAATGGGCTTAACGTGGAAGGAATATTCAGAGTTGGAGGCTCATCAAAGAGGATTAAAGACTTGCAAGTTATCTTCAACACGCCACCAACTTTTGGTAAGCAATTAAACTGGGATGGATATACAGTTCATGACGCTGCATCTATCTTAAGAAGATACTTGAATGCACTTCCCGAGCCACTTATTCCGTTAAACATGTATGAAGATTTTAGAGAGCCATTGAAGAATAGAAAGAGAATCATCTGTTACATGCAGTATAAAGCTGAAAATCCATCAAAGAGTCTCAAACAAGCTAGTGTGGAGGACTTGACAAGCTCGTCGCAAATGTTGACTGAAGCCAATGTTGGAAAAATTGATAATGGAGTTGATTTTAGAAAACGTAATGATTCAAATGTGTCGTCGCATCCAACTAGTTCTATTCAACCAACAGAACTGCAACTGCAGCAGCAGCAACCACAGCAACAACAGCAGCAACCTCCACAACCTCCACGACAACCTACTCAGGAAGAAATTGACCTCAAGAATAAGAAGAAATCCAAAAACTACAAAAAGCTTACAAGAGATGTCCATGCGGCAATTGATGATTTCAAACATTTGGTTAATGATTTACCAACTGCTTCAAAGCAGTTGTTATTTTACGTATTGGACTTGTTGGCGATGGTGCGTAATCACCTGAAGGAAAACTTGATGAGTTCGAGAAATTTAGCTGCCATTTTTCAACCCCTGATTCTATCACACCCTAGTCATGACCTTGATCCTGAAGAATATGCTTTGTCGCAACTAGTTGTGGAGTTTTTGATTCACTACGCGTACAAGCTTTTGCCTACAAATACTCCTACGGAGGAAACTGCACCTGTTGAACCTCCACAATCCATACAAAGTGCCGTCACTTCCACCAGCACAACTCCATTAGAAAGTGCTACGTCGCTATCTAAAAATGATCTACTGAAGGAGCCTGCACCTTTTAATCGTCGGCATTCGAAAAGCTTGAGCTCGGCAGGGAATCATGAAGATTTGGTGGTTGGTTATCAACACAATGTTACCGGATCAATACCATTTGAATCAGATGTGGATTATGAAGTCTCCGATGACAACGACATTGGGTCTGATGTCGAGGAGTCTTATTTCAACCAGTCAAGATTGGCAAATGCGGCTAACCCAATGAGAATAAATTTTGATAATGAGAGAGCACAAGCAAAGCCAGAGGAGCCATCTAATGGAGCTGCTGAAGAGCCTGTGATAATTGTAACTACACCAAGCTCGGGGCCAAAGATTAAATAGGTGTTTATATTATGTAATTTTGTATTTGTAATTGTTTTTGTGTACTAAAATTAGCTGTATATTTTTTTCGTCCAAAAAAAAAGGACGTCAAAAATTTCGTTCCCAGGTGGCAGGTAAAAGCAACAAATCAATGTCTGAGGTAGAAGATAATAGTCCAGGAGAGTTGAAGGAGGAGATTGATGACTTGTTTGGGGATGATGAAGAGGAGCAACAACAAGAGCAAACTGAAACGTATTTGAAAAGTGAAACTGAAGAAGGAAACGATTCTGAGCAAGACGATTACGACGATGGAGAAAAGAATATTTTGGAATTATCACTACCTCGTCATGCGGTGTCTCTGTTGGCTGAAGGCACTCAAATTTTGAAAACTCCAATGCATTTGAATATCGACCCACATCCATTTGACCCCACAACATTTAAGGAAGAAGTTGAGAATAATGCTGTTGAGAGAGCAGAGAAGGGGTTAACATCAAAACAGATATATTATGAGCAATTGGCTGAAAAGTTGATTAATTCATCCACGGTAAGATGGAGATACCACAATTCGGGAAATGATGAGATTGTGAAACAGTCGAATGCCCATTTTGTTCAATGGGATGATGGAACTGTGAGTTTGAAAATTGGAGATGAAATGTTTGATGTGAAGACGTTACCAACGACTGATAATTTCTTGGTAAAGTCATACAAGAGTGCTGAGATTTTGCAAACTGATTCCGTTGTTGAAAATACGATCAATTTGTTACCAGCTTCAAATAACTCGATTCATAAAAGGCTAACACAAGTGATGAAGAATATACATTTTAAGGACAAGATTTTGAATACCATAACCGAAGATGATCCATTAAAGAAGCAGAGAATTGCTGATGAAAATGAGAGGAAAAAGTTGAAGATGAAGAGGCAGCTAGAGAGTAGGAGGAGATTGGAGGAGGAGAAGTTTGAAAGAGGCGAGAGTCCTGCTGTTAGGGAGAGCTCGTATGCTCGATTTGCTAGAACTTATGGTGAAGAAGAAGATGAAGAGCAGGAGGGAATTGGTGAGGAGTATGATGAAGAGGACGATTTTGTTGCTGGAGATGAAGAGGAGCTTGAAAGGTATGATGATGAAGAGGAAGGAGAAGAGGAGGGAGAAGAAGAGGGAGAAGAGGAAGAGGAGTTTGAGAAAGGCGCAGAAAGATTGCGTAAATTGAAAGAAGAAGGTCAAGCTAAGTACCGGGAAAGTTCGGCAGAAGAGGAGACGAGAAAGAGAAGAAGAATTATAGAAAGTGATGAAGATGATGAATAGTTGTGTATAAAAATAAAAAATCTCTTGATAAAATCCGCGTTGAAAAAAAAATAGTTACCCATTTGTGGAGTAGACCATGTTGAAACCAACTCGATTGTTACTACTAGGTGCACCCGGTTCAGGAAAGGGTACCATATCCAAACGACTCTTGAAAAAGTTTCCTCAATTGCAGTATATCTCCTCGGGTGATGTGTTGAGATCACAAATTGCCAATGGCACCAGCATTGGGGTAAAAGCGGAAAAATATTTGAAAAGTGGGGCATTGGTTCCGGACCCAGTCATGGTACGATTGATTACCGGTGAATTGCAGACACACAATTGGTTGACTAATAAGGCCAGTTGGTTGTTGGATGGATTCCCGCGTACGAGTAACCAAGCCCATCAGTTGAATGATGTGTTGGAGCAGTATGGCTCAAACTTGAATATGGTTATCGAGTTGGACGTTGATCAGAAGGTCATATTGCATAGAATAGAATCTAGATATGTTCATTTACCAAGTGGTAGAATCTACAGCTTGGATTACAACCCGCCAAAGGTGCCATTTAAAGATGACGTGACTGGAGAACCGTTGCTGAAAAGGGAAGATGATAACGCCGAAGTATTCCAAAAGAGATTGGACAAGTATAATGAAAAGATTCAGGACTTGCGTGAGTACTACCAGGAGTTGGGAATATGGAGAGTTGTCTCTGGAAACACAAGTGATATCATCTATCCTCAAGTTGAAAAGTTGGTAAATAGATAAAACGCTACCCGCATTTTTTTTATAGAGCAAAACTACACTCTTCCTTTCTACAATGAAGTTCTACATCGATGATCTACCTGTATTGTTTCCTTATCCAAGGATATATCCCGAGCAGTATGCTTATATGAGTGATATCAAAAAGACGCTTGACGTCGGGGGCAACTGTATCCTAGAGATGCCTTCAGGAACAGGGAAAACCATTTCATTATTATCCCTAACGGTGGCGTACCAGATGCACTACCCAGAACATAGAAAGATTGTGTATTGTTCGCGTACCATGTCGGAGATTGAAAAAGCTTTGATTGAATTGCACAAGTTGATGGAGTTTAGAGCAAATGAGTTGGGATATGTTGAGGATTTCAGAGGGTTGGGATTGACAAGTAGAAAAAACCTTTGTTTGAACCCGTTGATATCGAGAGAAAAGAAGGGGAATGTCGTGGATGAAATGTGTCGAAGAGTGACCAATGGACAATTAAAGGAAAAGATCGAAAAGGGTGTTGTGACAGAGGAGGAGCAAGTTAGAGACCCTGCAAAGTATAGTCTTTGTTCCTTTCATGAAAAGATGAATGATATGGATCCTCATGAGTATGTTCCGCTGGGTGTTTACTCATTTGACGCGTTGATCAGGTACTGCAAAGAGATTGGGACGTGTCCGTACTTCACTGTTCGTAGAATGATTCCATTCTGTAATATCATTATTTATTCATACCATTATTTATTAGACCCCAAGATTGCTGATCGAGTATCGCGAGAGTTGTCAAAGGATAGTATAATTATATTTGATGAGGCGCATAATATCGATAACGTTTGTATTGAGTCGTTATCGTTGGATTTGACTGAAGATGTGTTGAAGCGAGCTACACGAGGGGCAAACAAGTTGGCTGATGCGGTGGAGGAGATGAAGGCGCAGGATAGTGAAAAATTGCAAAATGAATATGAGCAGTTGGTGGAAGGGCTACGTCAAGCTGAAGTTGAACGAGAGCAGGAGATGTTTATGTCAAACCCAGTCCTACCACAAGATTTATTAGACGAGGCTATTCCTGGTAATATCAGAAAAGGTGAACATTTCATTGCGTTTTTAAAGAGGTTTATCGAGTATTTAAAGACGAGGATGAAAGTCTTGCATGTTATTAGTGAAATGCCAACTAGTTTCTTGCAACATTTAAAAGAGTTGACTTATATTGATAAAAAGCCGCTTAAATTTTGTTCAGAGAGGTTGTCATTGTTGGTGAAGACGTTGGAGCTTACTGAGATTGAGGATTTTAATGCGTTGAAGGATATTGCCACGTTTGCGACTTTGGTGTCTACATATGACACGGGATTCCAGTTGATTTTAGAACCATTTGAAACGGAGGGAAGCACAGTTCCCAATCCGATGCTTCATTTCACTTGTCTTGATGCTTCAATTGCCATAAAGCCGGTGTTTGAACGGTTCTCTTCGGTTATTATTACATCAGGTACAATCTCACCTTTGGATATGTATCCGAAAATGCTCAACTTTCAAACAGTTATACAAGAGTCATATGCAATGACGTTGGCTAGAAGGTCCTTTTTGCCAATGATTGTCACCAAGGGGTCTGATCAGGTGTCGATATCGTCAAGATTTGAAATTAGAAATGATCCTTCGGTGGTGAGAAACTATGGCTCTCTTTTGATTGAGTTTGCCAAGATAACTCCTGATGGTATGGTTGTGTTCTTTCCTTCGTACCTTTATATGGAATCCATTATCTCCATGTGGCAAACTATGGGTGTTTTAGATGAGGTTTGGAAGCATAAGCTTATCTTAGTGGAGACTCCCGATGCACAAGAAACCTCATTGGCATTGGAGACGTATAGGAAGGCCTGTTCCAATGGAAGGGGTGCAGTCTTGCTATCTGTGGCGCGTGGAAAAGTCTCAGAAGGAATTGATTTTGATCATCATTATGGAAGAACAGTATTGATGATTGGTATTCCCTTTCAATATACAGAGTCGAGAATTTTAAAAGCAAGGTTGGAATTCATGAGAGATCACTTTCAGATTAAAGAAAACGATTTCCTTTCCTTCGACGCCATGCGTCATGCTGCTCAATGTTTGGGAAGAGTTTTGCGAGGTAAAGATGATTACGGTATTATGGTGTTGGCCGATAGACGGTTTGCTAGAAAGAAAGCACAATTGCCGAAATGGATTGCTCAAGCGTTGAATGATTCAGATACCAACTTGTCCACCGATATGGCCTTGGCCACTGCTAAAAAGTTTTTGCGGAGTTTGGCTCAGCCGACGAATCCAAAGGATCAAGAAGGGGTGTCGGTGTGGGATATTAATCAACTTGAAGCGTATCAGAAGCAGTATAATCAAGGTCGTGTGAAGGAGGAGACTGTGGAGAATGGGAAAGTTGAGGAGGTTGGTGATGAGTTTATGGATATTGACGATGAGGATATAGATTTGTTGTAGGTTTTTGTAATGTATATTTTTTCAACGCGAAAGCACTGAAAACACCAAATGTGGGTTTTGGAGATTACTGGTACCAATTTGAAAGCCGGAGTGCCAACTGACCAGCCTAAAGTGCTCTCTGTGGAGTTTAATTGTCCTTTACAGATATTGCCGCCTGATTATTGCATAGACCATTCATTGACACCAGATCAAAAGGATCAAATTGTGAAAAATCTTTTACCAAAGTATCAACAACAGGTGAAAGAGTATGAAAAGAATTTGGGTCATTTTCTACCGTTAAGGGAGGAGGCATTCTCATTAGATATTATAAGACAGCTTATTCAGGAGATCTTGTCAGAGGGTGTCATTGACGGTGTGGTCGTGGTAGATCAGCATTTTTCAAATACATTGAAGAGTGTTATAAGTGACACTTTGGAAGAGATGCGAGTGCAGGAGATTGTGTTTCTACCATGGTCAGTACTAGCCGTATATGGTGCAAATGAGACAAACGCAGTGGTGGTTTACTTTACCATGGAGTGTGTAAACTTGTGTGTTGTTTGTGACTTGCGAGAAGTCACCACAAAGGAGGACGCAAGAGTCAACTTGCTAAACAAGGGACAGCATCATGACGTAATCCAAGAGTTGATTGATGAGGTAATTGAGAGGTCGCCGACTGAACTACGAAGCGCACTACGAGAGAGGATTATAATATTAGGTGATGATAGCAACAACCACATTCAACTAGATATAACCCCAGAGAAGCAGCAATTTGAATCACGGCATAGCGTAGGATGCTGGCAAGCATGTGCTTCATATACACAACGCAACTATGTGCTGTAAATGTTGTCAAATATTTGATCCAAATTTGCATCGCCCATGATTGATTCCTCCACCTCAACATCCTCCTCCCGGTGTACAAACTTTGACCAACAATCTTTCGGTGACCACCAAGAGCTTGTTTCTTTGATAGCGTCGATTTCATACTCAATAATGTTGTACAAGGCAATTTCATCTTGGTCTCTAGCCCCCTGTGAATCCAAAGGGAACGATTTCGGTGTTTGAGCAATGGGGATATTCTTTAAATTGAGATCTCCAAACTTGTTCAATGGGCGAGACATATGGGGCTGAATTGGGACGTGAACCACTGGATAATTTGTTTCATCAAGAAGAGTGGGAAAGTAAATCTCCTCCTCTTCAAGAACAGGAGAAGTTTCATAAAATTCATCAGCACTGGAAACACTAGCAGGTTTGGGATCTGCTCTGATTGATTGCTCCTGTCTTGCATTGATTGTAGATTCAATACGATTAGGTTGATATGTGTTTGAATGGACTTTTGTGAATGGAAATTGAACATCGGTTGGCTTGAACCTCTCTTCGAACTCTTCCCTATCACTCTGATCGTCCAGAACTATATTCTCCTTAAAAGACATCCTTGGAGAAAAGTGTGTTGCAAAAAAAGAAAAAAAAGAGGATAATTTCTTGTATTAATTTATTTACCTATTGTAGCTATTTGCAAGTTTTGCATTTGACCCAACAATTCATCAATCTTGCCGTCTAATACACCATTAGCATATTCATCTCTAGAGTTTGGATCTAAGTACTGTTGAACCTGCGCCAATCTTGAATACCCCTCGGTACAAAATCGCAATTGAATCTTGACCAAACTTTCAAACGATGGATCATAAAATGGAACTCGAAGAGCAATCAATTGAGGCAACTCAGCCTTTAATTGTTCATTTAAATCTTCATATATCTCTTTTGCCACAGCCAATTCCTTTTCAACTCTTGGCAACTTGGCAGCATCCTTGGCTGGCTTATCAATAAGCCTTCGCACCTTTGACTTGCATTGCTCGTAATCGGTTTTTTTATGAGCACGTTTCTTGATAGCTTCATCAATCTCGGTAAAGTAGTTGGCAAACTTGGTGATTGGATCCAACACTGTCTCTCTAAAAGGTCCATCCAATTGCTTTACTGTCTCCTCGTCGAAATCTTGAACACTTTGCTGGTAGTATGCTGCAATATTAGAGTATGAGGAGCTTCCTTGCTTTGATTCTTCGTAAAGATTCGACACGATTTCTGCAATCACCACTTGAGATCTGGTGACTGCTCTGATATTGTCCAAGTAACCTTTGGACGCTTTTTGTAAATTCTCTCCGGCCGATTTCAATGTCTTGTATCTTCGCTCTTCGATGTCAAAATCTTTATCCATTACTTTGTCGACGGTTTTGACCGTGACAGATGCCCCGGCCCTATTGATTGCCTTTTTGAACCCTCCCCAGGACATTTTGCTGTTGTTGTGTGACGGTTGTTGCGGTTTTTCAATTGGTCAACGAAAAAAAAAAAAACTAAGAATCGAGTGTGGCTTTAGGGCAACTATTATGAGTGATAAGAGAGAAGCTGAAATGACACAGGAAGGCAATACGCCAGCTGCCAAACAAGTTGAGACTGTGGATGCTGGTGCCGATGCCGTGGACTCTACTGTGGTTGCAGATACTGCCACCAGGGAGGAAAACATTCAACAAATTGAAAACTACCGAGAACAGTCCACCTTGCTTATACACAACATCAAACAGTTACAACATTTAAACAACAAACTAAACAACGATTTGGTATATATACAAGATTACGTTAGCAAGCTAATAAAGCAGTGAGGTTTCGAGCATATTAGATCTTTTTCTCTTTCTTTTTCTCCCTTCCTCCTTGATTTCCTCTTTCTTCCTCTTGCCTCTATCTTCAGCTTCAATTTCTTTCCGATTCCGCAAACAACCTCCCTAGGCTCGCCTGACCTTTTCGGCAATCACCGTGGGGAAAGCATGCTCCTTAATAAAGCTAATTCTCGCCATCGCTGTAATGGCGAGCTTAGTTGGGGTAACTTCATTCGACTCATGATGAGCATTTCTGAAAATTCATTCTAGTTCAATGATCTCCCTCGGAGTTGTCGCAATCGTATCTTTTGACACTATACCATTGGTAAACCTAATACTCCCCTGTGTGGTACACATCGACCCAGATAGAAGCAGTTGGACTAATAAGCACTTCCTACTCTCAAGACTGTTTTGGGGTGTCTCTGATACTCGTTAGTGTATATGCATCTTCTGGTTGCAAAATCTTGAAGTATACGTGAAATAAAACACTGCTTATTAGTTATAATCTGATAAACGGTTATGAGCCCTCTCAATTTTGATAACTCCATAGGTGGAGAACGATTGTGAGACTTTGTTTCGAACGTCCTTTCAACCATCATAGTAGTACACTCAACTCTAGTCGCTAATGGTATGATACATTTTTTACTACCAGCACTTACTGTAGAGAAAGGATGAACTTCATATCTGATCATGGATTGTGACTTCATTCCTGAGTACCTCTATTTCTATAGATAATCTTAAAAGATTTTGAAAGGTTGTTTCATCCTCGTGTTCAGAAAATAAAATAAACTCTAATTTCAAACTATAATAAACTTTTCAAAATGGACGAGTTGTTATAAAGGCGTCCTAAACTCTGTAAAATTCTAACATTTTGATTCATCTTTCTTTTGAATACCAATGGCTTCTATTCATAAGAGATTAAAAGCCAGCGATGGCCAGAGTGTACCTGACAATGCTTTACAGCTGCAAAATATTTTGAATCTATTCCCAAGAGAGATCTTGCTTCCTATTATTGGTGAAGCTGGAATCAGTAACCTCGAACAAATGTTCGATCAGTCGTTCTTGGATTCGAATACAAACTTAAAGCAAGTACTCATCGATGTGATTGCCAAACGCAACTTGAGATTCCAAAATGACCCGGTAGAACGGCCTTTCTTAGAAAAGGAGGATACTAATGTGATTACAGTTGCCACTAGTAGGGGATTTCAGAGCATGTTCAACTTTTACGTTACTGAAGGGATCAATGCAGTGCATGAAATAGACTTTTGTATAAGGAAACGTCATGATTTGCCTGATCTTCAATTGTTACTTGAAAGCCTCAAGCAAAGTGACCAGGTGAAATTGAAGGTGTCGTTTGAAAATTGCTGTCAGTCACCTGATCTTTATTTGGATAGATTGTCTGACTTATTCATCAGTGTTAAGGATGTTTTGGTTTCAGTTAGGCTTCTGGAACGCGACATTCCTGGCTTCATCGATTTAGATTGTTTTTCCTGTGTCGAAGAGTTGAGCATCGTGGGTTATAATGTGAGAGGATCCCTCGAAAATTGCAATAACTTGAAAAAGCTCCATTATGAACCAGACAAGCACTGTCATAATATCCTTGATTTGAAATTGCCTTCGTCATTGAAAATTCTCAACTTATACCAATGCCAGTTTTTTAAACAATCATTGCAAACATTGCATAGATACCGATACCGGTTCTCACTTGAGGAAATTTGTCTCCAGTTTGACAGTGAGGATGAAGAGTTTTCCAGGGTCATGGTATCATTACTACAAGACCTAACATGCGTCAATACGAATAAGGTGGCTTTCAAATCAAGCAAGTTCGGATCAACTGATTTAATGTTGAACCAATACTTACATGATGTGTCTCACTTAGTTACCCCGTTGAAGCTGTTATCTATGGAATTTTTAGGTTTTCCTTTGACGCCAATCCCATCATGCGAACTTGAATTAACCATCGCTCAACCAATCGAGCATCATATTGCCTCAAATTTGTTGTCAAATTTACGAGCATTAAGATTAGGCGGTAAGATAGCCAATAGTAGGCAAATGTGGGAGCTTCTTCCTCCCAACATAGAAGTGTTGGATGTTTCTCATGCGCTACAATCTCCATTAGGTGAAGAGATAAATTTTTCAAGGTTTCCAAATTTAAAAGAGCTCTACTTGCAAGGAAACGACATTGGCCACCATGTTTCTGACATTTTATTTCCCAATTCAGTTGAAATTTTGAATCTCTGTGGATGCTCTATTGGTTCTATAAGTGACGTTCGCTTTTCTAAGTGCTTGTTGATGTTAGACTTGCTGAACAATCATATAAAGACCATATACAGACCACACTTTCCCAAATTTATGAAAAACCTTAGCGTCAGTCGCAATGAGCTCGTCTTGTGTGACCTTTCACTCAATGCACTGAAGGAGTCCTTGAATATCACCTTGTTGGACTGGAAATTTGAAGCGGACTACGTTAGGAACCATGTGTGTATGAGGTTACCCTCGGGGATTGCAGAGCTCAATGCAGAGTTTTGTGAGCCTCTTGATTCTACTTTAGAATTCCTGGCTTCTTTGCAACATTTGAGTTTGACGCAATGTCATTTGATGAATATCGCTCCCCTCAAGTTGGACTCGTGCAGCAACTTGAAGTATTTGTGCCTCGTGGGAAGTACCTATACTTTGAATGATACTTCGTTTCCTCCATCACTAGAGGGGATTGATTTTCTGTTCACGTCCTTAGAAGAAGCTCCTACAGAATTAAGCAACTTGCCGAGGCTCAGGATTTTAGACCTTTCGATGAACTTGATCACTCATGTTGACATTGAGCTTTCTTCCTCGGTTGAGTCATTGAACTTGTCGGGTAATCGTATCGAGAGTTTATTGTTGTCCTTTCGTGGAGAATGTGAACCCAGGCTCTGGAACCTCTTTTTGGGAAGAAACAAATTAAGAGAAATCACGGGTCTGTCACTTGGTTTCCGATCTAATGTTGTGCATAAAGACATGTACGAGCTTGATCTTTCCGATAATGAAGAAGTTACGATGGATCAGGGGTTGCTATTTTCACTATCCAACTCACTCCAGTATTTGTGGATTACAGACGAAGATGGTATGGTTGTTAACAAAGGACAAGGGAAACTATTTTGTCATCGGTAGACAATACGGGCCTATGATATATATAAATATGGTTTATTCAACACTTTATACTCTGGTAACGCTATTTGTAATTGTAATCGTTTCTCTTCCAATCGTGTGTGTGGTCAAAGGATAAGTGATAATGTTCGGTGTCTGTTAAGTACACTTAAATTCAATACAATTGTACATGTTCTAGGACTTGGTTTGTCTAGCACATCAGTGTAGATTCAATTACGTGTATTATTATATGTATATATCCTCACTTCTTCTCCTTTTCCCTGTTCCCCTTTGGAACTCTGGCAACCCAGTACAATACTGTAGTTAAAATGATATTGACTGCAATGAAACAAATGATAAGTCCAAAATTTCTCCATCTCTCGCTGTACCTGGCACTTACCGAGGCCAAGTAGCTGTTGGTATCCTTAATGGTACAATACTGACAACCATCGGTATCAAGAATGTATCCTCCTGCTTTCTCAACATAAGATTTCAAGTATGATGAACACGATTGACCACTTGGTGGCTCAATTGTCAAGAGCTCTGTGGTGGAGCATTTAGCTGAATTGTTTGCCAACCCTGTAGCCATCATACCTTGCACTAGATAAGTAAATGGGTTGCAACGGTACATAAAGATCCAGAACCCAGGCAACTCATCACCAGTTTTAAGCACACCACAGAAATTCAAACACATGGTAAATAAAAGCACTGCAAGATTCGCGGCATTGTCAGCGAGTTCAATGAATGATATGCACAAAAGAGCCATGGTGCTCGTGTAGACGTAGAAGCAATTGATGAAAAGCCACATAAGGACTCCCCTTTGGTTAACAGCATCAGTAGGTTCTGCATTTGCATAAAGCCCAAGAGGATAGTACCAGCAAAAGAATGCAATTGTTCCCACCGCAATTTGATATGGCATTTCGGCTGTGAGTTGTCCAGATATGAAAGCAAACCAGCTAAAAGTTCTCGAAGGTGACTCTCTAACTTCATAAACATCTCTTTGTTTCACAAATTGAGGGAGTAATTGTTGCACCATGGTATTGAACGGGACAAAGAACATAAAGATGGAAAACATTTGATTTTGTAAACCTTGTCGTGATCTATCAGCTTTGAAGAAGGAGAATCCGTTGAAAAGGGCAGACGAAATGACAAGGAAAGCCTTTGCATATATGTACTCTGGTGTTCTCCAATATTGTACAATAGTTCTCCCTGTGACGATCAAGTATTGTTTCCAAATTGGAGCAGCATAGGTGAATTTGGCTTCTGGGTCTTCATCTCTGGGCAATTTCGAAAGCTCGGTTTCCATAGTGGCAATTTCTTTCCTAACATTTTGATACTCTTGTGAATTTCTCCACACTTCAAAATAGTTGTGTTTGGCGTGTGATCCTGGTGCAGCTCCGACAACTTGCAACATCCATTCAGCTGGGTTGGCTTCCGCTGGACATGGATCAGCCCCGTGAGATTCAAAGTATTTGATCAAAGTTTCAAAGTTTTCTCCCAAGTCACCAAAGTAAACTGTTTGTCCTCCTCTTTGTAAAAACAACAAACGATCAAATTCCTGCAACAAAAGAGCTGATGGTTGATGGATGGTACACAAAATAGCTTGTCCATGGTCTGCCAATTTTCTCATCAATTTACAAATCGACCATGCTGTTTGTGAATCTAACCCGGATGTTGGCTCATCAAGGAATAACAACAATTTCGGCTTGGCGACCAACTCAACACCAATAGTCAAACGCTTCCTCTGCTCAACATTCAATCCTTCACCGGCAACACCAACCAATGCATCACCATAGCTCGTCATTTCAAGCAAATCAATAATGTAGTCAACATATTCATCCTTTTCTTTCTTGGGAATCTTGTCCGATTGACGGAGATAGGCAGAAAATTGCAAAGCTTCACGAACAGTTGAAGTAGGCAAGTGCAAATCTTGCTGTTGGACATACCCAATAGATCTTTGGAAAGACGAGTCAAGGGAGTGACCATTGACCAACCTCGTACCATCAGTAATCACACCTGTGGTGACCCTCTCAGACAAACAATTCAACAATGTCGTCTTACCAGCACCAGAGGCTCCCATCAATGCCGTAATCTGTCCAGGCTTGACCCACCCGTCAACGTGGTCTAAAATAACTCTATCTTCACTCTTGATCTTAACTTGGTAGGTTAAATCTTTCCAAAAAAAGGTTTCTCTATTGCTTGGTATCTCTGCTTCCTCCTTTCCAAATCGAGCTGCTTCTCCTTCTGCTTCACGTAAAGCCCTACCACTTATATCATGAGTTTCTCCCTTCTTCTTCTTCTTCAAAGATCCTCTCAAAAACAAAACAATTTCACCCTTTTGCATAGCTCCTTTGTTAAACTCAGTCAACGCAACGTAAATAAACAAGAAAAACACAACAAATCCAACAGTGATTCCCCAATTTCTCCACTTGTGTGAATTGTAGTATTCATATGACAATCTGAGATAGTCTGTACCATTAACAACATCGCTCCCCGTTTTTGCACCAACAACTGAGCAAATCCGATTTGCTTTTGCAATGTTTTCATAACCAGCACCAGTTGGGACAAAAGCTGAGCATGAAAATTCACGATTGGAGAATTCGTTATCCATAAGCGCTTCAAACACGTATCCAACAGGGTTAATGTAGTTGATCCATCTAGACCAACCAAGCATCTTTGGTGTGGGGATGACAAAGCCTGTGAAGATAACCATGGCTAACAAAATGACAGTTGCTGGAGTCATGGCTCCGGCAATCGATGTTGACACAGCACCAATGGACCTAAACATGTGTGACATAACCAAGGTACATGTGATGCACATTAACCAGTAAAAGAAAAATCTTCCCGGATTTCTTCTAAAGTTGACCATAAAGTAAAACACAAAATTGAATGACATGGACATTAATAGCTTTGTTGGCAACTCGGTTATAATACTAGCTAGCGCATCTGCAGATGGTCGATAAAGCGCATACTTTTTATGTTTTTCAACAATTGGTCTTGCATCGAAAAGGGCTAGAATCTCCAAAAGTGATGAAAATGCGTTAAACAACACAGCAAGGAATAGCGATGCGCCACGGAAAAAGAATGAGTTGGTATCACCTTTCATGTTGTAGAAGACTGATGATAAAATGAGACCCATAATCAACTGCCCAAATATTGAAAATAATGTGACTGAGGGATCACCTTTAGTTCTTAGCCAATTTCTATGCATCAAGTATTTCACTTGCATTCCAAATGACACTGTGTAGGGTGATGCTGGACGGATGTGATCTGATTGTCTTGCTGTGTGTGAGTCATGGTAGAGTTCCTTGTTGTTGTCAGATTCAAAGTATTCGTCAATCTCCTCAACCAAGGCGGCATACTCAGGAGACTTTTTCCATCTTGCTTCAAACTCCTCTGCAGTGCGAGGTACTTTATCTTCAAACCCTGGACGTGCATTTCTCTCAGATGGGTTGGATAATGATGTAAGGAAATCAGCAGTAGTTTGTCTTTGAGGACAATCCCATCCCATATTGACAAAAAATTCTTTGGCCTTGTCAGCGCGACCAAAAAAGATTTGGTATCCTTCATACAACACAACAACCTTGTCAAACAAATCATAAGCATCTTGTGAACACTGATAAATGGCAATCAATGGCGTGGTGTCCAAAATAGCAGCTGATGTTTTCAATGCTCTGATAAACTCCAAAGCTGTTGCAGAATCCAATCCTCTAGTGGCATTATCCCAGCACTGAATATTGGCTCCATTTAAGGAAGCTTCTGCAATGGAAACTCTCTTTCTTTCACCACCAGAGACACCCCTGACAAAATCGTTACCAACGTTGGTGTTTTTTGTGTGTAATAACCCGTATGTAGCCATATACACATCAGACATGTGCTCTGCATATTTTTCTCTATCAACTTCTCCTCTATTTTGTGGCGTTCTCATTCTGGCTGCAAACTGCAAAGTGTCACCCACTGACAAATGAGGAAAGTGAACATCGGTTTCAGCTGAGTATAGGACATCTCCACGGTAATGCTTAGCAATCTCTTTTGGTGTCAACCCATCGTAGGTGATCTTTGACTCTTTACCAATGTGAAAGCCGTACGTGTTGACTGCGATTGTTTTCAACAATGTAGAGCAGCCAGCACCTGGTCTACCCAACACCACTGTAAGCTCGCCTGGTTTCATAATAGCATCCATGTGCTTAAGTATGTCAAACATTTTTGACTCATCTTCCTTCTTCAACATTGATATTGCCTCCATGGCGTATTTCCAAAGACCATTAGTAACAGTTGGCTGATAATCGGTATCATTGGCGGTACCATAAGCTCTCAAGTTTCGATAAGCAACCCCCAATTTTGAAGGCTTGTAGTAGTCAGGGTTTGTATCAAGCAATTTCTTTTGATTTTTGACCCAAAATTTAGCTTCAAAGTTTGGAGAATTTGGATCTAATCTTTCGTCTTCAACCTCAATTGGATTCACACCAGGTACTTGTGACATGTGTGTGAGGTATCTCCTCAATGCTGAAGTATCCTCATTGGTGTAAGTCTTTGCAACTTGAAGTATGTTAGCCGCATCAAAACCGGAATATTCATGGATTGAAGATGAATTGGTTTCTTCTCCAACCGAGTCTTCTTTCGATTGTTTTTCAGACATTGTTATGGTGCTAGACAAATAGAATCCATTATCATGATGAGATATTCAATCTCTTTTATACCCAAAAGGATCCAATTTCAAGGCTTTATCAAAACACGGAATCGGAACATTTTTTTTTCAGAAAGTTGCACCGAAAAAAAAAAAAATAATCCCTCGCAAAGCCGTTTATTTGGATCGTGCTTCAAATTCGTAACCTACAAAATTTACATGAACGTGGTCACTGTACAGAGCTAAGAATATGACTAATGAGTCTCCCTTTACACTTTAGTCTTCACAGGAAAGGAGAATATACTTGGGTCCAGTATCGGTCTCCACTCCATCATCTTTCTATGTACCTTGATAAAAGAACGGCGCTTTTTTTTTCGTTTCTTTTTTTTTATTTCTTTTTATTTTTTTCGGAACTTGAAATAATCCGAAAATCTCTTCCGTGTTTTCGGTGAACCGTTTTGTATCATCGAAGGCTCCGATGAAATCTGACAACAAAGGGAATTCGGAGATTGTATACGGGTTTAAGGTAAACTTCGGGTTTAAAAAGGAAGTGATGACATAAGCAGAATTTACAGTGATGAAGGCGGTGCGCTATTTTTTTAGATGAGGGATGCCGTTGAGGTTACAGAGCAGTTCGTTTCTGAATAGAGTATATTTGTTTGTATTCAGTTGTGCTTATAGTATTATAGGTTACTATCTCTATCCAGTTGCCCTTCGAGATGAGTCAAGATTTGCAACAGTGTACTTGCAGTAACTGATCAGCTTTCATGTCACCTCTTTTGTCAAGTTGCTTGATCACCTCCAAGTTCTCTCAATGGGTTTCTTCTCCGCCTAATTGCGTCCTTGTTGGTCCTTCTCTTTTGATTTCGGGTGTTTCTTATTTCCCTTCTCCAAATTGGTCTAATGTACCAACATTCATCCGATGATGCTTCCTCTAACCATTAACTTTCTGCAGCACTTTGGAACAGTGGTATTGGGCACTCACCGTTGCCTCCGTTGTATTCTCTTCATTTGCTGTGTGCAGCGTCTCCAATTGATTGCCAACCTGACAAAAGGTACCTAATTCTAGTAAAACTGTGCCTTTACTCGAGTAACACTCAGAGTGTATGTAACTCAATGTTGATGATAATTGGCAGTGTTGGTCTGAGTAGTTTCCAAGATGTGGCATATCCCTTTTCTTCCAACTTGCCAATTGAGTCTTCTTTCACCAATTACTGTCACAATTTGACAACAACCTCCTAATTAATCATTTCAATGATGATTAGTTGTACTGTCATCTTGTTGATGGTGTTTCTTCTACTTGATAAATCATCCATTCCACCAAGACCCCATTGATTGATGTTAACTATTTCGTCCTTTGCAGATACCAAGTCATTGACTCTTTCTTTTCGAAAATCACTATACTGTGTGTTTCTATCCACAATACTGTGTTTATCCTAACTGCATCAGACGGTTTTTGAGTGATGTTTGACAGTCCGTAGTTGTGTACTCTTTTAGGATCTTCAATTGGTTGTGATCGTGGTTGCTCAGGTGATATCTTTCATGTCTTCTTGATCAATGTTTACACTTCATCTGATTGGGGGAGGATGATGGACTCTGACTGATGGTAAGCGCTCCTCTCTCTCTAATAATTTGGGCTTCACAGTTGCTAACTTGTATCCTCTGGGTGCATGTGAAAATAAACTGTAAAGTTGATAACTTTTTCGTCGATTCGTCAACTTTTTTTCAGTTTACAACAAAACAGCAAACAATATGGTAGAGAATGTCGAGATTAATACTAGATAAGTACCCACATGACATCCTATTTGAGATAGTGCTGATTGCTGGTATTACAAACCTCAGCAAGCTCATTAATAGCACATTGCTACAATCTAATCCAAACATTCAACAAGCTATAAACAATGTGATAATGAGGAGATCAACCTACAAATATGACAATGCAGCCACGCCATTTAAGTTTGAAGACTACCTGATTGTGTCCAATAGGCGTACAACAGATTTTGATACCATTGCGGAGGTTCAAGCTTTTGATGATTATTGTGTGGAAAATAGTATTGCAATTGAATTGGAGTTTTCCTACTTGATGAGAACAATTCTTGATTGGATTGAGATGCAAAAGTTGCTCAAATGTTTGAAGGCTAGCAAAGTTGTGAAAAGGCAATTGAAGATAGACTTATGGGAGTCGGATTACACTCTTGACTTAGCTAAAATTCCGTCACTTATTGGCCCTATCAAGGAGCGCTTTATTGGTTTGTCCATCAATCTGTCTCCTCTTGGGTCCTCAATGGGTGCAATTGATTTGGAATATTTACGGGACATTGAGGTTCTACAGTTGGATGGATGTGAGATAAATGGATCCTTCTCTCAGTATCACCATTTAAGAGAGCTTGACTATACGCCGCTGGATGAGCAAGAATATTCAATAGATCTCCAGAAGCTACCACCAACATTGAAACGGCTACATTTACACTCTTGTGATTGTATCGAAGGTGTTACCGACCAATCAGCACAGTTTCCCTCATTGGAGCTGATTTCGGTCTCCTACGAAGGGCCAGATCTTCCTTCGTCAGTGAAAGACATTCTCCGGTTGATGACATGTAGCAAGACCACGAGTATGGAGTATGAAGGTGAAGAAGGTTTCTTTGATGAGAAATTTTTGGAGATCTTATACGAAGAAGCAGATAAAAAAGGTTTTAAATTGGATTCATTGAAACTAAGTAGTAAATCTCAGTCCAAGCTACAACTATTGCCTTCCAAGCGACTTGACCAAACCGAAATGAAGAATGGACAATGGCACCCTTCAGAACTACCTTCCACTTTGCAAGAGATACGTCTTGAAACAATGGAACTTCCCAGTAGTCGGCAGATTCTTGAATACTTCCCGAGTAGCTTGGTGAAACTAGAACTAATTGATGGCGCTGACATTGACTGGAGCGATTCGGATTTGGACTTTTCAAAATTTGTGAACTTGAAAATCCTTGATTTTCAACGATGCGTGATTGGTGACTACATTAATTCGTTTACTTTTCCTGATTCTCTTGAAGAAATGAACTTGTGTGAGAATGGTATAAATTCCATTGGCGATATAAAATTTCCCAAGAATCTCAAGAAGTTAGCATTGGTCTGGGAGGGTATTTATGAAATTTGCAAACCTCCATTTCCACGAACATTAAAGGCGTTGGATCTTTCAGGAAATGAATTGAAAAATGTTGACCTTGTGTTTAATAAATTTGGTGAGTTGCTCCAAATTGACCTTCTAGATTTAAGAAGAAACGATTTGGTTTTGTCAAAGTGTAAGTTGCCGGCCACATTGCGGTACCTCGCCTTTAACTGCATACAAGATGATGCATTTCATTTTGGCGATAACTTGCGCGTACTAGATTTGAATGGGTGCGAATTCCAAAAGCTACATGATGTGACGCTTGGGCTGAATTTGAAGTCACTAGAGATGATGAGTTGTGGATTGACTCATTTAAATATGAAATTACCAGAGTCACTTGAGGAAATTGATCTATCAGGTAATGAGCTTAGTGAAGTACCGGTACAGTTATGCAATCTCAGAAAATTGAAGACGATAAACATATCTGATAACAAGATAAAGAGTGTTAAGTTAAACTTCACCTCATCGGCTCTTGAGGTCTTTAATATGAACTGCAATAAGATTAAGGAGATACAATTGACATTCCCTGAGACAGTTACAAAACTCAAACTGATTGATTTGAGTGAGAATCGATTAAGAAGCTTCTCGATGGCGATGGCTGGTCACAATGGCAAAACCTTGCACAATAACTTATACGAGTTGGTGTTGTCGGAAAACTACCAGTTACGGGAAGGAGACATCTCAACCTTGCTAGCACAATTGCCAAAGTCCACTCAATTGGTTTGGGTTAACAGCGAGCCCTATGATACTAGCGACAATTATGTAGCAAATGAACTTCCAAATAAGTATCTTACTCGGAGGAGGAAATGTTTTACAGATACTGATGACTCAGATCTGGATATGGAATCAGAGAGTGGGTCAGATCTGGATACGGACTCAGAGCCGTCAGACCTGGATATGGAGTCAGAGAGTGGGTCAGATCTGGATACGGGCTCAGAGCGGTCAAATCTGGATATGGACTAAGAGAGTGGGTTAGATTGGGCATAGGCTACTCAAAGGGTGAATCAAATCTGAAAATGAACACCAGTGAAGCTGGTGACTCAAATGATCTTCCAAATCTGTGATCAACGAACTTGACGCAAGTGTGAAATCAACTCTTTAGATGTGCATTCTCTTATGTTATAGTGAGCACTGAACAGTGGAATCTTTGTGTTTGCATGGTATATCAAAAGCTCTCAAACAATACCAAAAGAAGAGATAGAGAAGAGTTGAAGAAGCAGGTGCACGAAAGAATGGTGCTATCTGGCACTTACTAGATGGTGATGAGCAAGAGGAAAGAGATGTATTGATGAAAGGTAGAGATGCAGAAAATCCAGATCAATGGTCTGATAGAAAATTCCAACAATGGTTATTTGGATGGAATGCTTTCACCAATGGTTATGAATCTAAGTTATAGGTTCAGGTATGTGCACTCTAGATGGTCATTCCTAGACGACAGAGACCATTCATGTATGTAGTTTAAGATCAATGCCTTTATTCATATCAATAACACTATGTAAACAAAACACTGGATTGCAATCCCATAAGCTTCTTGGCCAATGTTGACGGTCTTCAAAAGCAGAGTGTAAAGACACTTTAACGGCTTGATTATTTACCTCTTCCTGTTGTGCTATCTGGGGGAAGTTTGTGCTTTGTTCAACGGCAAACCCTGTATTGTTGTTGCATCTTCAGTGCCCCAATTTATCCCCAAATCATCAAAGACGTAGATGGTCGGTGTCTACCCACCATAATAGTCGCATTTCCTTTAACAAGCAGCAGTACGGCATTCATTTCTACGGTTGTTGTATCAAGACCCCTTTAAATCTTTCTTCAAGGACTCAATCTCAAAGGTCATCCAGGTTTGTACCGTTACAACGAGACATTGAGACACTCAAATGTTTTAATCAAAGCTGGGCCAGTAGCAGATACCAATTTCAAATTAAATAGTTGATCACAAGGTTTCCTAGTATATTTCTGTCTGTTTTTGTACTTGTTGCTCTATTCTCAAATAAGTAAACTAAGTCATCTAACTTTTCTCAAGAATGACAGAATGTAGATCCTTCACCAGAATGCTGCTTTTGAATTCTCACGAACTTTATGCAGCGGTTTGGACCAGTGGTATTAGGTAACTTGCAGTTGAGTTCGTTCTATTCTCTTATCACTTCATGTATTTGTCGTCTCCAATTGATTGTTAACTTGACAAAATGTGGCAATCTCCTCCCAATATTGTTTTGTTAAACCAAGTAGCTCTAAGTGGGTACGGCTCAATAAGAATGGTAATTGGCAGTAGTGATCTCCGTATTCCAAGTAGTATCCAATGTTTGGCATGTCCCTCTTGTTCCAACTTGGCAAACTGAAAATCTTCACCCAGTGCAGCTGCCATTTGACAGCAACTTTCACCAGTAGGCTCTTTCAGCGGTGATGGTGAGAGCATGTTGCATTCGCAGTATCATCCTGAACTTGCTTTGTCTAGGGTATTTCTTGATTTGATGAGCAACAATCTCCACCAAGACATCATTGGATAACAGCAGTAAGATAAACGAAGACACCAATGTAAACACCTAGTCATCTGTGCTTAGTGATTACCCAGTCATTTGTTCTTTCTTTTCGAAAATCACTATACTGTGTGTTCCTATCCGCAATACTGTGTCCATCCTAACTTCCATCAACTTTCAGGGTCTTATTTCTTCGAGTGAGGTTGCATAGTCGCTTGTTATGAACTCTTTTGTGGTCGTTGAGTTGGTTGCATTGATGATTGTTCAGGTGATATCTTTCTTATCTTCTTCTTCAATTGAATGTTTACACTTCAAAAAAATTGTTCTTGTTGAAAAAAAAAGATTTTTTCTCGGACTTTTACTACCGAGCACGTGTAATACAAAAGAAATGTGAACCTAAATTTAGACCCACAATGGATGCAAATTGTACAATGTAAGGTTCAAAAACGGATTCCAATGTCAAACAGGTGTAATTGAGACACAAATGGACATATATCGAGGCTGTTTCCTCCAAAGAACGGTCATAAGAAGAGCTTTTCTTTTACATTTAGCAGCAGTTGGATGCAATTTGATAATTCACACGGATTGTACTCATCATATTCTTATGTAATTGGATACTAGTGTAATACTAGAGTAGATTCAAAAACTTGACACGTGCATATAAGCCAGATATTTGTATCGCTTGGCATAAATACGCGTCTATGTGAAGTATGTTTGTATAATCAACTGTACTGTCATATTAGTTCCTGGTGACCATTCCAGTTAATCAAATCATTCAAGTGGAGGGCATACTTAGGTGAGAATACATCTTTACGGAAACTATAGAGAATGCTGTGTTGTGTCTAATTTGCTGATTAAGATCTGAAATTTTTTTTCAATCTCTTTTTTTTCTCAACACTTCATTTTTGGCTAAATCAATTTTAGAGCCGTAATTACATGTCAATGTAAGTACTTCAATACTTGTCATATGAGTCTTCCTATAGTGTCTGTCTATATATATGACTCACAGGTTTACAATGATATACTAAAGTGGCAACTTGTTTAACAAAGTTGTACTGTTATACTGTGATATCTTGAAAATGAAGACTACACAGATAAGTCAACAAGTTTTTGTCGTACCAGTCTTATTAGGTGTCCATGTTTAGCTACAGTTGTATAGATTACAATGATCTATATAACTAGGAACTTGTCTAACAAAGTTGTGATAATATGCTGTGTTTAATTTGAAAATTGGGATCTGAAATTTGTTTTTTTCGCGCTCGATTTTTCTTTTTTCTCAATACTTTGTCTAGACAACTGATTTTAAAATTCAGAGAGGCACAATTATGGACTATCTACTGTTACATCAATTCAACACAAGTAATAAACTATCAATTACAGAGTAATACAAGACTAATACACAACATTTGACTACGAAGTTAATTTTTAAAGAAGATATATTTTTTTCTGGACTCAGACGAGTCAGTATAGTCATATAAAAATAGGTTCTGTTTAACAATTTTTTGTGTGGTGTATAGTTGTTGTTGAAACTAAGTGTGTTGGTTTTAATTGTTGAAGATTGTTGATTTTTTCTCTTTCGTAAAAGTGCGCGCGAGTTTCCTAAAGTGGAAGTTGATTCTCGGCTGAATTTGGGAGCCGATGCGGAAAAAATATTTATTTCCGATATGGTAGCGCTTACGTAATCAGTACTGGAAACAAAGAGTAATGAAGTATACAGATTTATGTACACACAGTGACATTATCAAATACGCTTTATCACAGGTAAAGTAAACTCCAGTAGCGTTGACTAAGCTATATCGATTATTCACAAGAAAATGTGCAGTTGATAACATTTTTCATTTATTTTTATGCAAACTTTGGGTGAACTTTTTGGATAATTAGCACTTGAAAACAGAATTGACGAAAGAAGACATTTAAAAGTAATGATAGTGCTTTCATTATTACAAGTCAAACACAAGAAACATGTCTGTACTAATCAGGGATGTGTGGAGTTACTCGTTTGTAAGATATGAGGGGTAAAAGTTATTTCCTTTTTGAGACAATGTGCGGCTTTTATGTAAGATGATTATGTAAGCAGTACATTGTTGATTATGTGAGCAGAAGCAGTGATACGACAGGAACGAGAGGTGATATGGAGACAGAGCAAGGTGGAGATTAAAGGAGAGATTACTCAATTTATTTGATTCAGTTCTTTAGCTTGACACATTAATACAAGCTGTGTACAGTAACAAAATTGACAGAAACATTATAAAGACAGATATATTTGGAGACAGAGGAGAGGAGACAAGTTGACAAGTTGACAGTAGCTTCACACACACAACTCAAAGCTACCCACACACTTCTTTCTTTCTCAGAGACGATATTGTGTGAAATGCGTTGGGGCTTTTACTGCTGATGTTCGAGTACTGCATATAAGCACACAGTAGTAATACAACACACGTGAGAAGACACACGTGACACACGGACAATAACAGCCGAGAGAGGGCCATTTTCACACCGAGGTTGGGAGATTTAAACACGAGAATAAGCAGATTAACACCGAGAGGAGAAGACAAGGAGACACTCGAGAGGAGAGACACAGTGGGTTGAGTACTAAGGAGGGATAACACATTATAGTGATTTCTGAAACAAAAGACGGAACTGCAGGGGAGTTACTAGACACAGAAGACTAGCTTTTAACTCTAGTGGCATCGTATATCATATTTAAATCTAGAGGAGACATTAGAGTACTACGTTTACTACTAATTGCACAGTCTATACTACTTCATTCTTCTCATTTGAGACACATTTTTGGCAACAGTACACGACCTTTTCATACTAGACAAGCAGAACAGACACACAGTCTATGAACAAGACAACTTGAAGCTTACACAATTGAGCAGAGTATTCATTTCTTATACAGCTACATACTGACTGACACTCAATACAGTGACACAAGTGTTGAACAGTTTGTAACAAAATTGGGAGAAATAGTAGTCATTCTTAGAGACAGATATATTTGGAGACAGGTGAGAGGAGACAAGTTGACAAGTTGACAGTAGCTTCACACACACTACTCAAAGCTACCCAGCTACTTCTTTCTTTCTCAGAGACGATATTGTGTGAAATGCGTTGGGGCTTTTACTGCTGATGTTCGAGTACTGCATATAAGCACACAGTAGTAATACAACACACGTGAGAAGACACACGTGACACACGGACAATAACAGCCGAGAGAGGGCCATTTTAACACCGAGGTTGGGGAGATTTAAACACGAGAATAAGCAGATTAACACCTTATATACAAACTTGCTTTTTGCGTGGGCGCGCGCCATAGTTAAGCGCTAACAAAAAAAAAACGTGGGCGGTGCATAATTTGCGTGGGCGGTAAACGTGGGCCATTGCTAATAAGTACACGAGTTTTAACTGTATCGTTGAAGTTAAGGTCTCTGTGAAGAGCTACAAGTCTATAGATCATACCAACATGTTAAACTGCTTACTTGTCTAACAATTTTTGTTGCTGTTGTGTGTCTATTTTACAGTAGTTAAGGGGTAGTGTAGATTTTGCCAAAATATAAGAAAAGGTAAATATCTCCACGAGTATACATACTATGACAATGATGTGGTGTCTATAAGTCGCTGTTAGTATATAGACTTCATTGATATACTTAACTGCCAACTTGTCATACAAAATTGTTGTGTTGTGCCAAGTTGATTTTATTTTGCAGCCAAGGTAGTGTACTTTTTGCGAACAGCGTGGGCCCTTTTTTCATTTCTTAAGTATGGTCGTGCAATTATGGCGAACAGCGTGGGCGGTTCTCTCTTTTCTTAACTATGGTCGTGCAATTATGGCGAACAGCGTGGGCGGTTCTCTCTTTTCTTAAGTATGGTCGTGCAATTATGGCGTACAGCGTGGGCGGTTCCCTCTTCTCGGATCCGATAGTGCAGAATGACGAATCAGAATGAGCGGTTCATCTGAGCCAATCAATTTTACAGTAATTATTTATACTTCTTCATTTCATTTTTTTTTGTTGACTCTTAATTCTTTATCTTCTTTACAACTCCATCCATCATAGTGTACTTCACTTCAAACAAATCAACATGTCTAAAATAGTCAGCATAGTTGGATTACCACTCCCAGGTTGAACTTCCACAAGCCTATGCTACACTGGTAATTTTGTTGTCTTAAAGAAAAGTACAAATGCACAGATATCTTGACTTAGCAATTCATATGCTTTACTACTTCATTCAAAGAAAATATGTTATAGAGGCAGTACTGTTGCTCAACATTGTCAGCCATTGTCCAAAGAGTCTTTGGACTTGCCAGTTGTGAGAAAGAACAGTCAGTTCAAAGATTAGTTGGTACTTGTGTCGATGTTGGAGATTTACGTGATTAGTATACAAGCAGAGCAGTAGTGCCACACCTTGATCTACTTTGTTGCATTCTTTACGCATAATACATAGACGCGTGATTGCTATTCTCGACAATGCAATTGAGTTATATTCTGTCTACCACATTGTGAACATTAAAATTGTAACAGCAGCTGACACATTTCCTTCACTAACTGTCAATTGCAAGTTTTTAATTATCGCAAGGTGAACAAATGACGCAAAGTATTGTGGTAAGAGATATGCTGGCATCTCAACCTGCTTTTCGTTTTATCTTGTCGAAGAGTCAAGAATGAACTTCGATACTTTGCAAGTCATGTCGATTCTTCACTTTAGTGAAGTTCATGCCTTAACACATTATGACTAAGTTGATCAATGCGAGATAATTGGGAAAGTTGCTAGATGGAAGACAAGTGGTCATGTTGATACATGGTAGACAAGTGGACATGCTAAATGGAAGACAAGTGGTCCTGTTGCCAAATGGAAGACAAGTGGTCATGTTGATACATGGTTGACAAGTGGTCCTGTTGCCAAATGGAAGACAGTGGTCACGTTGGTGCATGGAAGACAAGTGGTCATGTTGTTAAATGGAAGACAAGTGGGCAAGCTGTTACATTGGAAGACAAGTGAACAAGCTGTTACACTGATTTTGGTTTTTGCTCTGTTCATGAGCATCAAAGTTTGAGGGTTGAATGACACAAGCTAGAGTATAAGGCAACACCAGTGAATCTATGTCAATTGGATCTATTTCTAGCACTGGTGCTGAGCTGCTTTAAACTACACGCTACAAGAATAACAGGAACTGAACAAGCTGCTCAGGGTTTCTCCTCCACATGTTGGGTCTCCCTCCAGTGCCCCCCAATTATGACATATCAACAGACGTGTCGTTCAAGTGTGACCAAAGAACCTGATGACACACAGCAACTATACTTTGCAAATGAAGAAGACAAAGCAGTATTTCCACCAGCATCATTTCTGATTTTCGAGTATCAATTGTTTAAAGTCGTGTCGGCTACCTACTACTGGCGCAGTTGCAACAACTCAAGCAATAAACTGTCATCTCAGACAAATCAAATACTGGACAGTTCTTTGTTATCACAGAGGTGCCAGTTACTTTTCAAATCAATCAAACTGTGGGAAAGTCATCAATAGAGTTTGACCATCACCTATTATCAATGACATATGTTCTCGGTCAAGAGTGATTATCAGTTGATGGAAGTACCTTCCTAGGACAACTAAATAGTTTTAATACACATAAATTTTTTCTAATCTTTATAATATATTGTCTTTATTGTATTACACTCTTTACAAGCTAAAACTTATAGCTTCACAGCATTGCCTTTGCATGTGGGCTCTATTTGCTTTAATATGCTAATAGCTATATCGAACAAGTATCTATCTCATCTATTTTGTTATGTTTTCGTTTGTTGTGGTTTCATTTTTTTTTTTTCTCTGTTTGACGCGTTTTTGTGGGGAGAAAAAAATATTGCGCGATTCTATCGATGTCATTACATGGGATCATAAGTCTACCAATAGTAGTGATAAGAGTCTCTTTGTAGTCTCTGTGTGAAGCTACAGCTGATAGTTCTATGATGATGTACTGAACTAAGGACTTGTTTAATAAAAATGTGATATTATACTGTCTATAATTTTTGTATTCTTTAAGCAAAGGATTTACAAACAATATCATCAGTTCTTGCCGAATATGCTTTATATGGTGTCTATGTGTAGCTACGGATGTATAGATTACAATTATATAGATAGATCGAGACTTGTCTAACAAATATGTCATGTTGTGCTGTGTCTAGTCTGCTGATTGAGATCTGAAATTTTGTTTTTCTGTTGCTTTTTTTTCTCAACACTTTAATTTTGGCCGAATCAATTTTAAAGCCCCAACTACATGTCAATGTAAATACATCAATAATAGTCATATGAGTCTACTTATAGTGTCTGTCTATATATATGACTCACAGGTTTACAATGATATATTACACTAGCAACTTGTCTAACAAAATTGTACTGATATACTGTGATATCTTAAAAATGAAGACTACAAAGACAAATCAGTCAATTCTTGTCGTACTTGACTTATATGGTGTCTATGTGTAGCTACAGGTGTATAGATTACAATGATATATATAACTACAAACTTGTCTAACAAATATGTGTTAATATGCTGTGTTTAATTTGAAAATTGGGATCTGAAATCTGTTTTTTTCGCGCTCATTTTTTCTTTTTTCTCAATACTTTGTCTACACAACTGATTTTGAAATTCAGAGAGGCACAATTCTGGACTATCTACTGTTACATCAATTCAGCACAAGTAACAAACTATCAATTACAGAGTAATACACAACATTTGACTACGAAGTTAATTTTTAAAGAAGATATATTTTTTTCTGGACTCAGACGAGTCAGTATAGTCATATAAAAATAGGCTCTGTTTAACAATTTTTTGTGTGGTGTATAGTTGTTGTTGAAACTAAGTGTGTTGGTTTTAATTGTTGAAGATTGGTGATTTTTTTTTCTTTCGTAAAAGTGCGCGCGAGTTTCCTAAAGTGGAAGTTGATTCTCGGCTGAATTTGGGAGCCGATGCGGAAAAAATATTTATTTCCGATATGGTAGCGCTTACGTAATCAGTACTAGAAACAAAGAGTAATGAAGTACACAGATTTATGTACACACAGTGACATTGACAAATACGCTTTATAACAGGTAAAGTATACTCCAGTAGTGTTGATTAAGCTATATCGATTATACACAAGAAAATATGTAGTCAGTAACATTTTTCATTTATTTTTATGCCAATTCTGGGTGAACTTTTTGGAAAATAAGCACTTGAAGAGAAAAATAACGAAAGAAGACATTTAAAGTAATGGCAGTGTTTTCATTATTACAAGGCAATCACAAGAAACATGTTTGCACTAATCAGGGACGTATAGAGTTACTCGTTTGTAAGATATGGGGGGAAACATTATTTCCTTTTTGAGACAACGTGCGGCTCTTTTTGTATTCTGATTACCAAAGTATTGAGGTTAGGATGTCCAAAGTATTGAGGTTAGGATGTCCAAAGTATTGAGGTTAGGATGTCCAAAGTATTGAGGTTAGGATGTTAGGATGTCCAAAGTATTGAGGTTAGGATGTCCAAAGTATTGAGGTTAGGATGTCCAAAGTATTGAGGTTAGGATGTCCAAAGTATTGAGGTTAGGATGTCCAAAGTATTGAGGTTAGGATGTCCAAAGTATTGAGGTTAGGATGTCCAAAGTATTGAGGTTAGGATGTCCAAAGTATTGAGGTTAGGATGTCCAAAGTATTGAGGTTAGGATGTCCAAAGTATTGAGGTTAGGATGTCCAAAGTATTGAGGTTAGGATGTCCAAAGTATTGAGGTTAGGATGTTGAGGTTAGGATGTCCAAAGTATTGAGGTTAGGATGTCCAAAGTATTGAGGTTAGGATGTC